>NW_003852518.1:4771077-4814198 GCF_000181295.1 Otolemur garnettii
TCCTCTCTTTCCATTTTCTTGAGGAAGGCTTGCAGTGCTATGAATTTCCCTCTTAGGACTGCCTTTGCAGTATCCAGAGGATCTGATAACTCATATCTTCATTATCATTTGTTCCAGACATTTGATAATTTCCTTCTTGATCTCATTTCTGACCCACCTATCATTCAGCATAAGGTTATTTAGCTTCCATGTTTTTGTATGAGTCTGCAGATTCCTGTTGTTGCTGAGTTCAACTTTTATTCCATGATGGTCTGAGAAGATGCAAGGAATAATTTTTATTCTTTTAAATTTGCTGAGGTTAGACTTGTGACCTAAGATGTGATCAATTTTGGAGTATGTTCCGTGGGCTGATGAGAAAATTGTGTATTCAGTTTTTTTAGGATGAAATGTTCTGTAGATGTCTGTAAAATCCAAATGCTGAATGGTTAAGTTTAAATCTAAAATTTCTTTGCTAAGCTTCTTGTTGTCGTATCTATCCAGCACTGCCAAAGGAATATTAAAATCTCTGACTATGATATAGCTGGGAGAAATCAAGTTTCTCATGTCTATTACAGTATCTCTTATAAATTGAGGTGCATTCTGGTTGGGGGCATAAATATTAATAATTGAGATCTCATCATATTGAGTATTACCCTTAAATATAAAGTGACCATCCTTGTCCTTGCTTACTTTTATTGGTTTAAAGCCTATTGTGTCTATGAATAAAATTGCAACACTTGCTTTTTTCTGCTTTCCATTAGCCTGAAATATAGATGACCATCCTTTCACCCCGAGTCTGTATTTTTCTTTTAAGGTAAGATGAGATTCTTGTATGCAGCAGATATCTGGCCTGAGTTTTTGTATCCAGTCAGCCAGCCTGTGCCTCTTTAGAGGGCACTTTAAGCCATTTACATTGATTGAGAGTATTGATAAACCTGGTATAATTTTGAGTATCAAAATTTTTGAAAGTCCAGTGGACATCTTTAATGCTTTTGCCAGTGTGGAAGTTGGAGTTTGGTCAAAATTTTCTGTGTGAGTTTACTTATGTGGTAAGAATTGCACTGGTCATTACAGAAAATAGGTCTGAGAATATCCTGTACCCTTATAGGATTACCACACTACAATATATTCTATACCCTTATAGGATAAACCATAGGCACAGGATAAACCATAGGCACAGGATAAACCACACTACAATAAAGATATTTGTATCAGAATGTTCATTGCGGCCCAATTTTATAATTGCTAGGTCATGGAAGAAGCCCAAGTGCCTGGAAAGCTGGTTAGTTATGGCAAATTTCTTCAATATGTGGATGTCATTAAAATATTTACTTTCTCCATCATAAATGAAACTCAGTTTAGCTGGATACAGGATCCTGGGTATCCTGGGTTGAAAGTTATAACACTTGAAGAAATCGGTCTGAGTGAAAATTTTATGAAGAGGACCCCCCTGGGCAATTGAAGCAAAAATACATTAAAAATACACTACTGGGACCTCATCAAATTAAAAAGCTTCTGCACGGCCAAGAACACAGTAAATAAAGCAAGCAGACAGCCCTCAGAATGGGAGAAGATATTTGCTAGTTATGTCTCTGACAAAGGTTTAATAACCAGAATCCACAGAGAACTCAAACGTATTAGCAAGAAGAGAACAAGTGATCCTATCTCAGGGTGAGCAAGGGACTTGAAGAGAAGCTTCTCTGAAGAAGACAGGAGCATGGCCTACAGATACATGAAAAAATGCTCATCATCCTTAATCATCAGAGAAATGCAAATCAAAACTACTTTTAGATATCATCTAACACCAGTAAGATTAGCCCATATCACAAAATCCCAAAATCACAGATGCTGGCATGGTTGTGGAGAAAAGGGAACACTTCTACACTGTTGGTGGGATTGCAAACTAATACGTTCCTTTTTGAAAGACATCTGGAAAACACTTAAAGAACTAAAAATAGATCTGCCATTTGATCCTATAATTCCTCTATTAGGTATATATCCAGAAGACCAAAAATCACACTACAATAAAGATATTTGTATCAGAATGTTCATTGCGGCCCAATTCATAATTGCTATGTCATGGAAGAAGCCCAAATGCCCGTCGACCCACGAATGGATCAATATATTGTGGTATATGTACACCATGGAATACTATGCAGCCATAAAGAAAGATGGAGACTTTATCTCTTTCATATTTACATGGATAGAGCTGGAAAATATTCTTCTTAGCAAAGTATCTCAAGAATGGAAGAGAAAGTATCCAATGTACTCAGCCCTACTATGAAACTAATTTATAGCTTTCATAGGAAAACTATAACCCAACTTTAGCCCAATAATATGGGGAAAGGGGAGAGGGAAGGGAGGGGTGAGGGGAGGATGGGTAGAGGGAGGGTGATTGGTGGAATTATGCCTATGGTTTATCCTATAAGTGTACATGTGAATCTCTCTAAATGTAGAATATAAATCTCTTAACATAATAACTAAGAAAATGACATAAAGGCTATGTTAACCAGTTGCATGAAAGTATTCAAATTGTATATAGCAACAGCACTCTGTACCCCATGATAGCATTAATGTACACAGATATAATTTAATTAAAAAACAAAAAAATACAAAAATAAATGATTTGATTTATTATTTGAGAAGTATTCACTCCTGAATGGCAGGTGTGCATATTTTCATTAACCTGCTAAATTCAAGCTGCTGGTCAATGGTGTGGATATCATGATTACATGTTACAAAGAGGAAAATAACCTTCAGAAAATTAAGCTAGTTCCTAAGAGCTCAGGATTGACTTTGTAGCCATGTCCATGGTTACACAACTTCCAGTGGGCCAGTGCAAATACCATGTGCACAATTTCTCAGTGGTGAGACCCCAAAGTAAGCATGAGTGGACAAAAACCATGCAGCACCTGACCCACTCCCAATAAAACAGTTGCAGCTCATCCAATGCAGGGCAGAATGGAGGTTGTCCAGCACTGCTTAGATCAGGAGGTCAGGCGAATTGTTTTTTCCTGTGCTGAGGGAGAGTGCTTTCTGTTATCAATGACACATGAACCTGAAAATGAGAGCACTGGGCTGGACAGCACCACCTCAAATAGTCATTCTTTCAGTTTTTCTAACATTTCTATTATTCTGTAGGGGAGTGTTTTTCAACCGTTTTGATCTCACGGAACACTTGAAACTATAGTTAAACTTCCACAGCATGTATAAATTATGTTGATCACTAAACAAAGGAGTAGTAAAAAAAAAGAATATACTTACAGTGCTTTGAAATTCTTTCAAAAATACTTTAATTAATAATCTTTAAAAATTTTGTGGTACACCTAAGATCCTTTTGTGACACACAGTTGAAAATCACTGCTGTAAAACATCTCTCCACAGGTTTGCAGGATTTAGGTTTATTTTTATTAGAGCCCAATTTTATTCCCCTTGAGTTATGAATAGAAAGTGATAATCTAAACCAGGCCTATATGTTTCTTAAAAGTCCTAGAATAAGAAACTACAGTGACCCCAAGAGATGTTCATGGAAGGTTAACCTTTTGAAACCTCCTATTAGCTTTAATCTTATAAAGGTCAATGGTGAGTGAGTTAGAAACTTTGGAAGCTAGCAAAAAGTCCACATGCACTAACTAGCATTTTCAAACTAAGAAAAATTATTATTTATAGAACTATCTAGATCATTATAATCAGTCAAAACCAAGTCACCCTTTAGTTTGAAATTATGAACAAAATCAAAATAGGGGAAAAAAATACAACTTTGGTCCTCATTCTTATCATCATTGTGGTCTGTGGAATAATATCCTATGTCACCAGGATGTTTATGTCTTACTCTGGACCCAATAAATGTTAACGTACATGTAGAAAGAGACCTTGCAGACGTGATTAAAATTAAGGATCTTGTGGGCTGGGCATGGTGGCTCACTCCTGTAATCCCAGCATTTTGGGAGGCTGAGGTGGGAGGATCACTTGAGGCAAGGAGCTTAAAGCCAGCCTGAGCAACAGTGAGAGCTTGATCTCTGCAAAAAAAAAAAAAAAAAAGGAAAGAAATGGCTAATTGAAGTAGTGTACACCTGTAATCCCAGCTACTTGGGAAATTGAAGCAGGAGGATCACTTGAACGCAGGAGTTTGAGATTGTGGTGAGCTAAGCTGAGGCCATGGCACTTTAGCCTGGGTAATGGAGTGAGACTTTGTCTCAAAAAAAAAAAAAAAATCTTGAGATTCAGAGATGGCCTTTAATAAACCAACAGGGCTAGATTTAATCACATTAATACTGAAGAGAACCTTTCTCAACTGTGGTCAGGAGAGATTTAACTATAAAAGAAGGAATCTCTTCTCCAAAGATGGAGGGTGAGGCCACAAACTAAGAAATGTGGTGGTCTCCAGAAGCTGGAAATTGCAGAGACATGGAATTCTCCCCTAGAGCAATCAGATAGGAGCCTGGCACTGCGGAAACTTTAATTCAGCCTGGGGAAACCCATGTTGGACTTCTATAGCACTGTAACATCACCCATTCATGCTGTTTTAAGCCACGAAGTTTGTGGTGATATATTAAGTCTGCACATAAAAATATATATGCACACTAGAGAAAAGCATTAGAGGTGATTCTTCCCCCTCCTAGTGCCATCAGCACAGTCACTTTCTCAAACAATAGTGGTGAAGATACTGTATTAGCCCTCATTATAAACAATAGGATTAACAACCATGGGCACACTGCCTGTATTTATGGAACTCCATCTTACTCCTGACTTTGGTGTTTCCTCTGTCTGGAGTATGTTTTCCCCTATTTTTGTGATCTTCTACTAATCCTTCACAATACAGAGCAAACACCAGGCATAAACAATGAAAGCATGTATGTCAATGAGTTTGCAGGTTTCTCAAGGAACAGCAGTAAAGACCTGACTAATGGTTAAGCTGAACTCCCCAAATGCACCATCTTCAGTCCAATTCAACCAGAGCCTGCTGAGTTCTAGTCTTTAGCTTTAGTTCCAACTTGAAAAAGCCAGAAAGTGTGGTATAGGAGCAGGCAGGATATCAAAGTCTGGAGGGATCTCTAATGAGAGCAGGGATATGTCAGATTTACCACTGTGTACTCAGTGCTCAGCCTAGAGCAGGGCACACAGCCATCTCCATGACTCCATATCTTCTTCGTGAATGAATGAAAGAAGTAAAGTCAGGGGTTGGGAGAAGAAATACAGAAATTCTCTTCACTCCAGCTTCTTTTAGACAGGAGGACAACTTACTCTCAGCTGCACCAATAGCCAAATTAACAAAGCTAAAAAAAGAGTCCATAACCTGTGACATTCCCTCTGAGGCCAGTGGTCTAATGGTCAGCCAATAATCTAGAATTCCAAGCTGGGAATGGTGGTATCTAGTGCTCAGATGGGAATCTGGAGTCATACAGAATTGAAGTACCTTGAAAAAGAAAATGAAGGAATTATAGGTCATAGTGCTTGAGAAAACAGCAATGTAGATCAAGACAGCAGTGAATTGACAGCCTAAGGTTTACTTTCAGTAGCCAGAGTCATATGGGAAGGCTCCCTGAAAGAGTGAGCCCCCAAGTTGTGAGTGATGGCCTAGAGTAAGATGAGAGCTGATGATTGGGGGATTGGAGTGCAGGGGGACACTAACTGGCCCATCCTGGTCCACAAGAATGAGGCTGGAGTTTGGAGCTTCATTCCCAGAGGAACAAGGATAGAGGTGCTGGGGGCAGGGACTGAAGTTGGGGTTGGCCCAGATACGTTAAGGAGCTTCATTTACTACGTGTTTAAGGACATAGCTGAATAACATATCTTACATTTTTGTGGCAATGAGATTCCTAACAAGTGCCTTTTATTGGTTGGACTGCCTCACAAACTAAGCCTGTGGAGTGAAGTCCTCCCCATTTGCAGCTGAGCAGTGATGGAGAAAGCAAGACTTAGGGGTACTGACCTTTTGGCATAGCCTTCCTTAACACAGACTCTCACACTGAGTTTCATTAGCCCCTGGGTTATGCTTCCGTGGTGGCTTGTATAAATTTGCCATGATTTATGGATGTGTCTGTGTAGCTCCTGGAGATGAATGTCTTTAGGGCAATGACCATGCCTAATTGTCTTGTTTTCTCAAGGTCAACCACAAGGACAAATGACATTAAACTCAATAAAGTTTGGTAATCAAAATGAGGACATTTTTTCAATTCACAGATTGCTCCAGTTCTAGTTGGCACCAAAAATCATGGATCATGTTCATTTTAATGTTGTATTTATTAAAAAATTTGGAGTGTGTTTGTGTGTTTCTGTCTGCGCCTTGAGATAGATTTGGTCCTGGGTTATTGGTTTGTCTGAAGTGGCTAAGATTTTATGATCAAAATGTGCAGAATTATTTGTTACTTGAAAATTTAATAAAGTTCATTGTTCATTTCTCTAATTTGTGTTTACTTTATTTTAGTGAAGTTTTGGTACATGCTGCTTCTCAGTTTTTAGTGGTTTTGGGTAGAAGTTTAGTATTTGGGGTGGTCTGTTCCCTTGTTTCCAGTGAAGTCCTCAGACTTGTTAGAACATTCTGTATTCCTACAATTAAGGTCAACAAAACATGTTTTTCTATTACTGTACAGTTAAGGGGAAGGTAAAATGGATGACTTGAGAAAGAAGAGAGAGGATATGCATTGACCAGTGAGATGAGTTTTCTACTTCCATTTTCTTATTTTGATTCAAAATCAATAGTCTACCCTGAGTCTGAGGGGAAAGTAAGTGGAGGTTACTAAACAGAGGGATGACTGAGTGCACCTTACACAATTTCTCTGAGTCTCAGTTTCTTCTTCAATCCCTAAAATAAAAATTATAAAGTTCAGTTATGAAACTTAGATCCAGAATAGCTAACATAATACTGAAGGAAGACAAATTCGGCAGAGTCAGAGGGCTGATACCATCCAACTTCAAGACTTACTCTAAAGCTATAGCAACCAAGACAGTGTGGCACTGGTGAGAGAATAGATAAATAGATTAATGAAACAAAGTCAACTCACATAAATACAAAATTGATCTTTCATAAAGGAGCAAGGCTATATAACAGAGAAAGGATAGTCTTTTTATCAAATGATGTTAGAACACCCAGACATCCACATGCAAAAATATAAGAAATCTAGATGCAAATCTTATACCCATAACAAAAAATTTACTGAAAATGGATGGTAGACCTAAATCTAAAAATAAAAACTGTAAAAATTCTACAAGAGAACACAGCTGGAAAATTACTAGATGACCTTGAATTTGGCAATTACTCTTTAGATACAACAACAAAGACACAATCTTTAAAAGAAAGAATTCTTAAGCTCTACTTCATTAGGATTAAAAACTTCTGCTTTGCAAAAGACACAACCAAGAGAATGAGAAGATGAACCATGGACTGTAAGTAAATATTTTTAAAAGATATATCAGATGGAGGACCAACCAAAGGATGAAAAGACAAACCACAGACCTGGAGAATATATTTGCACAACACATATCTGATAAAGGAATTGTATCTATGATGAACAAAGAATTCTTAAAACTTAACAGTAAGGAAACAAACAATCTAATAAAAAATAGAAAAAATACATTATGAGACTTCTCAGCAATGAAACATATCAAAAGGGTCAGGAGTGGTGGCTCACGCTTGTAATTGTAGCACTCTGGGAGGCCAAGGCCGGTGGATTGCTTAAGCTCAGGAGTTCTGGCCCAGCCTGAGCAAGAGTGAAACCCTATCTCTACCAAAAGTAGAAAACCTAGCTGGGCATAGTGGTGCATAACTGTAGGCCCAGCTACTCAGGAGGATGAGGTAAGAGGATTGAGCAAGCCCACAAACTTGAGGTTGCTGTGAGCTATGATACCATGACACTCTACCCAGGGCTAAAGAATGAGACTTGGTCTCAGAAAAAAATAATAAGAAAAATTAAATAAACATATCAAAAGATGCTCAATATCATATGTCATTAGGAAATTATAAATTAAAACTATTATGAGAAACCCCTGCACATATATTAAAGTGAATAAAACTCCAACAATTTTAAAACACTAACTACTGACAAGGTTGCAGAACACTAGGATTTCTCAGCGTTCATTGCTGGTGAGAACAGAGACTGGTACGAT
Organism: Otolemur garnettii; assembly: GCF_000181295.1. Taxonomy (NCBI): domain Eukaryota; kingdom Metazoa; phylum Chordata; class Mammalia; order Primates; family Galagidae; genus Otolemur; species Otolemur garnettii. Next base: position 4,779,163 of record NW_003852518.1, read on the forward strand.
CACTTTGGAGAACAGTTTAGCAGTTTATTACAAAAGTAAACATGCTCTTAACATGTTCCTTGGTATTTAGCTAAAAGAGTTGAAAACTATGCTCACACAAAAACTTGCAGATGGGTGTTACCAACAGCTTCATTCATGATTGCCAAGACCTGGAAGCAAACAAGTTGTCATTCAGTAGGTGAGTGGATAAAATGTGGTACATCCAGGCAAGGGTGTATTATTCAGCACTAAAAGGAAACAGGCCATTAAACCATGAGAAGATGAGGAGGGACCCTAGATGCATATGACTAAGTATGAAGCCAATCTGAAAAGTCTCCATACTACGTGATTCCAAATGATGGAATCATTTTCTGGAAAAGGCAAAAATGATGAAGATCATAAAAAGATCAGTGGTTGCCGGGGGTAACAGAGCAAAAGAGGAATAAATGGGTAGAACACAGAGGGCTTTTAGGGCTGTGGAACTATTCTACATGAGATTGTCACAGTATTACAAATGCCGTACAAATGCATACTATCAGGATTTGAACTGCGAATGTATTAATCTATAGATAAGTTTGAGGCCCATTGACATTTTCTTAATATTGAGTCTTTTAAATCACTAGTCTGCTATACGTGTCCATTTATGTTGGTCTCCTTTAATTCCTTTCAAGTTATATATTTGGTGTTTCTCAGATATGCAATTTACATTTCTTTTTAGATTTATTCACAGATATTTGATATTTTTGATGCTTTTGTAAATGTTGCCACTATTTAAATCTCATTTTTAACTTACTTAGAGATAAGTATTTTTGATATTTTTCTTATATCTAGAAACCTAAATATCTATTTATTAATTATAATTTAGTGTCAAAACCCCAGGGATTTCCCCCTCTCTTTTCCATTGCTTTTTTCTCCACTTTGTTTTCTGCATGTCATTCTGTTTTCTGTTGCCTGCCTTCACGTTTTTCACATGGCCATTACTGAGAACCCCATTTTGACATACATATAGTGTTCTGACTGTATGACTTCATATTGCTTTGTACGTGTTGCTCAAGGTATTACATTGCATAGAGGGAATTCATCACTGCCAGTAGGGGTCACCATTTGAACCATCCTAGTAAAGTATTGTCCCCTTACTTCCCTTTTCCTTCTTTCTATATAATATTAATGAAATTATCTTAGGGATGTCTTTTGCAAATGTTAATGAACATCAGACAGTGTTACAATTTCTGTTTCAAACGTTAAATGTGATTTAGAAATTTGAAGAAGAAAAGGAAGGGTATTTTATGCGCCCTTTTTTTTTTTTGCCCTTTCTATTCTATCTTCCTGATGTTCCTTTGTTCAGCATCTTTTCTGTTCCAGAGGATTTTCTTTAGCCATCTGTTAGAACAGGCCTCTCTCAGGGATCTCATAGGTTTCCTTTATTTGAGAATGTTTTAATTGTCCCTATTCTTGAAGGATATCTTTATTAATAAAAGATTCTGGGTTAATGGTTCTTTCCTTTTGGCATTTGAAAAAGTTGTACCACTTCCTTAAGAAAGCTGCTGTCGTTTCTCCATATGAAAGAATTGTTCTTCTGTGTCTTGCTACTTTCAAGATTTTTTCACTGATTTTAGTTCTCAACGGTTTGCTTAAAATATGTTTTGGCTTTGATTTCTTATGTTTGTCCTGTGTGGAGTTTACTCATCTTCTTTGATCTATAGGTTCATATTTTTTTGCAAAATTTGGGAAAGTTTTGGTCATTATATCTTGTTATTTGCATCTTTTTTTCTTCTCTTTTCTTGGGACTTCAATGACACAATTGTTAGATAAGGTTATAGTCTAACATAACCCTGAAGCTTGATTTTTTTTTCACCTCTATTCTCTCTATTGTTCAGATTAGGTAACTTCTATTGTTTTATCTTCAGGTTCACCAAAATCTATCCTCTCCATTATTTTTTGTTGACCTTGCTGTGACTTGCATGTAGTTTGTCCATATAAAAATTCATGTTGAAATTAAATTGCCAATGTGCAATGTTAGATGGTGAGAAGTTTCAAATTATTGGCATCAATCCCTCATGAACAGGTTAATGTCCTTCCTTGGAGGTGAGTGATCTCTTGGGAATGGAAGCCAAATAAATCTCTTTTCTGTATACATTACTCAGTCTTAAATAATCTATTACAGCAACACCAAATGAACGAACACAGATCCCAACTACTGAGTGTCCTATTTCAGTTATTATATTTGTTAGTTCTAAAATGTGTAATTGGTTTTTTTTTACATCTGTTTTTTTTTTTTTTTTTTTGCTAAGGCTTTCTGTTATTTGTTTCAGTCATGTTTATTATTGCTTGTTGAAGCATTTTAATGATAGCTACTTTCAAATACCTATTAGATAATTCTAACAATTGTGTTATTTCAGTTTTGCTGTCTTTTGATAGTCTTTTCACATTCAAGTTGTGATTTTCTTGGTTCTTAATCTATAGGATTATTTTCTATTAAACCTGGAGAATTTGGGTATTATCTTAGGAGGTGCTGAATCTTATTAAATCTTCTGTTTCACTGGGACTCCTCTGACATTGCTCAGTGTGGGAGGTGGGGGGGCAGCACATCATTACTGCCAGGTGACTATGGAAACTGGGCGCCCCCCCCCCGCTGACCCCATAGTGGCATGTAGTATAGGCGGGGCTCCTCTTTACCGCTAGGTGGGAAAGTTCTGATTCTTCATAGGGACTCTGATGACCCTCCTTGAGCGAGGTATAGACTGCCCCATTATTCCCATGGGACTTCTACTGGCATGGAGGGCTGGCCCTGTAACCAGTGGGCATGGGGGATGCTGCTAAACCTCCACTGAAGCTGCCATAGTCTGCAGGTGTCATCCCCTTGTGGATGAAAACATAGCTCTCCTGTGGTCTGCACTGTCCTGCAAGTGTGAGTGTGTTCCTACCAGGTGGCAGGGATGGAATCTCAGCTCTGGACTTGGCCTTCTCTGGCACCCCTTGCAAGGGTGTTGGGTGCCTTACCACAGCTCCCTGAAATGGAGGTCTGGAGTCCCAGCTTGGCCTTTGCTAGTTTTCATAAGGGGGGCAGGCAATGAGTTTTCTGTGGTGTTTGTGGAATAGAGCTGTTATTGTGTAAAAGTTTTCTGCCTTGCCAGGCTGCCTCTTTCTTGACTTTTCTTTAGAAAGACAGAGCTGTTGTTGAGAATTCTGTTGCTGTGTCTACTGCTGTTTCCAGTTTCCTGACTTCTTCAGCTCTAAGTCTAAGATACACAGGCAAAAAGAAAACTCAGTGGCTCAGTGCATATAGTTCAGTAGTTAACATGCCAGACACATACACCAGGGGCTGGCGGGTTTGAACCAAGCCCAGATCTGCTAAATAACAATGACAACTGCAACAAAAGAATAGCTGGGCATTATGATGGGCAACAGTAATCCCAGCTACTTGGGGTGCTGAGGCAAGAGAATCATTTTAAGCCCAAAAGTTCGAAGTTGCTGTGAGCTGTGACACCATAGCACTCTACTGAAGGTGACATAGTGAGAGTTTGTCTCAAAAAAAAAAAAGACAAGAAAACTCAGGGAACTCAGCTCTGTGTCATTTCTTAGGTCCAAAGGCCAGCCACCTTTTTCTTTCCCACTTTCAAGGCTTTCCTGGGTTTGTTTTAAACACAAAACATCCAGAGATTATTATTATACTTAGTGATAAGAATAGGGAAAGTGTCTACACCATCTTTCCAGAAGTGAAAGTCCAATGTAATATTTTTATTATATATGTCTTAGCTTAATATGTTGCCTTGAACCTGTGTTACTTGGTCGAATAGAAATGTGATTGTGGGGTGTTAGGGAACATATATGAGAGAAGTGAGGTGGGCACTTTCCATGATGCATGTGTGAGTGAGAGGGAGAAGTGTGGAAAAGGGGGATTCTCTGTGTATGGGGGTCCACATGCGAGGGGTGTCCACACATGAGGGGTATCTCAGGCACGAACTGCATGTGTGGAGGTGTGCAGTGTGAAGGGCCCATGTATACAGCTTAGCTGCATGGGAGACTTGGTGCAGAAGACCTGGAGTGTGAGAGACAGCAGAAGGTATGAGGGGTTTGTGGCATGGAGGTGCACATGTGGGGCCCAGAGTGGGGACAGGAACAAACTGGAGGATGAAAGCAGGTGGCAGAAGGTGGAGGAGCCTGGGAGCTTCTGCACCTGGTGGGCAGGCTAGCTCGAGAGAGAATCACATGCAGACGAGAGGCCATTTAGGAGCATGTGTGAGAACCTTAAGGAATATGTGGGCTTGCGTGCAGTTTATGTATTGACACAGGGGGTGGCAGTGCACATATATGAGCCTGAAAGTAGTGCTGAGGGGCACAGGTGAGAATGATAGATGAATAGAGAATGTGGGAGAGAGGAACACTGTGAGACAGAGTGGCAAGTTTTGATTTAACAGCAGCAGATGGTGATGCTGAGTGTGTCCTTATCCTGTGTCTTAAGAGGGTGGGGCCTGTGTACTCTGTGCTGGTGAACACACATGTGCATGTGGGGTGCTGAATGTATGTGAGTGTGAGGCCATAACAGATGTGGGTGTGCAGGTGAGCGTATCATGTGGGGTACATGGAGATGCATCCTCTGTATGTATGTGTGTGTGTGTTCTTGTGTGTGAGTGTATGTGTGCACATGTGTGTGTGTATGTGCATTGGGGGGTTGACTGCACATATGCAACTGTGTGGTTGCTATGCAACCAGTTGTGCATGTAAACATGTCCCTCACAGGGATTTGTAGGTACACTCACTACAGATTTCACTGTGACCACTGTGCCTACGGGCCAGTAGGGCTGTGAGCTCCATTCATCCTGCGAGGACGTGTGTCAAGCTCTGAGCAAGCTCTGAGCAGGGTCTCAGCTTAGGCAGCAAGTAAGCTGCCTCTTACTTGTCTTCCGTATTTCTGTAGATGTTTGCCCACATTGTTAAAAAGTAGAATCAGATGGGGTGCAGAAAAATCTCATCTTGCCATCCTACAGCCTTCAGTTGAAATAGTCCCAACATCAATCCACACTTAGTAATTTCACTAGTTAAACATGGAGCAATAAGAAACTCACACACTATTTTGTGTCCTGAATTGCTTTTCTTTCTATTCTGTGGGGCTGAAACAACATAAAGTGACTTGGTTTTTCTGTACTATCTTTTCTTAGTAGGAAACTATATCTCAGACATAGACCAGACAGGGTTGTCTGAGAGTCCCAGTTAGACCCATGGGAGGGAAGCCCCACAGCTGTGGAAACCTATCCAAGAGCCCTGTTTTAACCCCCGACATCAAATCTACCTGCCCTGTGGTCTCTCTCATTTCCCTCAGGGGAGCCATCCTCACTTCAAGCACCCAAACTGACCTTTATCCCTTAACACATAGGAGAAGGCTGAGATTCTTGGCTCAAGAAAAATTGAGGTTTGCCAGTGACCAATTCCCTCATATCCCAACTGCCTCCACATGCACACATTTCCTTCTGTGCCCTTTCTCATTCCTATGAGTGACAGAAACACAGCACACCATTTCTTGACCCAAAAGCTGTGCCGGCCCCACCCCTTCCTGGCCCATCCTCCTCGGCACCTTCCGCTGAACTGTCAATGCTTCTTTCCCTTTGACAGTAAGTGTGCTCACACCTGGCCATTCTCAGACCTGCCGGCCCCAACCTCCACCCCTACCGTTTCTTTTTTTTTAAATTTATTTTTATATTATTTTTTATTAAGTCATATACACATAGATCATGAATACATTTATACATACATGGGGTACAATGTGTTTTTTTTTTATACAATCTGACGTGGTTACATCAAGCCAATCAACATAGCTTTTGCCTCATTTACTTGATTATTGTGTTATGACATTTATGTTCTACATTTGACAGATTTAACTTGTACCATTGCAATATGCTCCATAGGTGTGGTCCTGCCTTTTACCCTCTCTCTATCAAACCTCCCCTCTCCCCTCCCTTCCCACTCCATTTCTCTCCTTCATCATGGGCTATAGTTGTGTTCTATCCTTCATAAGAAAGTGTGAGTAAATATAAGTTGGTTTCATAGAAGTACTGAGTACACTGGATACTTTTTCCTCCATTCTTGAGAATTCTCCATTCAGGAGAATGTGTTTCAGGTCCCTTCATGTAAACATAAAAGAGGTAAAGGTGCCATCTTTTTTTAAGACTGCATAATATTCCATGGTATACATATACCATAATTTATTAATCCATTCATGGGTGAATGGGCACTAGGGCTTCTTCCATGACTTGGCTATTATGAATTGAGCTGCAATGAATAATTTGGTGCAAATATCTTTCTTGCAAATTGATTTTTGCCAACCTCTTTCCAAAAGGAATGTATTAGTTTGCACTCCCACAGCAGTGCAGAAGTGTTCCTTTTTCTCCACATCTATGCCAACATCTATGGTTTTGGGATTTTGTTATGTGGGCTAATCTTACTGGAGTTAGATGGTATCTCAAAGTGGTTTTGATTTGCATTTTTCTGATAATTAAAGATGATAAGCATTTTTTCATGTCTGTAGACCATGTGCCTGTCTTCTTCAGAGAAGCTTCTCTTTATGTCTCTTGATACTCCACACTTCACAGGAACTGTTGTAGGGAGAATTTGTGAAACTTGCCTGTGAAAATTATTTTTGAAATCAGTGAAATCAACAACTCGGAGGGGGTCTAAGCACAAAACGAGTAGCCAAGCAACCATCAAAAAAACAATGTAAACCATGAATCAGGTATAAGCCTGGGAACCATTCATGGCACCTTCTGGTGTCCAGGGAGCTACCATTTCTATCGCACTCAGCACAGCACAGCTCTGTTGTCCTGCTCGGTAGATCTGCTCCTGTCCCTCATCCTCATCTTCCTCTATGGCAGGCCAGGAAGGGGAAACAGTGATGTCTTTTCTTGGTGGGCTGGGCTGGTAGCCCCACCTGAAGTTAACTAACTCTGAGGCCTTCACTGCAGAATGATAATTATAATAGCAACTCAGCCCATGATTTTGAAGCTTAGATGACCAAAGGAAAGGCTTTGTTAAAATTCAGAGCACTATGTACTAATTCGTAATAAAGTATAAAGGTGAAAGAGAATCAAAGAGAGGATGCAAAGAACAATAGTGGCCAGTGGGGAAGGGGGACAGGAGGGTGTAATAGAAAAGCGTGGGAATGGGGAAAGAAACGAAAAGTTAGGCTGAGTATAGTGGCTCATGCCTGTAATCAGTGCTTTGGGAGGCTGAAGAGGGAGGATCACTTGAGGCCATGAGTTTCAGACCAGTCTAGGCAACATACCAAGACACTATTAAAAAAAAAAAGTACATATATATATATATATTTGTATATATATACATCTATACATCACGTGTGTGTATATATATACATATTTATGTACATATATACATCTATACATCATGTGTATATATGCACATATATACATATATTATTTCTATCTATCTGTCTGTCTATCTACCTATCTATCTATATAAATTAGCTCAACTTTATGGCTCAGACCTGTAGTCCCAGGATGACTTAAGTCCAAGAGTTTAAGGTTGCTGTGAGCTATGATGATGCCATAGCACACTAGCCCTGGTGACACAGCAAGACCTTGTATAGAAAGAAAGAAAGAAAGGAAGGAAGGAAGGAAGGAATGAAGGAAGGAGAGAAAGAGAAAGGAAAGGGAAGGGAAGGGGAGAAAATGAACAGATTGATGTTGGAGTGGAGCTTTATTTGAGGGAAGGAAGTGAACGCACAGGTGGGAGAGGTAGGGCAATGTAGGACAAGAGGGAAGTGAAGGTGCAAGTGGGGGAACCAAGGTCAGCAGAGAGGAATGGAAAGGAAAGCTCAGGAGGCAGGAAGGTAGGACAACACATGTGGGTCAGGGAGAAGCAGATGCCCTCAGAAAGGTCTGGAAATGTCCGTGAGCCATAAGGAGATATGTTGGCTGATTTGGAAACAGAGTGATGCCAACAAAGGGTATGCTCAGAACTGAGAAGAGAGGGACAGATGTGTCTTTGATGAGAGGGGAGCTGGGGAAAGGAATATGTGGGCAGCTGGAGTGGAAGAGCAGGGCCTGGGAACAGGGAAGAGTGTGGGTGGGAGACTGGCAGGGGAGAGGGAGTGAGCTCGAATTTCCTGGCCTGGAAACTGTATTCCTGGAGGCGAGGTGCCCAAGTCAAGTCGCTGATGGCTGAGGAGCAAGGCCAGCAGGTTGCGTGCCTTTCTGCAGTGGATCTCACATCTGTGAGTAATGAATCAGGTCACATCTTTCCATGTGTCAAGAGATGGAGATTCCTTTATTTTAATATTTCCAGCTATAGCCTGTTATGGAAATTCCAAACAATTTCATATAATTCCTATTATGGAAATTCCAAACCAAGGATTATTTCTCAGTCTTCTTTTTTTTTCTGAAAGCAAAACATCTGATGACAGACTTTTACATTTTACCTGAAATCTATAAAGGATATTTAAAATTGATCAGAAGGACTTCATGGTTAGTCTTTGGAGTGGTGTTTTTGAAGGATGTCAGTTACTTTTAACGTTTTACAGTTGTGTCTGTGCCCAAACAAATAGGAATTCAGGATATTCCAACATTTGTGCCTATAGTGAATGAAATAATCCCATTTTTAAAGAAAACCAAATGACCTAAAAGGGGAAAAGGTCAGACGAGGATGGAAAAGCATTCTGGAAAGCTGAAAACTATTTTCACAGAAGTCAAAAACTGAGCTGCAGTGCTTGGAGAAGAATAGCATGCCTCCGTGTACAGCATTTGGAGGAGAACATTGGTCCATGTTCCTGTTGGCTACTTAGATGTTTTCTCTGGAGAATGTCTATTCAAATCCTTTTTTACCCAGGTTGCATTTATCAAGTCTCATTTTTTAAATTGAGTCATGTATTCTTTTGTTGTTGTTTTGCCAACTATTAAGTTGTAAGATTTTCCGTATATATTTTGGATATTAACTCCGTATTAGATACAAATATATTCTACCATTCTGTGGGTTGCCCTATCAGTCTGCCAATTGTTTTCTTTGCTATACAGAAGCTTCTCAGCTCAGTGAAGTCCTATTTGCCTATTTCTGCATTTCTTGCCTTTTCCTTCGCAGTTATGCTCATGAGATCGTTGCCAAAGCCCCTGCAATGAGGTTTTTATCCTATGTCTCCTAAGATTTTTACAGTTTCAGTTCTTAAATTTAAGTTTTTAAAACATTTTGTATTTTTTGTGTGTATTATGGGTAATATATGTATCTGATTTCCTCTTTTGCATGTAGATATCCAGTTTCCCCAATACCGTTTGTTGAAGAAACCACACTTTCCCTACTGAACATTGTTGTCACTCTTAGTAAAGGTGAGTTGCCCATATTTGCATGAATTTATTTCAAGGATCTTTACTCTGTTCCACTTTTCCATCTGTCTGTCTTTAAAGCAGTGCCATGATGTTTTCTTTACTGGAACTTTGTAATATAATTTAAAATCAGAAAGTTTGATGCCTCCAGCTTTATTCTTTTTAATGATGATTATTTTGGCTATTCAGCATCTCACATGCTGTTGTGATCTCATGTGAATTTTAAGATTGTTTCATCTATTTCTATGAAAAATGCCATTAGAATTTTAATGAGGCTTGTAATGAATCTGCATCAAGGAAATGTAAGTCAAAATCACAATGAGATACTATCTTATGTCTGTTAGTATAGTTGTTATATATATGTAATTGGTAATTGTTGGCAAGGATGTGAAATTGGAGCCAATATGTACTTTTGGTGTTAATGTAAAACAGTGTAGCTGCTATGGAAAAAAACAAGGAAATTTCTCAAAAAATTAAAAATAATACTACCATCAGTATCAATTTTTTTTTTTTTTTTTATGAGACAGGTCTTACTCTGTTGCCCAGGCTAGAGTGCAGTGGCATCATCATAGCTCACAGCAATTTCAAATTCTTTGGTTCAAGTGATTCTTCTGCTTCAGCATCCTGAGTAGCTGGGACTACAGGCACCCACCACCACCCTCAACTAATTTTATTTTTTGATAGATGAAGAGTTGGCCAGATTGGTCTCAGACTCCTGGCCTCAAGTGATCCTCCTTCCTCAGTGTCCCAAAGTGCTAGGATTACAACCATAATCTTGCCCAATCCCACTTTGAATATTTATTCAAAATAATTTAAATCACGATCTTGAAACATATTTGCACTCTCATATTTGTAGAAAATTTTCACAATAGCCAAGATATGACATAATTTATAGATCAAACAATGGAGAAATAGATAAGGAAAAATGTGAATAGTGTAATGTCATTCGGAGTTTAGAAAAGAAAGGGACTTTCCCCTGGTAACAACATGACTGAGCCTAGCAGATGTTATGGTAAGTAAAATAAGCCAGTCACAGAATGGCAAACACTGTACTTACATGAGAGACCGAAAAAATTATCGAACTCAAAGTAACAGAGAGTGGTGGCCAGCCCTGGAGGGCTGGGGAGACTGGGGATGACTATTCAATGGATATAAACTTTCCCTTCAGCACGCACACACACACTGAGTAAGTTCTAGAGATCTGCTGTGCAACATTTTACTTATGGTTAGCAATACTGCACGGTACACTTAAAATTTCATTAAGAGGGTAGGTCTCACGTTAAACATTCTTACCGTGCTAAAAAATATATGTTCAGGATAAAGTTAGGAATATGTTATCTAAATAGAGATGTTTCAAGTAAAGTGTGACTTTGTTTTATGAGTGAGCAATATGGAAACTTGCACTTAGTTGTTGTTGTAAAAGAGCTTCTCATCATCACATCAATTTGAATGTGCATAAATGTGAGAAAGGTCACATATCCTTTAGTGTACTAGGTATAGATGTAAGAACCATCGCCTGCAAAATGCTGAAACTCACCATGCATGAGGTGCTGGGGCAGCATGTCCAGGGAGCTGGAGGTGCAGAGCCCTGGAAATGAGGGGGAACCTGTGACTTTATTTATTCTGGATAGACAAGTGTGGCAAGCCTAGCCCACTTTTTAGTGTATACTGATTTTGCAAAAGTATATAAATTTCCACTGGGTGGTAGGAAATTTGCTAAGGGCTAAAGACAAGAAATGACATGATCCTTGCCAAATAATCTATATAGCCCAGTGGAAGAGGTAATTACCATAGAGTATCTCAAATGAAAGGAACTGAGCATAATCTAAACCTGGGCAGAGCATCTCACCTCTGATCTGCTAGGGCCAGGATGCCCCTCCAAAAGGAAATGGCCATTACATGACCTTGGTTGGCTGGTCAGTATATACCAGGCACTCTTAATTGGCCATTTAAGTTAACCGTTACAACATCCCTCCTGAAATAGACATTATGGTCCTCTTATTAAAGAGGAAACTCTTTCTCAATAAAGTTTTGTAAATTACCCAAGATGACAAGGCTGGTAAGTGACCCAGAGGCTGAGACCAGCCTGGTTCACTGCTTGTGCCTTTTTTCCCTCTACATCTGAGCTACCTTAGTTCTCAAAAAATATTGGTTGATGTCAGGTGGACTTAGAGTGCTTGGTTGGCAGCAGAACGCCTATGTACAGGCGTAGAGGAGCAAAGTGTGAGCCATTCTAGGATGTTAATGTGGCACTGATGGCAAGAGGAGCCCCAGCCGTGGAGGAATGGTTGTGTCTGAGTGGGCGACCGGGACATCCAGGGGACCCACGCCCAGAGCAACCCAGTGAGGACATTCTAACAGGTCACTAGGAAGACTCACCCATCATCATTGGCTAAAAGGTAGGCCTCAGGGCCTGGTTCACCAGAGACACTAAAGTTACAAAAGGCTAGAGTCGGTAACCCCATCTTTTCTATTCTAGCTGCCCCCAATCCCAGAACCGCTATCAATTTGGAGGAAAGATTATACTCAGTTTTGTTTATGTTTTCTAACTCATCTACTAAACCAAGAACGTCTCCAAGAGAAGGAACTATAAAATTAGTAGCATGAATCCACTGCATTTTGTAGAGGGACTGGGTTTGGGGGGGAATGGCCTCAAAAGATGTTTGGTGCATGTTTGTCGAAAGCAAAGGGAACCACAGAAAAGCAGCTGTGTGGGATCCCAAGCCAGCATCGTAGGCAGTGTCACAACCCCACCAACCTGCAGTCTCTATTTGTGGAAAGCATGTTGGTCCTATAAATAGAAATTGGCTTTTTGTGAAGAACTATTTGTTAAAAGTCTGCTTTGGAAAGATTTTGCATCCAACTCTTGACTAGTGTTCTCTGTAGTCTAGAACAAAGTGAGCAGACTGTGGCTTCCTGGGCATCAGGGAGGGAGGAGTGGCCAGAACAAGGGCCCTCGAGGGAACCACAAGGGGCTGAAGGCCACGAGACTTCCAGGTCCGTGTGGACATCTCTCAAGGCCAAAGTTTTCTGCCACTACTTTTAAGAGTAGCATGGAAACCAGTTTTCTTTTGGAATTTTAATATTTTCATTTCTTTTTTCAAGTGAAAATGGAATGGCAGCATTTGTGGAAAATAATTTTCTGCCCACATTTTTCATACTTAACGATTTTTTCTTTTCTATGCTGGGAAAAAAAGTATAAACCAGTTGCAGTGTTTCAGAATCTAAAGTGAGTTTCTATTCTAAATACTATAAATGACTTGTAAATCTATGAGGTTTCACTAGAAATATGTGTTATTTTATTTATATTCCTAATAGGGAGTTTTAATTCTTCTTTTAAAAGTGTAAAAACTTACTAGTACGAGTAGTAAATAGATACCATTTTCAAGATGAAACAATGTTTGGTAATCTCCAGCTCAAACAGGACTAGGAGTTTTGACAAATGAGAGAGGGATGTTCAGAGTGGTAATGCCTTGCTCAGGAGGCTGGGAAGGCCGACAAGAGACAGAGCGCTTCCGTACCTGGCAGTCCTGGGCTCCCTCTATGTTGGGAGGGATTTAGTTGTGTAAGATTTAGTCTCAATTTTGAAGAATAATACAAATGTGTTTTGTTAAAATATAAGATAGAATTTGTATTCTGATCTACCCTTTTCCACATTTAAATCCTGCATTTAATTTCCTTCATATGCTGGGAAGAAAAGTATAAACCAGTTGAGTGTTTCAGAATCTGATGGAAGTTTATACTCTAAATGTTACAAATGATTTATAAATCTGTGAGGTTTCACTAGGAAAAAATATGCACATTATTTTACTCATAATTTACTTGATTATCTGAGTGACTTATTTCCCCATGTAAAGAGGGGAGGACTTTAATAATCCAGCCGACAAGGTGACTCAGTCTGTGGATATCAGGCGGCTTCTTTCCCCAGCCCTCCCTGTCTTCATAAGGTGGCCGTGATACTAGGAGTGGAGGTTATGCATGGGCTCAGCAAAGGGACTTCCACTCAGCAAGGCTGACTTGGTTATGGCCACTGTCAAGTGTCCAGTCTTCCAGCAACAGGAACTAACACTGAACCCCCATCCGGCACTATTCCTGGGAGTGCTAGCTAGGAAGTAGCAGGTTTATTACACTGGGCTGCTTCCACCATGGAAGGGCAGATGTTTTGTTTTTAATTTAATGGACACACTGGATACAGATTTGTGCTCCCTACATACAGGTACAATGCTGTTTTGGTTTTTTGGAAGGAGTCTTATTCTGTCATCCTGAGTACTGTGCTATTGTATAATAGCTCACAGCAACCTTAATCTCTTGGGCTTGGGTAATCCTCCTGAGTAGCTGGGCCTACAGGCTCCTGCCCCACAACACCTAACTAATTTTTCTATTTTTAGTAAAGTCAGGATCTTTCTCTTTCTCAGGCTGGTCTCAAAGTCATGATCCCCAGCAATCCACCTGTCTTGGCCTCTGAGAGTGCTAGGATTATAGAGTGAGCCACTGCATCCAGCCCGTGTGCAACACTTGGTGAAACTACCATCTGTACTCACAGGATGCCCTTATCCAGAGTCAGAGTATTCCATACGATGTTACTTCTGATCAAAGAAATCACCTCCCAGGGGTAAAGTACCACAGCGGGCCTATGCTCATGAAATTCATTGGCCTTACCATGTTTCCCACTGTCCTGAAGGAGCTGGTTTAACAGAATAGTAGACTGGCCTTTTGAAGACTCCTTACAGAGCTAGTGAGGTGACAATAACCTGAAGAGCTGGGCAAGGGTCTTCTGATGCCTGTTCCTGTTCATTCAAGGTGATGCTTTTTCTCCTGAGGATAGGAGCACTTCTCTGGCAGGGATTTTTCTTCCTCTTCCCAAGTTTATGAGCTGCTAGTCTAGAGGTGTTAGTTCCAGAGAGAGAGAAATGCTTCCAATAGGAGACTGCAGTGATCCCACTGAACTGGAAGTTAAGAATGCCACCCGGCCATTTTGGGCATCTCATGCCCCAGAATCCACTGACAAAGAAGGGAATCACTGTGCTGGGGTGAGTTATCTGAACCCCAAGAAGACACTGGCCTGCTATTTCACAATATTTGGGCTGCAGGAGGTCCCCTGGAGGTCTCTTAATATTGTCATGTCCTGTGATTAAAGTCAATGGAAAACCCTAACAACCCCATCCCGTCAGCACTATGCATGGCCTATACTCTTCAAGAAGAATGGCCTGGGTTACCCTGAAAGATAGAGAACATCTACCAGCTGAGGATCTCACTGAATGAAGGCAAAGGGAATATAAAAAGGATAGAAGAAGAGGTCTTAAAAGCAGAATATAAACGTCTTAACACAATAACTAAGAAAATGACATAAAAGATATGTTAACCAGTTTGATGAAAATGTTTCAAATTGTATTTGAAAACACCACACTGTACCCCATGATCGCATTAATGTACACAGCTATCATTTAATTAAAAAAAGGAAGATCTTATAAATATCAGCTACAACACTTGACCTGTTACAGAATAAGAACTGTAGTCGCATGAGTATTCCTCCTTAGTTTGTATTGAATATGCTTGTTTGTCTGTATCAATATATTGTATATATTTATATATTTGAACATATATACCAAGCAAACACCTTTGCTTTCTTTTTACTTATTCCCTTATCATGTAACATAAGATTCATTGATTTATTATCTTATTTAAATATCATTAATTTTAAATCATAGAATTGAAGTGATGGGATATCAAAAAGAAGGGTAAATATCACTTAAAGACTTCATCTCCTCTTCTGTGGAAAAGGTTAGTACATTTTTGGTTGTATATAGAATAGGTGTATCACATTAGTTAAAACTATGGCCTTATTATTATCTTATCTGAAGATTAAGTAGGACTTAATAAGGTGGTTTGGGTGCTGAAGAGACAAGGGATAGACATGTCATAGCTAATTTTATGTGTCAACTTGATAGGCCATGGAGGCTGCTTAGATACTTCTTTTTTTTTTTTAGAGAGAAATTTAATGGCAAGGATTAGGACAGAAAAGCCTTTTCCATGGGCAGCTGTGTGAGCTCTAAGAGCCCATGTTACCATCCTGCCTGATTTCCGAGGTGGCACTGCGGCCTGCCAATGAGCACTGCAGACTGGCACCAACAGCCTCACCTGGAACCCGTCACAAGTGCAGACCCTCAGGCCCCACCCCCAGATACTTCTTGAAGTATTATTGTAGGTGTGTCTGTGAGGGTGCTCCTGGATGAAATTAGCACTTAGGTCAGTGAGCTGAGTGAAGTAGATTGATCTTCCCAACAGGGGCAGACCTTGTTCAGTCCTTTTACAGCCTGAAGAAAACAAAACGTGTAAGGGAGGATTCTTTTTCTCTGCCTGACTGCTTTTGAACGGACTCCAGTCTCTGCAACCCTAGTCACTGTGTCCACGTTTCAGGCTGGTGGCAGAGAAGAATGAATGGTAAAAATGTTTTCCTCACACAAATTGCACTCTTGATAATCAGCTTTCTAAAACTGAATGCAACACTTTTGTTTATATCTTACTGGTTTTCCAGTGACTACCTGCAAAACAAACTGGTGATCTGGTAGAAATCACAGCTGAAAATGGGGATTTGCTTTCAAAAGAAGGGGAAGTAATACATGGAGTAAAATAACAGCCTCTGGCCGCAGTTAAACTGTGTGGTTAAGAGTTCACTGCTCTGTCCCAAATGATGCTGGGAAAACTGGATGTCCTCCTGTGAAACAATGAAGCTGGACCCTTAGCTCACACCACATACCAGAGTCAGCTGGAAATGGATGTAAGGTATAAATGAAAGACCCCAAACTATACAACTCTTAGGAAAAAAAAAAGGGAAAACCTTCACAACATTAGATTTGGCCATGATTTTTCAGATTTTTTACACGATACCAAAAGCACAGGCAACAACAACAACAAAATAGATAAATTGGACTTTACTAAAATTAAAACTTTATGTATCAATGGACACTGTCAATAGGCTGAAAAGATAACCCATAAAATGACAGGTGAATCACGGAATTCATATCCAGAACATATAAAGAAGTCTTGCAACTTAGCCAAAACCAAACAACATGTACAAAAATGAGCGAAGGACTTGAATAAACATTTGTCCTCAGAAGACATACAAATGTTCAGTTAGCACATGAAAAGATGCTCAGTGCTACTATCATTAGGGAAATGCAAATAAAAACCAGTACAAAATGCTTCTTCACACACATTAGCAAGGCTATTATCAAAAAGATAAAAAAACAGAAAATATATTTTTGCAGTGTTGCACTTCCCCAAAACATTAGCAATAGACTTATCATGCCATCCAGAAATTCCACTGCTGGTTACACCCCAAAGAATTAAAGCAGGGTTTCGAGATATCTGCATACCCATGTTCAGTGTAATTGAATAACGTAGCAGCATTATTCACAATAGCCTAAAGGCAGAGAAAACCCAACTAAAGGTCCATGGACAGATGTGTGAGGGATATGTAAACAAATGAGTACAGGGGTACAGTAAATATCTACCCTATTTGATACAAGCTTCAGCATGGATGAGCCTTGAGGGAATAATGCTAACTAAGCAAGATCAACCTGTCACAGGGGAACATGCCCTGTACGATTCCACTCTCATGAGGTACCTCCGGAAGAGTAGAGTCCATAGAGGCAGAACAGGTGGTTCCCAGAACTAGGGGAGAATAATGAGGGCCTTAGTGTTTGTTGGAGACGGAATTTCAACTTGTGAAGACAAAAAAGTTCTGGGGAATAAAAAAGTTCTAGAGATGGATGGTGGGGATTGTTGCCTAACTTTTCTACTTTTACCACAACAATAATTTAAAATTAATTTATTGGCCCTGAGAACAGTTGCTCACAAGCTGAGTCTGTCAGGAATCCTCTACAGTCGTGTTTTCCAACCTTTTTGATATTATGGCACACTTGAACTATGCACAGTTAAACTTTAACTATGGCACAGTTAAACTTCCACGGCACACTTAAATGATGTTGATCAAAAAAAAAAAAAAAGAGTAAAAAAAGAGAATACACTTACTGTGCTTTGAGCTTCTTTCGAGAAGAATGTAATTAATGATCTTTAAAAAATTTTGTGGCACACCTAAAATCCTTTCACAGCACACCAGTGGCACACTGGTTGAAAATTACTGCTCTAGAGGTAATTTCTATACCGGGTGTTTTAAGGGACATGTTTTTCCTCTCCCACATGGTAATCATAAATGCAATAAAAGACTTCTGTGATTAAACGTCGGGACTTTCCTCCCACACCAAACAGCAGGTACCAGCTGGGTTTCCTAGCTCAGTTCTAGTGCTGTCTACCTGGAGACAGTGTCAGCTCCCACAGGCTGTGGGCTCAGTCTGCAAACCGCCCATGGGACTCTAGGACTTCTGACCAGCCAGCTTCATGCTGGGGTTCCCATGACCCCCTCTTGGAGTTTGATTAATTTGCTGGAGCACCCACAGAACTCAAGAAAACACATTTGTTAGTTTATTTTAAAGGACATTACAAAGGATCTAGATGTTGATATGTGTATGGTGAGGTGTGGGGGAGGGGCACAGAGTTCAGATCTAGTGCTCCCCAAACACACTCCTCTAGGACAACTGTGTGGCAGTGTGATTAGCCTCTAGGCTCTGGGGTGGCACCCTCTCTGGAATGACAGCCTTGGTGACCAACAATCAAAAAGGAAAGAAAATATTAGAGTCCTGCTTTGAGGCAGGTGAAGAAGGGAAGGAAAAGGTCAGAGAGATTCTGTTTCTCGAGGCCTAACACACTGAACGTTGTGGCGAAAGGCTATAACCAGGGCCTGGAGCTGTGGACAGAAATCACTACCTATCTATCTATCATCTATCTATCATCTATCATCTATCTCTGTCTATCTTAACACCTCAGTGGGGTGTCCACTGAGAACCTAGAAAGGCCCCCGACTCTCTCTCTGCCTTGGACCAGTCGAGAAGCAGAGGTGCACACCCCTCAGGTTTGTGCCCAGACCACATCATCCTCATGTCTCCTCACCAGCCCTGCAACAAGGAGAAAAGTGAAGAGGATCTGGGGGTGGTGCCTGTGGCTCAAAGGAGTAGGGCGCCAGCCCCATATGCCGGAGGTGGCGGGTTCAAACCCAGCCACGGCCAAAAACTGCAAAAAAAAAAAAAAAGAAAGAAAGGAAAAGAGGATCTGAATTTTACAATAACTTTCATGAGGTCTGGTCCAGAAACCCATACTCCATGGCTGTGTGCTCTCACTTATGAAAGGAGGGGTCCACTTCAGTCCTCCAAGCCCCTTCTGCCCCAGTGTTCTGCATACACAAGGCAGCACCCTGAACTTGGATCTGGTGGGACACAAGTCTGTGGCTTCCTCAGCGGGAGAGAGACCCGTACTTAGTACCCTGGGAGAACATGGTTACTCATCCATAAAGGAGCATATTTTATTGCCTGGAGATGACCACAATGATAGCTTCTCTCCCGCGTGTTTGTTGGAGGCATGAATGTGATCTGGCTCCTATTTCACAATAGGACTTATGTCACCTCCCTTAAACCTGCTTGGGACTGTGACATGTCTCTAAGCAAAGGAGTGTGGGTGAAGTGAGGCAGCCCAGGTTCTGAAGGCAGGACAGCATGCTAGCGGAGCTGCTTTCTTTTTCATTAGCACTGAGGGCCCGCCCAGGGGTCTTAGCTACCCAGAGGCCACCAACATATGAAGACCGCAAGCTCCTGGAGAGCGCAGCTGTAGGTGCTGTGGTGACCATCCTGGTCTTAACTCTTCCCAGGGCAGGTACTGCACTTGATGAATGCAGGAGCTTTCAGGGGACTCCAGCCCCCAGCCACTGAGTCTGTCCAAACTCTCACGTCTCACCACCAAGCCCCCTCCCATCATGGAACATGATAAGCCACCTTGCCGAGCTGTGTCTGTGTTTCTAATTCACAAATCCATAAGTGATCAGATGGTGGCTGCCCTCGTGCTTGTCCTGTAGCACTAGTGACTAGCACGTGCACAGGCACATAGGAAATTGAGTGCATCTCAGAGCACGGAGACCTGTTAAATCGTGCTTTACCAGCCAGATCCTTGGCCTGCAGATCTCCTTTTTTCATTTTTTAAAATAATGGATTAATTTTTATTTTATTTTATTTTTTTGAGACAGAGCCTCACTTAGTTGTCCCTGGTAGAGTGCGTGGCTTCATAGCTCCCAGCAACCGCAGACTCCTGGGTTCAGAAGTATAGAGGAGAAATCTTAAGATACAAACCAAATTAATAGTTTGGGTATTTGAAACAACCCAATTCACCTGATGCTGTTGATCAGTAAGTCCAGCATAGATGTAATTAAGAATGATTACTGAAGAATGTTTGACTTGTACCTTGTTGTTTATATTTGTCACTTATATTTAAGTGATATATTGTTCAGTGTACTTAGGAATTATAAACAGTGTGTCTTAGTTTCTACAGCTGTGAAATAGGATTTAATATACTTTCTAATTTACAGACATCTCATAGGAATTGAGTTCAAGCTATATCTAAGCACTCGACACCAGATCTGGTCAATAATGGTCACTGAATACTTACCATTTATTTTTAGAATATAGAAATCCTTTACAGTGAATACAGTGTTATTAGGATCTACTTTTTGGAAAAATAGCATTAGGTGGACCACTAAATCAATATTGTCCTATTAGTCAGTTTTCATAAACAAGAAAACAGAATAGAGAGTCAAAAATAAAAAAAGATAGAGAACGAGGAATAGAAAAAACAAACTATGAAATTAGAATTAAAATAACCTTCGATCATCCTTTTAGCTGGAATATGGAGTATAATGAATTTAATGAGCAAAAGTGCTCCCAACTTGGAAGCGTTTAATATGTGGGGATATTTTATAATTCTTTTCATAATCGCTGTCTACATAAATAAAGAATGCTATCAAGATGTTAACTATAGCTTCTAGGAAAGTGGTTTTCTCTTCAATATAAACCAAAACATCTATGTCTTTGCTTATCCCAAGTAAGACTCTGAATAAAAAGGAAGTTTATGTTTTCCTTCCAAGAGGTTATAAACTTCCTTAAGATAAATACAGAAACCAACTGTGTCATCTAATTGCAGGATGTTGTAGGCATGGTAACAGACCTCAGAGACTCTGCTTGAACGCAAGTTTCCTTGTGACATGTAGCGTGGGAAACCCCACATGTTTTGGCAATTGTTACTAAACTTCAATTCGAGGCTCAATAAAGAGTCTTTAAAGATCCTTGTAATTACAAGTGAGCTGTGGCACATTTGGGAGCACATCTGCTCTTAATTATCTTTAACTCACTCCATAATTCAGAGGGCGCCAAATAGGCCCAGAAGAACTTCAAGCATCTACCACCTTGGACAACTTTATCTTCTTGTACAACTTCAATGGACAATTAATGCCCATAGTATGGGTGCCATCCATAAAAATGCCTTCCCTTCTAGGTAAAGTTATCAGATATAGCAAATAAAAATACAGAATTCCCAATTAAATTTGAATTCCAGGTGAGATCAAGAATAAATGATTCTTAGTATGTGTATGTCTCATGAAATATTTAGGGCATACTTTATCTATTGTTTTTTAAATTATTGATCTGAAATTCAAATATAAATATCTTGTATTTTATCCTGCAACCATACCTTATGAAAGGGAACAAAGACTAGGCAAAACCCAGGTCAGAGATTTAAGCCAGGTGGAAAGGTGGCTCTCCATGCATATCCAGGAGAAAATGGAGAGTAATTGTGTAGCCTGCAGGGCTACCAGAGGCTACCAGGAACTGGAAAGTTCACGTGCACAAACAAGAACTTATTTTCTCTCTCTCTCTCTCTGTGTGTGTGTGTGTGTGCATTTGCTTGTCTGTGTGGTCTGGGGTATATAAGGCAGTGTAAGAGGTGCAGCAGACCCAGACAGAGAACTGGGTCCCCCTTGGTCGAGCACTGTCTGGATCTCTATATCATCCTGCAAACAGAACCAGAGTAGTTCAGGAAGTAGGTCTTGTGATGTCAACAACAGGATGTGTTGAGAGCAATGAAATCCACAATACAGGATCACAAGGACATAAGCTGTTCACCATAGCAATTCATATATATATGTTTTCAAGATATTATGGACAAGATTTGACTCAAGATTTTCCCGACCCAAGATCCAGGTAATTAAGGTCACCAATGCCTTTGTATCAATAATCTCGTGATTCACTCTTTGCTTTGGGTAGCTTGTGAAAGCTATAGCCTAATAGATAATTTGTGTATTCAGAGCAGTGCAGTGTCTGGGGCCTGGGGCCTGGGACCCTGCTGCTGAGCTGAGCTCCTGCTTTGGATGTACAAGCTGGACAAACTTGTCTTCTCTATTGTCCATTTGGTGGCTGTGACAAGTGTTCTATATTTAACACTAAGTGTCCCTTTGGCAGGAGCCTGGCTGCTTCCAGTCAGGGTGCAGGGGCTAGGCCAGGTCATCACTGTGTTTTCCCTCTGATCTGAACTCTCCATGTCCTATAGGGTTGTGTGGGCCCCTGGTTCCAAGAATGCTTCCAGATCTTTCCAACAATTTTGAATAAATAGTGTTTAATCTTCACCCACACAAAGTCTCCTTGAGTAGACATGTTCTCCATCCAAGGTTGACCCATCATTTGCCTGACAAATTTTATTTTGGGAAATGTTCTGGGGTGAGTTTGCTGACAGCCTTTTAAGATGGCCCAGAAGACACTGGCATAGGAAAGGCATGGATCACAGGATCCACACAGGATCTGGATTCATCTCTTGTAATAGGTACTCCATAAATTTGTGTGTGTGAAACGGTTCAAAGTGATTGGTTCTGTCTATCCCTCCTCTATGAGAAACATGTTGAGAGAATTAATGAGAGAATGAACTTGGAGATGTTTAAGCCTCATGCAAGTCAGACCTTTGCAAAAGAAACTTTGCAATAGAAGTTTATCAACAGGGGCAGGAATTTTTAACGAGTCACTCATACCTACCCAGGTCCTGATAGGGAAAACAGCTCTCTTTATGGACAAGGTTAGGTATTAATCAATACTTTATAAATCACAGCATGTTTCTCATAGAGGAGTGATTGATGGCACTGATCACTTTGAACCGTTCCACACACACACATTTATAGACAACACAAAGCATATGTTTCAAATCCATAGAACCATCTAAGCAGTTTCAAAAGAAACTGTATTAACTAGACAAACCACAAAATCAGACTTTATTATGGCTCCCAAAAGAAAAATAAAAAGACCTCTTAAAAACAAACTGATTACACATGGCTATTTTTAGATCAATCCCACCAACCCAGTATTGAAACCATCAATTTAAAACATTTTTTTTACAACTACAATATATGTATTTGGGATGTTTGATGACCAAGGGAGAAGACAGGGTCGGAGGAAAGGGGAAAGTGTTATAGAGGTCCTTTATTCTGTACCCTTAATTACTGTCAGAATGGCATCCCGGTATGTTGATATGATGGAAGGAAAATGATACGTTAGCTCTATGATTTTCTTTCCTAAACCCATATCCCTAGTCTCAATATAGAAAAATGAGACAAATGCCCAAAGAGAAATATTCTACCAAACACCTGACTAGTTCTTCTCAAAAGTGTAAATGTCATCAAAAGCAAGGAAAAGTCTGAGACATTTCACAGTCCAGAGAAGCCCAAGGAGGCATGACAGCCAAGTGTAATGTGGTAACCCGGACAAGATCTTGGGGCAGTAAAGGAACAATTGTTTAAAGCTGAGGAAAACTGAATAAACTATGGACTTTAATTAGCACCAATGTTATGGGTTTATTAATTGTGACAGACCCTGCTAATGTAAATGTTAATAATAGAAAAATCTAGGTTTGAGTAAATGGAAGTTTTCTGTACTATCTTCACAATTTTTCTGCAAATCAAAAGTTATTCTAAGAATTAACAAAGAAAGGCAAGCTGGAAATAGGAAGAAAATATTTGCATTTCATATGCCTTAAAAAAGTTCTCGTATCTAGGGCAGCACCTGTGGCTCAAACGAGTAGGACACCGGCCCCATATACTGGAGGTGGCAGAAAAATGGAAAAGCAAGCATTGCGTGTACTCAGTACTAACCTGAAAATAGTAGACCAACAACTACAGGCCCACATGAGAGAAAAACACAATGAAGTTCAAGAAGTGGAGGGGGCAGGAGGCTCAGTTAAGTTCCCACCTGTCAGGTACAATGTGGGGGTATCGGGAACACTTCCTGGGTAAAAGACCCAAGTACAACTCAGACTTTGGACTTCACCTTACAAATGCAAATCATGTAACCTAATCATATGTACCCTCATATTAACCTGAATTAAAAAAATATGTATATCCACAATACCAAATGTTAGCAAACATGTCAAGAAACTAGACAGCTGATTCTTTGGTAGTTATGTAAAATAGAATAGCCACTTTGGAAAATAGTTCAGCGTTTTCTTGTAAGACTAAACATGCACTTTATAAAGAGATCCAGCAAGTATGATAATTAGCACAGAGAAATAAAAACTATGTCCACATAAAAAGCCATAAATGATTATTAATTGCTGCCGTATTTGTAATAGTTAAAACTAGAACAACAGAAATGGTTAAACCAACAGCAGCATACACATACCATTTAAAACAACTCAGGTATAAAAGGGAATGAACTACTGATATGTGCAATCATTTTTATAGTTCTCAGCAACATTATGCTAAGGGAAAAAATGCAATTTCAAAAGGCCACATAGCATGTGATTCCATTTATACATCATTCTCAAAATGCTGTGTTAATAGCAATGGGAGATGGGTGGTTGCCCTGGGTTAGGGAAAGCTGTGGTGAGGAAGTGACAGAACTCTAAAAGTGCATCAGGAGGAGTCTTTGTCCCCTGGAATGGCTCCACCTCAGTGGTGATGGTGGTTACATACACCTGCACTTGTGATACAATGACACAGAGTTACACACATAATGTACTAATGTTCCATTCCTGGTTTCAGTATTGTACTATAATTACCATGGAGGAAACTTTGTGAGGGGTATGTGGGATCTCTCTGTACCATCTTTTCAACTTTCTGTGTATTTATCATTATTGAAAAATGAAACCTTCTTTCACAAAGAGGCAATGAAAACAACACAATTCTAAAGACCATAATTCACAAGGAACATATCTTATTAAAATCTATTCACCTGGAAAAACAGCAATAAATTAGAAATTACAGATTATAAGAGAAAATAAGAGAGGCATACATGGTACTAATCGATTTTAACATACTTCTCTCAGACCTAAAAACATAGACTGAATAAACGTGATTTTATAAAATAAGTATATAGAAGATCTACACAATGGGTATTTATTAGAGTAAAATAATATAATCTATATCAGATAACAGAGGATTTTTTTAGTTCATAAGGAACATTATTTTAAGTTTCGCGCTCTCTCTCTCTCTCTCTCTATATATATATATATATATATTTTTTTTTTGTAAAGGAAAAGAAGAAGTAATACATTCAGTACACAGGAAACATGTGTGTAGCAGACACCGTGGGATCCCTCACTTGCACTCCTGGCCTCCCCCGCAGGTCACCAGGAGGCAGATGTTCTCAGGCTTGTGTGTCTCTCTGAGTATTGACATCCCTCTGCATGAAGCAGAGGGTAAGGGAGCTCCTTATGCTGGGGCTCAGGGCAGGATCAAATGCCTCAGGAGGAAACTTCAACCAGTGAAGAATGAAAAGTGGTGAATGACAGTCCCAGCTTCCTCAACTCTACGGCACGTGGAGATAAGGGATCCTTCTGAGATGTGTTTTCCAGAGTCTCTCCGAGGGTGCCCAGGGAAGCCAAGCCCCTCTTGCTTGGAGTGATAACACAGTCGTTCTCTCTGCACCGCCTTCCCAGCCCCTCACTGTGCCTCCTGGGATCACCTCACAAATGTACGACTTGCACCCATATGCCCTGGCTCAGGGCTTGCTTCGGGGGAAACTCAAATCACAACAACTAGCAATGTACAACTACAGAAAACACATACACGCACACAAACGTCCCTTTACCTGTATATTAAAAATTTTCTCTTTAAAAGCTCTTGGGTTGAAGAGAAAACAAAATGAATAGGATGAAACTGCAGCATTTCTAGAAAATAAGTGTACTAAAAATAAGACAAATCATAACCTGTATGATATAGATAAAGCAGTACTAGGATGAAAAGTCACTGCAATAAATGCATGTATTAAAGAATTGAAATATGTGGATTAAATTTTCAATTTAAAAATCTAAGAAAAAATAATAAACTAAATTTTGAAAATCAAAAGAAAGTAACTATAAAATGATAAAAATAATAAATGTAGAGGTTTGCAACCTAGATGAACTTTCTTTTCTTTTCTTTTCTTTTTTTTTTTTTTTGAGACAGAGTCTCACTATGTCCCCCTCAGTAGAGTACTGTGGCATCACAGCTCACAGCAACCTCAAACTCTTGGGCTTAAGTGATTCTCTGCCTCAGCCTCTCAAATAGCTGGGACTACAGGTGCCCACCACAATGCCTGGCTATTTTTTGTTGCAGTTGTTATTGTTGTTTAGCAGGCCTGGGTGAGTTCAAACCCTCCAGCCTCAATGTATTTGTCTGGTGTTGTAACCATTGTGCTACAGGCACTGAGTCCTAGATGAATTTTTGTAAAACAAAGAAAAGAATTGAAGCTTTTCAAGCTTTGAAATGATGAAGGGATTACATTTTGAGTCTATATTATGTAAGTCTATGAAAACAGAAGTGAGTAATTCAAGGATATAGGGAGGAAAGGTAGAAAATGGTCCTGAGACTGAGAGAGAGAGAGAGAGAGAGAGAGAAAGAAAGAGAGAGAGAGAGACAGAGCTATTCAATCCATAGGAAACAATAATAAAATAATAATAAAAAATAATAAAATAATCCACTTGAAAGGACTCCCATGTGCTCAAAATTGCTCATTTGAGCACTAAAATGAATAATGACAACAAATTACTAAAACATATTGAAGATATAAAAATACACAAGTCCTTGTTAAAAGTTGGAATCACATAATGTTTAAGTATTAGATGCTGAGCAGAGTGCAATGGCATCATAGCTCTCTGCAACCTCAGACTCAGGCTGTGGGCATCCTGCTGCCTCAGCCTCCGGAAGCCGCTGGGATCAGGTGCTTGTTGAGGTGTCTGGCTGGGGGTTTTATTTTTTTTGGGGGGAGTTGGGGTCTCACTCTTGCTCAGGCATGTCTTGAACTCCTGAGCTCAAGCAATTCTCCCTCCTTAACCCCCACTCAGTGCTGGGATTACAGGCATGAGCCACTGTACCTAGAGTTCCTTTTTTAAATTCACTAAAATCTGTGGTTAAATGAGCTTACAGAAAGCACAATACATAAATCAGAAAAGGGGTACTGACCACATTGGCACTGAGCTGACATTGTGATGACCATAGGTTACATAGGAAACACACTATTTACTGAAATAAAATTTCATTAATACAGTAATTATAAAAATTACATAACCAGTTAGAGAAAGTCATAAATACATTTACATGCCTTAGTGTTATTTTTTGAGGAAGATAAGTTTTATTTAATTTACTTAGAATACAGTCCCTAGATTTTTGGCCACCTCAGTCCAGTATTTGCTCGACTGTGTGCCTTCTTTTCCTACAAAGCTAGAGTGAATCTTGCTAGTCTGGACCGCAGAATTGGGGAAGCAGTGACTGGCCCACACAGACTCGGCTTGAGCTCCAGCAGCCCTGGAGTAAAGATTTGTTGTAATGGAATTTGTTATGATGGAGTTCTGCAAATCACAGAGAATTAGTGACTGAGTTTTTATATTATTTAGTGCATATGGGGGAGGGAAGTAACTGGAAAAAAGTTAGACTTTTTAAAATAGTTAACATTCTTTAAACAGAAATCTATTCCTAGAAAGCATAAAGTCCAGTGTCCTTCCAGTCAATAAAATTTAACTACTTCCTCATCAACTATAATTAAAGTTTATATGTCTAATTAGCCTTGAAGTTTGCGAGGTCCACATGTATTCAGTTCTGAGCAGAGCACTGAGTGCCTTATAATACAAAGCCATGGTTATAACACAGCATTTAAATAAGGTGGTTTTCTTGCTGTAGAATAGAAAATGAAGATGTCCTGCTTTTATTCATATGGCTTTGAGAGGTTTTTTCAGTGGACAAAAATCCAAGAAATTAATAGGAAAAGTGAAGAGTTTTTAATTCTCTATTTTAGTAAGACACATCTCTTGCTTGCCTCCGCATTAGTCATATGTTTTCCATAAAAAAATTTTCCTCCATTCCAAACCTCTTGTTTTCAGGCCTAGAATTCTTCCCTGTCACTAAACCAGACAGCTGCTGCTTACTTAAACTGTCAATCTACTTCCCCCCCGAAAAAAGGCAACTGAGGAGGTAGAGAGTCCTCAGTTAAGGAGGACTTAACTGTTCATGGAGTATACAATTCATTCACAGATTATATCTTATTTACAAGGAATAAGTAAATACAAAAACAAGGAAAAGACTAGGAACTTCTGAGATTTAAAAGTGACCAGAGCAATCAAAATTTTGAAGCACATTATCAAAAGGAAATTAATATGGAATGATTGCTGTGATGGTTAAGCTTAGAATGAATCATTTTGTAAAATGACATAGAATGAAAGGGACAGGAAAATAGAGGTTTGGTAAGTCATCTAAACCATTTGGAGATTAGTAAATCACACAATAAATTATTTGTCAATCAAATTTATAAATTTATTTATCAACTTATCGATAAAGTAGTGATGCGTAAGAATGATGTCTAGGTGCCTCTGAATAAACCCCATGGCAATATTGAGGCATTTCAGTGAGAAAGAGATGGAACAGTCACATGAAAAGCAGGGGGTATAAATCCACCAATTCATTGTGACTGATAACTAACTTTGCCTGTAGCATTCACAGCCCAGGGCCTCACATCTGACTACAATTCAGAGAGGCAGCTAAGTGTCCAATGTTGGATGGGCATCTTCTTGGAGAGCTAAACTACACAGTGCTGTGGTTGGCAAGGCCCCTGGGGAGGCTGTGTCCTTCCTTGTCTTCTGTCAGCTGGGCCTTTGGAAGGCTGAGCAGAGCAGCAGGGACCAAATTGTGTAAGACTTAAAATCCCAGGGTCCACACCACCTGTCTTCTCCCCTGCGTCAGTGTGCTCGGCAGCTTCCTAGAACAGGGGGAACTTACTGTCTCTCAGTTCTGGCGGCTGGAAGTCTGAGGTGAAGGTGTTGGCAGAGCCATGCTCCCTCTGGAGATGTTGGAAAAGGTCTCTTTTCCAGCTCTTCATGGCTTGCCAGCCCTGCCTAAGATTCTGAATGATTTGGTCTAAAGTGGACCTGAATATTTCTCCCGATGATTCTATTCTCAGTCAGGCTTGAAAACCACTGGCGTAGACCACTCAGGGTATACCTAGTGCTGGATGCCAGAAACCGGAGAGGAAAAAATAAAATCTCTTTTTACTCTTCTGAGTTCTAAGCTGGGATGTGTATGACAAAAGACAGATTGACAAGAGAAAAACAGAATTTTACTAATGTGTATATGCAGGTGTCCTCAAACTACAGCCCACAGGCCACATGCGGCCCGCCTAGGAAATTTATCAGGCCCGCGGGGTGTTTTTGCTGCCACTGCCTGTCCTGCTTAGCAGCCAACTCATCCTGGGGCCTTCAGTCCGGCCCTCTAATGGTCTGAGGGACAGTGAACTGGCCCCCTGTTTAAAAAGTTTGAGGACCCCTGGGTATGGCATGTATGCATGGGAGGAAACTTGGGGAAAGAGAAAGTCTCTGGGAGGCAGCTTAGAACTCTACCTTAGGAAACATCTTCAATATTTTTAGACAAGTGAAGAAAAAGTCCCTTGAGTCTCTAGGAGTGGTGAATTGTGGGAAGACAAATACTGTGTATGAGAAACTCATGGTATATAAAGACTAGTTAGTGAAGCTTGTAATATAGATTCCTCTGGTGTCTCCAGGCTGACAAGGGTCTAACAGGGGTGTCCAACCTGTGGCCAACAGTTGCATGATGATTTTCTAAGGACTTTTTTGCTAATCTGTGGTGTCAGATATCACAGAAAGGATGAGCAAACCTTTTTTATTTGTTTCACTTTGTTTTGTTTTTTGCTAATCATCTTTTGTTAGTGTTTGTGTATTTAATGGATAGCCCCAGATAACTCTTATTCTTCCAATGTGTGGCAGAAGAATAAAGGTTGGTCACCCCTGGTTTAGAGTCATCTCAGATGATCAGTCTTTGTCCTTTCTGGTACAGAAGGGAGAGGGGACATCTTTGTAAATTTATTTCCTGCTTTTTAGCAAATACCTTTTAATACCTGCTTCTTCTCAACAGCCTTCAGCTCAAAATGATCCTTATAACAAAATGGCGTATTTGGGGGCTGACATATTCTACTTTTCATTAGTTTTACCTTGTCTGGAGGTAAGAGAGGAAGGGAATGTCTGAATGAAACTGAGCCACCAAGGCTTGAAAAATGGGCTCGTTGCTGCATATCATATTCTTTGCTTTGAAATGGAAAAAAGAATGAAAGCGCTGAAGACCACATGGACTTTCACATGGCAAGTGTGTTTACATTTTAAGGTACAGGAAAACATTTATTTCTACCTTGGTGAAATCTGCACAGATGGTGTCCCCGGGAGTGATACTGAACTTCTCCCCTTGGCTGCAGCTTCCTTCTCTCTCAAACTCCACTCACTTCAAGTGTCATCCTCAAGCCTGGGAGTCCCCAAACCACTCTCACTTCTGATCATCTGGATACAAATTTGGGGTTCTCATTAATTGCTTAATGTCAATAATTCACTAGAATAACTCATGGAACTCAAGAAAATGTTATGCCTCCTATTACTGTTTTATTAAAAAGGCATAAAATCTGAACCAGTAAAAAGAAGACACATATAGGATGATGTCTGGGCTGGTCCCAAATGTGAAACTTCCAGGTCCTTAGGAGGCGTCATCCTCCAAGTACACGAATGGGTGTAACCCACCAGGGAAGCTCAGCCTACCTCTGGTGTCCAGAGTCTTTACTGAGTTTTATTCCTAGGCATGATTGATTGATTGAATCATTGGCCATATGATTGAACTTGATCTCCAGCTTCCATTACCCTCCTCAGAGTTGAGGCTGATATCATGCGGCTCTAAGTCCCAACTCTCCAATCACATTGTTGGACTTTGTGTCACAACCAGGCCCCATATTAAAAATACCTGGGGGCCCACTATGAGTCATTTGATTAGTATAAATTCAGGTGTGGCCCTCCAGTGTGAATAACAAAGATATTCAGGAAATTCCAAGGGCTTGAAGGATTTCCCCCAGGAATCATATAGAAAGATCAGCCACATTATTTATTTATTTATTTATTTTGGTTGCAGCCAGCATTGTTGTTTGGCGGGCCCAGGCTGGATTCGAACCCACCACCTTAGGTGTATGTGGCTGGTGCCTTAGCCACTTGAGCCACAGGTGCCAAGCCAGCCCCATTCATTATGAAACAACAGATATATGCTACCAGCATGAGTTATTACTATTGATGTTGACCTGTGTTACCTGAGGTAGTGTTTGTCAGGTCCCTGCCCTCGATTTCCTCCCTCCCTCTCCTCCCCCCTCCCTCCATTCTTGTGATACTTTTTTTAGCTGTTCCTCTCTCCCTCTCTTCCTTCCTTTCTTTCAGAAACAACAGAGTTTATTCACTTGGGAGTTCACAAAGACAGTGGATTTAAAATTACCCTCTTTCTCCTCCATTCCATACTGTACTCTTTGGGAATGTCACTCTGAGCATCTCACACTCGTGGAGTGGTGAGTAATGTTTTAACAGTTTGCAGAGTATCTACATAAATCATTTGTGTCTCTTCTACATGAGAGATTTTTCTTTTCTCCTACATTTATTTATTCCATCATTTATTTATATTGGTATGAATTAATGGATATTTATTTTATACTTTCAGTTATAATCCAATACTAATTTATTTATTTTGTGGTCAAATTCCTTCAGTTTTGGCCATTGGGAGCTTTTTTAGTTGAGTTGTGTCCCTGCTAACATTGTGTGGGTTTTGGTGGGAGGAGCGAGAACTTTCTTTTCTAGAAACACAAGATGGTTCAGGCTGTCCTTACATGTTTCTTGAAAATGGAGAAATCAGCCATTTTTCCAAGGAGACTTGGTGTCTGTCATTAGATAAGGGTTTTAGAAAATGAGATGTGGATGCTGAATATGCATGTGGGTTCTGGAGTGCTCCTGCTTCTGGTTCTATTAGCTGATGGAGTAAGGAAACTAACCCTTGTATATAAATATATATCTAAATATTTGCATATGTGGCCATCTGTGTTTATATTAAGCTAAACATAAACTTACACTGATGTCTCTAACGCTAATCCTTTACCCCATTTGAATCCCCTCCCCTTGCTAGTTTGTACACTCCCACTCCAATAGAGAAGCCCAGTTCTCTCATTATGTGTCATTTATTTACTTAATTGTTCAATTCCAATATAGGACTACAGAAGTATCAAAATTACTAAGCATCTCCCCCCCACCCCCGGGATAAAAAGCTGATAGCTCAGGTGCAGTTCTTATGTGCCGTTTCCTTTGCCTCCAGCCTTATAGACCCCACTCATTTCCAAAGTTACTGAGGTCAGCCCCTTTCCCTCACCCCTTCAGTGAGGTAATTTCTTACATTTATAGTGAGTGAGATTGTTTTTTCACAATATGCATTCCATTCTGAAATCCACTGATCTTCAAATAATTTTTTTTTTATTTTTTCAGTCAGTTGAATAGGCTGAGAACGGAGATACAATTCGCTCTGAGATATAGTTCTCTTTGTTTGACATGGCTGCTCTCAGGGGAGTTTGTCTGAATAAGAAGTCCTGGTCTCTAAGAGCCTTTGTCATCTCCACCTCTGGTCAGTGCTGGGAAACTCTAGTCCCCGTGGTGCTGGGTAGTGTCACAGGTTAGTGGGTCAGTGATGGGAGGACCCCACATGTAAATGAAAACACCGTTCTCACAAATACAATCATTACCATCTGCGGCAACAAAGGTCTTTGGTTCCTCAGTCTACCTCGGGAGGGGGCTTTTTGGATTAGGAGGGCTCCATCTTCTGCAACACCACGTATATCCATGTATTCTAACCTGAAAAGTTACCTATGAACTTTTGAAAAGGCTTCTTGGTTTAAGTAGCCTCTGAAATAAATAAATTTGCCACATTAAAAAAATAAAATTTAGAGAGCTCTCATCCTAACCGATGTTCTTATTGGTACTTATGATAAAATCATATTGAAAAGAGACCATAAGGAGTATAAGGGGCCAGGCTCGGAGGCTCCCCTATCACTAATATTTCCTAATAAATAGAAATTAGATTTAGGAAACAGTTAACATCCAAATCCACCATAAATTCTCCTTCTTTGTCCTCTTATATGTTCATTTTACTTCCAATTTCCTGAATGTGACCCTCTAGAAGATCTTTTGAATCTCTGGTCCTCTAATTTAACATATCCCACCTCCAAATTTAGACCTATTTCTTTAGTAAGTTTCTTTAGGTTAGTAGAGGCACCTAAAGAATAATAGCCTGAATTACAACTCCTGTTTTGGGGATGCCCATTCACATTGATCCGTTTTCTCCTGTGAACACCCCTTGCTTTCCTGTTGGTCTCATTTGGTTATCCTGAGAATTGGCACTGGCTTTCTATTTATCAGGGGCACGTGGATTATTAGACTTGTGTGTACAGGTGGACACCTCAGCAGGCCTAAGATTGACAGTCCCACATAATATGGCTGGACAGAAGGTGATTTGCAAGTGGCCTGCCTGACATTGCCAGCTCTCAGGGTAGCTGAGTCTTTATTCCTGCTTGCTTCTCTCTCTGTCTCTCTGAAGTTAAATATATTTTCAGATGCTTATTTGCCTCTGGTGTATCTTTTATAGTAAGATTTTTATTAAGAGCTTTGCCCATAGTTTGTGTTGCTTATTCTCTTTTTCATGAGTTTTAAGGATTCTTTGCACAGTAGTTCTCCCTTATCCATATGAAATAATATTCCAAGACCTTGGATGGATGCCTGAAGCTACAGACAGTACCAAACCCTATACATACTATTTTTCCCTATGCATATGTAACTATGATAGAATTTAATTTATAAATTAGGCACAGAAAAACATTAACAAGTATAAAAATAATAAAAGAGAGCAATTATAACAATGTACTATAATAAATCTTATATGAATGTGGTATCTCACGCTCCCTGTTAAAATAGCTTGTTGTACTGTATTCTTCTTCTTGTGATGATGTGAGGTGATACAATGCCTGAATGATGAGAGGAGTTCAGGTGAATAATGTGAGCATTGTGATGTAGCCTTGGGCTGCCATTTATCTTCTGGACGCCTGTCTGCTTTGGGTGATTCTGGATCATTGAGCCATGACAATGTGAAGGGTTCATATCAACCATTGCTGTCATTGGAGCTGAAGATGTCAATGACTGACGGGGGGTCATATATGTGGTGTGGATACAGTGGATAAAGAAATGATTCATGTCTCAGGTGGGATGCAGCAGGGTGGCATACATTGTTAGCAAGTTGTTCAGACTTACATGCAATTGAAAACTTATGAATTATTAATTTAATATTTACTTATAAATTATTTATTTAGTACTTTTGGACTATGGTTGATCATGAGTAACTGAAACCATGGAAAGCAAAACTACAAGAGGGAAAGACTACTGTGTATTTTTTGATGAAGTCTTGTATCAAAATTTTTACAATTTTTACAAAATTTTCTTTTAGTATATGGCTTATATCTTCACTCTTTTAACAAGGACTTTTGCAGAAAAAAAGCTTTTAATTTTAATAGGTCCAACTTACTATTTATTTCATGGATTATGCTTTTCATGGTTTATTCTAAAAACCACCTCCAAACCTGAAGTCACATGGATTGTGCTATCTTCTATAGGTTTTAACATTTTTTATTTTATGTTGAGATCAATTATAAATTTTGATGGGTTGGGGGGTAAAAACGTAAAGTCTGTGCATAGGTTTGTTTTTTCGTTATTTAGGATGTAGATATTCAATTTATCTATCGTTTTCTGATAGATGTTGAAACCTCCAATTGTAGTAATAGTTTGTCTATTTGTTTTTATAAGTTTATCAATTTTTGTCCCATATGTTTTGTCAGGTTTCTGTGTATACACATTCAATATTATTATGTTTTCCTGGAGAATTGACCCATTTGTCATAATATAATGTCCCTTTTAATGTCTGATAATTATTTGTTCTACAGTATTTGAAGTTAATGTAACTTCAGGGTTTTAAAAATTAATATTAAAATGCTAGTGCTAAAATTAGTGTTAATATAACTTTATTTTATTTGATTTTTGTCTTACTCTGTTGCCATAGTGTTAGCCTAACTCACAGCAACCTCAAATTCCTGGGTTCAAGTGATCCTCTTGCTTCAACCTCCTGAGCTGGGACTACAGGTGCCTGCCACAACACTCAGATAATTTTTCTATTTTTAGAAGAGATGGATGCAGTCAGGTTCTTGCTGAGGCTGCTATCAAATTCCTGAGCTCAAGAGATGTGGTGGAATTACAGGCATGAGCCATAATGCCTGGCCAACTTTTAATTCTTTTAATTAGATGTCTTTCTTTAAAATAAATTTCTTGGGGGGTGGAGCCAAGATGGTGAACTGCAGCCAGCTTTTTACAGAAGCTCCCATCCAGAAGGAGGCTGAAAGGACAGAACCTTAGCAAATTAGCTGATGGTTTGGAGCAGAGACAAGAGAGAAGATTGAA
>NW_003852518.1:4826699-4853302 GCF_000181295.1 Otolemur garnettii
CTGTGTTGACCAGTTGATGGAAGTATTTCAGATTGCATGTGAAAACCCCACACTGTACCCCAGAAGTGCATTAATGTACATAGTTACCTTTCAATAAAAAAAAATAAAAATAAAAAAAATTTATTTCTTGCAGGCAACAAATAGTTCAGTCTTCTCACCAATCACCCTCCCTCCACCCATCCTAAGAATATAAATGTCTTAACACAATAACTAAGAAAATGACATGAAGGCTATGTTTACCAGTTTGATGAAAATATTTAAAATTGTATATAAAAACAGCACACTGTACCCCATGACAGTATTAATGTACACAGTTCCGATTTAATAAAAAAAAAAGGTTCAGTCTATATGTATATATATATATATATTATCCTTGCTGACAATTCCCATGGTTTAATTTATGTATGTAGCTCATTCATAGTCAAAGTAGTTGTTGACATAGGTGGATTAGTATCTACCTTAGAGGTTTTATCTCTCTCTTATATTATTCATCTGTTTTTGCATGTTATCTATCCTTTCCATGAAAGCCTTTAAAATATAACCACAGATTTTTTAAATTCTGTCTGGTAATTCCAAAATCTATATTATATTTTAATCTTGTCTTGTCCTGACACTTCCTTAGTTTCTTTAGGTTGTGTTTACTTTTTAACCTTATCTTTTTTTTTTTTATTGAATGGTAACTATATACATTAATGCACTTCTGGGGTACAGTATGGAGTTTTCACACACAATCCAAAACACTTCCATCAAACTGATTAACATAGCCTTCATGTCATTTTCTTAGTTATTGTGTTAAAACGTTCATATTCTACTCTTAGATTCACTTGTACCCTTGTAAGATAAACCACAGAA
Organism: Otolemur garnettii; assembly: GCF_000181295.1. NCBI lineage: Eukaryota > Metazoa > Chordata > Mammalia > Primates > Galagidae > Otolemur > Otolemur garnettii. The sequence continues at coordinate 4,827,552 of NW_003852518.1, forward strand.
GTGATCCCTCCAACCCCCCTCCCTTTATCCATTCCCCCCCTCCCCATATTCTTAGGCTGTTATTAGGTTATAGCTTTCATATAAAAGGTATAAATTAATTTCACAATAGGCTTGTGTACATTGGATACTTTTTCTTCCATTCTCGTGATACTTGCTAAGAAGAACATTTTCCAGCTCCATCCATGTAACCTTACCCTTTAATTCATCTTGTAATTTTGTTGTTGATGAAAGCCACACTTGAAACTTGGGTAATAGAAACTGAGGGAAGTAGGTTAGTGTGAGGTTTTATGTAAATCTGCTAGGAATTGGAATGTGTGATGTCTTATAAACTGGAAATGGAGACTTTAGTTCTCTTTCCCATCTTGCAAGATGGCGGGTGAAAAAGTTGAGAAGCTGATTTCTAAAGAGAAGAAACTGGTTTCTAAAGAGAAGAAATCTGTAATAAAAAGAAGAAGCCTAAGGCCAAGAAGGGGATGCCCTGCTGCAGCCAGAATTCTGTTCTGGTCAGAGGAATAGGCCTGATCTGCCATGTATTTGAGAAGGTCGATGTATAAGAGGAAATACACAGCAGCTAAATCCAAGATTGAAAAGAAGAAGGCAAAGGTCCTCGCCACTGTTACAAAACCAGTTGGGGGGAACAAGAATGGTGGTATTCTGGTGGTTAATCTTCGCAAAATGCCTCGATACTATCCCACCGGAGATGTGCCTTGAAAGCTGTTGAGCCAGGGCAAAAAACCATTTAGTCAGCATGTGAGGAAACTGTGATCCAGCATCACACCTGGGATCATGCTAATTATCCTCACTGGGTGCCACGGAGGCAAGAGAGTGGTTTTCCTAAAGCAACTGGGCAGTGGCTTGCTACTTGTGACTGGACCTCTGTCCCTCAATTAAGTTCTTTTACGAAGGGCACACCAGAAATTTGTGATTGCCACCACCAAAAAAATTGACAGCAGTAATGTTAAAATCTCGAAGCATCTTACTGATGCTTATTTCAAGAAGAAGCAGCTCTGGAAGCCCAGACACCAGGAAGGTGAGATCTTCACCACAGAAAAAGAGAAATACGAGATAACAGAACAGAGCAAGGTTGATCAAAAAGCTGTAGACTCGCAAATTTTACCAAAAATCAAGGTTATTCCTCAGCTCCAAGGCTACCTGCAATCCGTGTTTGCTCTGACAAATGGAGCTTACCCTCATAAAATGGTGTTTTAAATTTCTTAAAAAGAACCTAATAGCTAATAGATTAAAAAAATAAAGAAATTGGAATATGTTTAATGTTTACTGTGTCTGCATTTGCCAGCAGATTCTATGAGTGTCCGAGTTTTTTTTTTTTTTTCCTTGTTTTCTTTGGGTGTTTCTAAGTACTTCTTATGGAGAATTTGTGCCTCTCAGCTGTGATGTTCTATTATTACTCTGGAACTCTGTTGATGGTATTGTAAGATTTGGGGGAAAGAAAAATTTCTGTAACATTATGATGAAGTCTCCATGTTCTAGTGAGTCTGTTCCTTGGGCTGTTAGTACCACAACTGTCGCTCCCTCACCTGTTAGGTGAGACAGGAATAGGAAAGCTAGACCAGGCTGAAATCAGGGAAATATCCTTTTCTCTCATGAGGAAAAGTTCCAGCAATTTTATGGAGCTTTCCTAATATTTATTTATTTTCCTATCTCCCTGCCAAAGTCATGTTGGGGTTTTCTGTGACACTTCACTGTGAAATTTGTTGGGAGTCCCTGGATCTAAAATGAACACGTGTGTAGGTGTATTCTAAGATGCAGAATCTAAATTTCTCACCAACACGCTCAGTTCATAATTAGCCCTCAGAAACTGGTCAAATTACTCTATGGTGTTCCTACCAGCTTAGGGCTCCAATGGCTTCTGTTCTGGATAAGCAGAGTTTAGCTGTGATTCTCTAGGTGTGTGTACTCAGCTTTTTTCCTGGGTGACAATGTACCCGTATTTTTTTTTCTTCCTGATGTTCCAAAATTGTTTTCATTTTCATTTCCTTTCACTTTTAGAGAATTTTCTTCAGCCATTAAGATAGGTACACTGGTGACTAATTCTCTTATTTTTTTTCATCTGAGAGTTTCTGGTTTTTGTCTTCATGTCTGAGGGTATTTTTGTGGATACATAATTGTGGGTTGACAGTTCTTTTCTTTCAGCACTTGAGAACTGTTGTCCCATTTCCTTCCAGTCTTCTTAGTTTCTGGTGAGAAATTTGCTGCTATTCAAACAGTGAATGTTGAAACCCATTTCTCTCTGATGTCTTTCAAGATCTTTTCTTTGCTTTTAGTTTTTACAAGATTATGATGTATCTTGCAGTGGATTTTGTGAATTTATCATATTTGGGGATCACTTGTCTTCTTGTACATGTCAATTTGAGTCTTTTGTCAAATATAGGAGATTTTTAGCCACAGTTTTTCAAATACTTTGTTAGTTATATTCTCTTCTTTGGGGATTTTGGTGACACAATCTGATGTCAGATATTTTGTTATAGCCATATTGCTACTGCAGTTCATTTTTTTAAGTCTGTTTTCTCTCTATTGTAGACATTTAGTAACTTTATAATTGTATGTTTATGCTCCCTATTTCTTTGCCTTCTCAATCCTAACACCATCTGTTGAGCTATTTTGATTATTAAACTTTTCTGTTTACAGATATTTATTTTTCTTTGTTTCAGGACAATTTATAATTACTCATTGAGGCATTTTTTTATTATAGACATGCTTAAATCCTTGTCAGATAATTATAACACCTGTGTCATCTTGGTTTCAGTATTTATTGATGATGGCTCTTATTCAAGTTGTAATTTTCTTGGGTCTTGTTATGATTAGTGATTATCAATTGATACTTATTTGCTTTGGATATTAGCTTTTGAATCTCTTGATCGTACTTAAACCTTTGGTCTTCTTAGACCACTCTAGTGAGAAAAAGGGAAGAATACCTTGATACTTTTAGGTTGAGGTGGAAGTCCAGGTTTTCCACTTGACTCCTGTTGCCCACAGTGGGTGAAGTTCTCTTTGTTACTCTTAGTTGTAGGTAGGAGTTCTGTTTTCTCCAGATCTATGATGATACTGTGTAGTCTGGAAGAGCCAGAGATGACATTATTGTTCCGCAGATAGTTTCAACAGACACTATGGATGGTGGTGAATAAAATCTGCTGACATCATCCTTGCAGGTAAAGGTCAGCACTTTCTTCACCACTAGTGGAGATGGAAGTCCAGTCTATGGTATTTTCACTGACTTTATGGGGGAGAAGGAACATCATTACTACTGGTCAGGTGTGAAAGACCTGCTTTCACACTGCCTACTCTGACATCATGCCAGATTGCATCTAGCATTTCTACTCAACGTTTTCTGGTGTGGAGGAGGGTAGAATGCAGTTTGTTCTACAGTGGTTGGTTACAATAGAGTGGTTCTTGCCTAAAAGTTTTCTGTCTTTCTAGGATGACCTTTTCTTTGTCCTTCAGTAGAAGAAGCAGACTGGCTAATCTTTGGGTCCTTTTTGCTGCCTCTGTTGGGATTTCTCAGTTGCCAGTTTCTCCAGCACCCAATCCAGGACATATGTGTACAAAGGAAACTCAGGAAACTCCTTTCTGTGTTGTACCTAGGGAGGTCCCAGGCTGGTCTTCTTTCCATGCTTCAAGGTCTTCTCATGTTTCTTTTATGTATCACGTCCAGGGCTTTTAAGCTGTCCTTAGCAGGAAGAATAGATAAAAGTATGTCTATTCTGTCTTTCCAGAGGTAGAAGTATATATCCAATAATATAATTCTCTAGTAATATTTACCACATGTATATTTTTGGTATTTCTTTTTATATTTAGAAAGGATTGTGTATGGCATTTTGTCAGTTTCTGTACAAGTAGATGGTTACTTCTTGTAAACTCCTATTACTCTTAATAAGGTCTTTCTCTGAATAGAGGGACAGTGACAGAGAAGGCCAGAAGAACTATTACGTTGATATACCCTGGGGCAGCCCTCAGTAAAGAAAGGATAGACATAGATGGATAGGTACTCTAACTTCCTTATCAGTTTTGTAGGTCACCTCTTAGGTATATTTTATATAATCTATACAAGGTGCCAGTTGGGAATGAGCCAAAATTGCTTGCAGGATTAGCATATTAATGAAAACACCCACACTGGTTTCTTTCTGTTCCCTGTATTACTTTGCCACTCCCATACCAGGTCATATTGGAATCACCTACTCCAAAACTTTCTACTCTCCAACCTTATCTGGTACAACCCAAGCCATGACGGTTTATTTGTCTAAATCAATGCATTTATAACGTTCTTAATACTTTTCATTTTTCAAATAATCCCAACCAAATAATCACAGTTTTTCTACTGTGAGCAATAGCAGACTTAGTAAGTCATTCAGCCTTCTCCTCTGCTTCTAATTATTTTTAACTTTAGTAATACTGTTGAGTTAATCAATAAGCCTATTCCTATTAGCCTACTCTTCCCATTTCCTTCTATTTTCCTTAATTGTATTTTTTTGCATTGTCAATTTATTCAATATTGCCAGTACATATATTTTCTAACCCATTTCTTGAAATGTTAGTCTTAATTTTACAATTAAATATGCTCAATATTTACTTCAGATGTTATCTCAAAATTTCTTCAGTTATTTCTTTATTCTGAAGGTTAAGCTCTAATAGGTTTTACAGAATGGGCTAATGGGAAAAGTAGTCTTTAAGTTCATTTCATTCTTGGACCCTTTAATTTATAGACTTTAGGAATTAAAGACTTTTGCCACATGTTAAAACTCACGGTTATATTTTAGTTCTTTTAACATATTTACCATAATTCTGCTGTAAAATACTGCTGTTGAGCTGTTGAGAAGTTTGATGCTACCTTTTTGCTTATGTTTTTTGGTAGGATGAACTTATAATTTATTGTCTCAGCTAGGACACTCAAGAAAGTAAAGCAGTGCTGTTAATAAGTTTCTTTCCCTTAAATGAACACACACATACACATTCAAAATGTTCAAGGTATTAAAAATTAAAATATATTCAATGTGCATACATATATATATATATAAAATGAATGCACACACATCTAAAATATTTACTTGTCTCTTTCTATGACCATACTGCATCAAATTTTGTAGGAACACAATGTATTCTTCATAATGTATCAACTTGTATCTACAAGTCTTATTTCATGAAAATTTTCTTGAATTATATCTTTTAATACTTTTTCTGCTCCATTGCTTTCATTTTCATCATTGGGACAACCAATTATATGTTTGTTGGATGTCTCTTGCATCTATATCAGGGGGAGGCAGGATATTTTAGTTCCTTTAACATATTTACCATAATTCTGCTGTAAAATACTACTGTTGAGCTGTTGTAAGTATTCCTTATATTTCCTGTAAGTATTTTAAGCTTTTTAGGCCACATACTACATATTCTCTATCCTTTTCTTCCTCTTTCTCGCCTCCTCTCTTCCTCTTCCTTCCTTCTCCTCATTTTTCTTCTTCCTCTTTTTTTTTTACAAGTACTTTAAAATGTAATTATTATTTGATTAGTACAATTATTCTATGATTAGTAATTATATAAAAACAGTCCACAAACTAGAATTGATCTGTAATTTGATTGTGATCTATAGATTGCTTACCTCTGTTCTATACTTATCAGTTCTCTTTCTTTATTTCTAATACTTTTGTTTCTGGATTTTTTTCTATTTTCATTCTGTACCTTTTGTACTATGTTTCCCATAGTGTCTTAATTAGCTCAGGTTGCCATAACAAGTTCCCATAGAACATGTGCCTTAATTAACAAAAATTTATTTCTCACAGTTCTGGAGGCTGGGAAGTCTAAGATCAAGGTGTCAGAAAAGTATGCTTCCTTCTGAGTCGTCTTCTGTTGGTCTGTAGGTGGGTGCCATCTTACTCTATGTTTACATGACCTCTTCCTATGTTATCATTGAGAGAAAGAGAGAGAGAAAGACAGAAAGAAAGAGAGATTGGTGTTTCTCTTTATAAGAGCACTAATCCTACCTCAGAGTTCCACCCTCATAATGTAACTTAACTCTAATTTGCTCTCTAAGGTCTATTTCTGAATACCACCACATTGGGAATTGGGGTTTCAATATATGTATTTTGGAGAGATGTAAATATTTACTCCACAATGGCGCAGTTGGTAGGATTCCTGGGACATGGACCGAAGGGGGAAAAGGACACTTGGAAGTACATGAAGCCTTCGGTAGATAGCAGGAGGAAGTCCCAAAAGGAAACTCCACTTAGAACAAGTGGGACCTTTGGCCAATCTAGAATCAAACCTCGCAGAATAAGTGAGGTCTTTGGTAAATAATAAGCAAAGATATGTAGGGAAAACAATGGGTAACTTCCTGTTCAGGGAGTTGCGAGAATTGGAAACTGAGGAAGAAGGTGATGTTCAAGCAGAATTTGAAATTGAGGAGAATAGTGAGGTTCAGTGGGAACCTGACCCTGAGGAGAATTGGGAACCAGGAGCATATGAAAGTTTTTCTGGCCCTTCCTCAGGGGAGGAAGTATGTGATACAGACATGAATAAGCAAGAAAATACCTCAATGACCATTACGGCAGCTCAGATCAAACAGTTGGACAACTGGTTGAGTAGTCTCACAGTTAGAAATGCTAACATAGATTATCCAACATTGCCCCCAGGGCCTCCCTATGTAGATGATCCACCTGTGACTTCTGTTATGAAGGCTTTATTTGAAGGGCACAAGACTGGTGACTGTAATTAAGAAGATACTTTGGGGCTTTTTCCAGTCACAGTTACTGATATTCCTCCTTATCTGCAGTACCCTCAAGGGGGCCAATATTTTGATCACCATATGATCACTTTTATGGTTCTGAAAGATTTAAAATAAGCTGTAACACAGTATGGCATGCATTCCCCGTTTTCTAGAGGTCTGCTACAGGGACTTGCACAAGAGCAGTGACTCATTCCTTATGACTGGGACATGATAGCCAGAACTATTCTTGAATCTGGACTGTAGTTACAGTTTAAAACTTGGTGGAAGGAGGAGGCTGACCTGATGAGTCACCAAAACCAGCAGAGATGAGTACCTATAACATCACAACAGCTCACTGGGTCTGGTCAGTGGCTAGGGGTTCCAAGTCAACACCAGTACGATGATACAGCTATAGTGCAGACAAGGCTGTGCTGTCTGGGAAAAGACAAGGCTGTCTTCAAGCCTGGGAAAAGGTTCAGATTCCTGGAGATATCTCTAAATATTTCATTAAGATAATGTAATTGGGAAATGAACCTTATACCAACTTTTTAGCTTGATTAAAAACTGCAGTCAATAAAGCTGTTGCCTAGCCAGAGTACAGAGACATGCTTTTCCAAACTTTAGCATTTGAGAATACTGACTCTAAGTGTCAAAAGGCTTTACAACCTCTGAGAGTACAAAATGCTCCCTTAGAAGAATAAATGTGGGCATGTGCTGATATAGGAATGGAATCATACAAGGCTAATCTGCTTGATGCTGCTTTAAAAGAAGGGTTCAATCTGAACCATGTTAAATGCCATAATGTGGAAAATTGGGCCATATATGTTTGAATGGAAACCTGGTTATGTGCTACATTGGGGTTGAGGTTTTGCTCATGTCATTACAAAACAACAAGAGAAACAGTAGCTACTGGCCCACTGGATAAAGCCTCAACATGAGCAGGAAATCTTGCCAGCAGTTTAAGAAGTCTGCCTTCACTAACTTTTTCTATTGATGTACTAAGGACCCTAATTCCTCAGGCCTGGGCAATTTCATAATAAAGAAACCCTGGATCAACCTCCTCTGAAGGACCTCTAACTGCCTCCCCCATATCACTGTCCATCATCAGCAGTAAGCAGTTAGGAGCAGTCAGCATCCCTTTTCCCTAATCAGAAGTTAGAGCTTCTATTCTGAGAGGAAGGATTGATACAGGGTTCCATCATTATGGGCTGTATAGGAAGTCCCAGGGAAACTCTGAATACATCCTCTGGACTCTATTGAGGTCATGACAACAAAGACCTTGAATAACAGACTTATTTTTCCTGGTTACAGTTATACTGGTGTTACCAAAGGTGAGAGAATTTTACTTGTTGGGCCTGTATCTGTTTTAGTTGGGCACCTGATCTTTACCTTCAACCCATTTCCATCTTAAAATCACACTGCTCTGGCAGACTTTGCCTTAGAAAGGGTCTGAGTTCATTGGTACAGCCCTTTCCCCACCTAACATTCTATGCTTGTTGTTGTCCATTCATTTGAGATGGGTGCTATGGACAAATAACTTCAGGGGTTGGTTAATACTTCCTATGGAGGCGTCATTGACCCTAAAGGTCGGCCTGAAGCACGTAGTTGGGTGGTGATTAGCACAAAGAGGTCATATCTCCCCCTATGCCTCGTCTGGCTAGAGTAACACAATCACAAAAACTGGAATTCTTTCATAACCAGGGTTAGTTCTGCTGGTGTGATTTTGTTAACTCATTTGCCCTTTTGTTTCTTTGCTTAGCAGGAAGGAAAGCTCCTTGGTGAGAATGGCTGAAATAATCAACAACAATTTTTTTCCCTTGCCTATCCAGAAATGTCTTTGAATTCACAAGAAGCGGGGGATGTAGAGGATGCCAAGAGCCAGACAGCCTCTGAGCAAGATGATTTGTAGCTTGGAGGTGGACCCTCGGGCAACTCATCTGTAGATGTTAAACCTTAATCATCCTCTGGAGTCCAGGAGAGAGAGCCTGAGCCCATGGCAATCCTTAAGCACGCAGTCATTGCCTAATACTCCCTTCACCTGTGATGTAAATAGCTACTGCAGAGGTTGCTTGGAGCTACCCTGCACTTAAGATTAGCTCACCTCTTGCAAGCTTGTACTTCTAATCTGTGTCATGCCTATTTCCTTTGTCTGGCAATGGGGACAGGGCATTAGGGCCACAACACCATGACTATTGGCATTTATTTTCTTTTGAGTATTTTTTAAATTTAATTTTCTGAATCTTTCTGAATTTTTTTCTAATTCTGTTCTGTGGTTCTTTATCTCTTTATTCACATGCTATAATTATCTTGACCAGATTTTGATAACATTTTCTATAAAGAACCGTAAGGCCTCTGTTACAAAGACTAATTCTGCTGTTGGGGCACAAAAGAAACCAAATACAATATTTAAATATATAAATATATCTATGTCCCATTAAAACTTTATTTTTTTTTCTTTTTTCTTTTTTTTTTTTGTAGAGACAGGGTCTCACTTTTTTGCCCTTGGTAGAGTGCCATGGAGTCACAGCTCACTGCAACCTCCCACTCCTGGGCTTAGGCAATTCTTCTGCCTCAGCCTCCCAAGTAAACTTTATTTTAAAAAGCAGGTATCAAGCCATAGCTATTTGTTATAGTATGCCAGTTCTTGCTACCAACCTTACTTCTCAAAATGGAATTCACAGGCCAACAGCAGCCACGTCACCTGGAAGCTTATTAGCAATACAGAATCTCAGACTCACCCCTGAGACTTACAGTATCAGAACCTGGATTTTAAAAAGACTGCATAATTATTCCTGTGAACACTAATGTTTGTGAATCACAGGTCTAGGCATATTATTTCTGAACTTATTTATTTGACTATAAATATAGGTTTTTTTCACTTAATTCACTTTTATTCATTTCATAATATTAGTTTAGAATTTACACTATATTTAAATCATTTGTTTATAGTGTGTATTTACTATCTATTAGATGTCATTTGAAATTTTTATGTCTTTGTTTTTTAATATATTTGGGTTTTTTAATTTTTTTTTACCTTTTATTAAGTTGTATACACATAGATCCTGAATACATTTATGCATTTGTGGGGTACAATGTGTTGATTTTTTATACAATTTGTATCCAGTGTACTCAGTAATTTTATGAAACCAATTTTTAATTACTCATAATTTGTTATGAAAGAGAGATCACAACTATAGCCCAGGATGAAGGAGTGAAGTGAAGGGGGATGGGAGGGGGTGAGTTTTGATAGAGCGAGGGTAAATGGTGGGACCACACCTATGGAGCATATTGCAAGGGTATAAGTCAAATCTATCAAGAATAGAACATAAAATGTCTTAACACAATAATTAAGTAAACTAGGTAAAATTTTTATATCTTTGTCTTATAATAAACTTGAGTGTGTTTTGACTGTAATCTTATCTTTTTACCCATGTTTAAGGGAGATGGGTTTTCTTGAACTACTAGGAAAATGTGGAGGAACTGGGGGTCTGAGCAGGGATGGAACAGAGTTCATTTCCAGCTTCACAATTTCAGTGCTTCCTACTCCATTATTACTGTGCTGTACTCAGATCCATGGGCTTTTTGGTAGCCACATCTCTATCTCCTAGCGATAAGCCAGCCTATTGGAGATCTCCTGCTTGTGTACCTTTGTGGTGTCCAGAGCTCTGTGGACCTTGCTTTGTAAGCTGATGCAATTGACTATAAGTTCTCTATTTTGCAAAATTGTTATTTTCTGCCTTCGCTGATATCTGAATATCTGTCCGCTGTATCCACCTCATCTCCAAGTTCGTTTCCTAACAGTTTATATTCAGAGTGTGTGATAGACTATTTCTGGGCTCCCTGCTCCCAGAGATTTTAGGTTCCATCACTATTTGATCTTCCCAAAGCCCTTTGAGGTTTTCTGTGCTCTTAGGCAGAGCTGGGAGCCTCTGGCAATTTCTCTTAGTCCAGCAGGCTATTCCACAAACGCTTGGCTTGTCGGTGTCCCTAATTGGAGAGGGGTTGTTGCATCCTGGGGTCTCAGCTTTTAGGGTTATTAGCATTTGCTTCCCCCCCTTCCTACTGCTTCTCCTGCACAGCTGCGTCCTGTATAAGATTTCTTGCTTTAGCATATTTGAACTGCTCTACTCAGGGAACCATAACAATTCCTTGGTAACTAAGTTTTGTATAGTTATTACCTGTGGGCTGTTTGTTGACTACCCTACTTGTGTATATATTTTCTAAAAGAGAAGGACTATGAGAAAAGGAAGGAGGGAGGGGGTGAGGGTCACAGGGTGTGGTTCACTGTTGGGGGTGAGACAGGAAGGAGGGAGGGGGTCAGGGTCACGGGGTATGGTTCACTGTTGGGGGTGGGACAGAAACATAAGAGGGTTCTTATCTAACAAAAGCCATTAATGTAACCTGCTTCTGTGTACCTGCTACGAATCCCCAGCAATAAAAAAATCAATAAATAAAACAGGAGGCCTAAGGAAAACATTAGAGCTCTAAAAAATATCATTTAATTCTTAAGATATCTCCATTTTCAAGTTGTAATAGGATTTCTTAGAGCCAGGATGATGGGAAAAGTAAGAGAAGAAAACAGTATACAACAAGGAAGGCCTCATCTTTTTGTCCTTAGTATCAGGATGACACTCAAGATTCCCAGAAACTTCTCCACAACCACCACACAATGCTGGTTTACTTGTCCTCTTCTTTTATGTGGGATTTATTCTGAGATTCTCATCTCTCAATTTCAAAACTAATTTTAATTATGCTCTAGGTTTTGTTTAACTATTATGTGGTCTTTTTCTTGTTTCAATATGTTGCTTTTCTATCAGTTTGTTGGTTTCTTGAACAGTATTCATCTCCCCAGATGCCTCCTCATATGTCTCTGCACCAGTCCAGAGCAGGCATCAGGTCCAGTGTGAACAGGGAGAAACTGGCTCAGGGGCTTTGGGTGTGCTTTCTTCCTGTGCTTGGTCTGCAAGGGGACCATAAGTCCAGGCCCTCTGAGACCCCTGGAATCCTCTGCCTCACAGACCCAGAATCTAAGGACAGATTCTACCCCACGCTGTTCCATGGAGTGTGCTTTCATTAGAAACGCATCTCTTGAACATATTGTGGCTGTTGAACCTGAATAATCCTGAGTAACTCATTCCTCCCCCTTTTATTTCTTGTCTTTTTTTATAGATAAGGGTCAGGCTGGACTGCAACTCCTAGGCTTGAGAATGTGCAGCCAGCTCTTGCTATCCCTCATCTTTTATAAAATGATGAGAACAGGCTGCTGGAAAGAATGCAAATACTTCCTCTTCTCTCTCTTTATCTCTTTTTTCTGGGGTGGGGGGGTGGGGTCCCAGGAAGACTCTGCCTAATTAAAGGTTATCTTTTACTTTTTTTTTTTTTTTTTTAACGTTCTTGTTTAACAACCTCTTTTCTGAAAAAAATAAAATAAACACCATTATGGTCCATTTCCCTGCCCAGAGGAGTATTAATAGTTGTAGTAATAACAACAACAATAAGATCAAGTAGTATTTGACACAGGCCAACGTGTCCTGCTCACTCTGAGTTGGTGCCTTATACGTAAGACAGTTAATTTTGTTTGTGAATCCGAAGCAAAATGAATCCCTTAAACTCAAAACAATATGAATTATTTTACTCTGAGCTTGGTCACAGCTGAAAGTGGGAGGTATTCTCATTATCCTCCATGCTATAAAAGTGAAGTTGGTTTCTGCCAGGCAGTGGAGTGTGGCAGAGCTATCACTCACTTGATCTATGCAGAAGCTATTTTTTTTTTATTTTTGTATATATATTTTCAGTTTAGAAAGAGATTCTTCTTTCCAACATCATGTGGTGTCAGCACTTCCGCGTCTCCCTGATTATGCGCAGGCTGGTGTTACCTGGTGGACCCGGACAGGCGCCTCAGAAGACACTTCTGCCTTAACCTAGTGCTTACTAGGGTGCAGGCGCTCCCTGTCCGTGCAAGGACAAGGCTAGGAAGAGATGCTCTCTGCTAGTTACCAAGAGCAGGTCTCTGCAACCGGTAAACACCTGACACCTCTTTGAGGCCCTGCGAAGGCCCCGCCTCCTCGCAGGTGCACGCTAGGGACCGAAGCGCCTCCCAATGCCTCGCGGTCCCCTCTCCCCAGCTGGAAGTGAAGCCCAGGGATGCAGCGGGATCTCTGAGGACCGCGCAGGGAACTGTTGGGAGGACCTTTTGCTGTGAGTAAGCCCTAGTAATAGTTTCCTCATGACTTTAATTAGGACGAAATTGGATGCAGCCTCTATCCCAGACCTTCCCAGCACATCCCTCCCCCTCGGTAGCAGGGGAAGAACTGAGTGGTTTGCAGGGCAGCTCAGCCCCATGTGCACCTGGAATTCCTCCAGCTCCTGCCGGAATCCTTGGTCTTGGGAGCCGGCAGTTTGCCTGTCCCTCCCTGCTTCCGTCTGGGTGATGCCATCCTGCGGTCCCCAGCAGAATGAGCCAGGCTGAGTGCTGTTATTAGCACGTCAGAGATCAAGGCCAAGGCGGCTGTTACCCGCCTCACACTGTCATGAACAGGCTTCGTTGCTTACGCCCTTTCCGTGGGCTTTCTGGGTAGGCGTTCTTATTAACCTCACCTCCAGCCAGTTGTCATGAGGCAGGAATTGAGGGTGAGGGTGGTGGGAGGGGCACCGAGGACCTTTTCTCAGACAGGGGTGGAAGGGCAAGCGGGGTGGGGAGCGCCCCTTACCAGTTAGCCTAGTAAGGCGTTAGCCGGTGTCTGGGCTGACAGAGCCCTGCCGAGCCTGGTGAGTCTGACTTACCTGGACGGTGTGTAGGACATTGTGCCTGAGGTCACCCTATGGGTCAGCACCGTGGGCAGAACCACAGGGCAGCTTCACTCCACGGGACCTTTACTTTAGGGACCTCATGGAGTTTCACCACGTCTCTATCTCGGAGCCTGTCTCTCTTTCCCAGCCTATTGCTGAGATTACACGTTCGGTGGAAACTTCACGGATGCGCTCCGTTTTCTGTGGCTACATGTGTACCTGAACAGACATCTTTCTGTCTGATCTGTGCATAACTTTCCCCCAAACTGGTTATAATCTCCTGGGCCACTGTTGGGCATCGGGTCTAGAGGAGACTATATTTAATAGCCATTATCCAGTAAGCCTTCCAAAAAAAGGTGTGTTGTGTTTGAAATCGAGAAAGTTGGCAAGTTCACAGGATTTTAGAATTTAAGCTCTTTCTCTGGCGACATAGGTCCACGCTGAGCTGCAGCTTATGCTGGGCTGCCTGTGCCTTTAAGTGGGCTGCTGAGGCACAGGACATGGGGGGAACTTACTCCTTCCAATTGAGAACAGAAGGGGGTGCAACTTCAAAAAGTGTCTGGCCTGGAGGCATGCATTTTTAATTGAATGAAGATTTCTCTTTCAAAGAACATTGAGAAATCTACTTTCCTTAAGCACATAAAAAATTATATTTGGTTAGGACAGGAGAGGTCCACAGCTGTCTGAGGCACCCAGTGAATCTGGGAGCAGGTGGGAAGAGAGTGGTAAGTGCAGCCACTGAGGTTTCGGAGTTAGTTACTTCTGTTATTGTATAAACTAGTGCATATGCTGTCTAGCATTTGGGGGCCAAGCACTCGAAAGGCAGCCTGTCCACACATCTGGAGCAGTGATTTTCAACAGGTGTGCCATCAAAATTTTTAAAGATCATTAATGTATTTTTGAAAGAAGTTGAAAGTACAGTAAGTAATTCTTTTTTTTTTTTCTTCTTTACTCTTTTATTTGGTCAACATAATTTTTAGATAAGTGTGCTGTGAGATGAAAAAAGAAAACAAACAAACCAAAAAAACACACTGATTTGGGGACATAAAGAGAAAAGAGAGAAACACAGGTAGACAAAAGAGTAGAGATGGGGAGAAAAAGGTCAGAAAATAGAAACACAGAGATGAAGCTCCGGAGGAGGAGACAGGAGGAAGTTGTGGTCATTTTGCCAAGCTCTGGGGAGGATGGAAAACACTGGCTTCCCCCTGCTGGGATAAAGAATGTCTTCTTACCTTCATCTATGAGGCTCTTTCTTCAGATGCCACCCTCAGGGTACTTGGAGTGGCCTCCTCCCCAGCCTGTTCAGCCTTTAACCTCCCAGGAAATGCTGGTGACATACCCCAGGGTTGCATCATGGCTTTCATCCTTCAAGTTTTCTGTTCTGCCCTGTCAGTCTAGGAGAACAAGTTACCTTAAAACAAAACAAAACAAAACAAAACAAAACATTTTAACAGCTAAAGTTTGTCATGGGGCTCAAAAATCTTTAAAAGATACTGAACCAAGTCTTTGCTGGACATCTTTTATTTTGCTTATCTCTTACTGACTTTCTTGTGTCCTCCACTTCTCTGAGAACAGAATCTAGGTTGTGTTAGTGACCTGAGTGTGCCTGATTGCCAGCGCAGTTCAGGGCAGTCAGGAAATGATCCACAAGTGCCCTTGAAAAGATTAACGGTACTGTTGGAAGTCCTTCCCTCTGCAGTACACAGGGTCTTACATTTTAACATTTGAAGTAAGGGTGTGATTTTTGTTGTGTATCTTAAAGATGTTATTTTCTTTTTGAAAGTTAGTAATACACTGGTGACATCTAAAACCAAATTACTACAGTAATACTTGTATAGGGATTGAGTAATCAGGGAAAATTAGATTGTGTCATATGTCATGAAAATGTTCCATATAATTTGTACACCTTTGAGTACATAATAAAGTTATATTTGTATTCATGAATATGGAATTATTATAGATACTAACTTTTTTGAAAAAAATACCACAACTCACTTCAACTGAGGGCAAAATTCTTTAATTTTAATAAATTAGCCCTTACCTGACAAAGATCATCATTTTTCAATATGAATAATGGAATAAATAATATCAGTAATGATCTTCTCACTGTTTTGGTATTACTTAACTGAATAAACAGGGTTACTTATTATTTTCAAAATGGACATGAGCACTGAATAGCCACACACTTAGGGATTTACAAGGCTCGGGGCCTTGAGGTACAAATACAGACCTGCTGAAAAAGGGGTTTGGCATCTGAAAAAAATGATGAAGAAATTGGGAGTGATGGGTAGCTATGACTCAGGAGGCATTGTTATGCATTTGTAAACAGGGAGAAACGAGACCCAAGATGCTTTCTGCAGAATAGTGAGGAATACTCCTGGGAGAAAAAGGATAAAAGTGCTGGGTTGTGTTGGAGTTGTCTGTCAGGAGTCAGATGGAGATGAACCACAGGAAAGCATGCGATGTAATAAAAAAAAATTCAAAACTGGAAGAAGAAGGGAAACAACTGTAATCGCATGAGTAGAACTTGTAATTTTTTCCCATTACCATTCAAAAAGAAATAATGATGTAGATCAAGTTTTTCTGGGGAAAAATAAGGACAACAAAATAGAACAATGAGTTATTGTTTCCTTCATCACCAGAGGATATGAAGTAGAAGAGGAATGCATAGAAATTCACAATTGGAAAAAAAATAAAAGTATAACGTAGGCACATTGAGAAAAACGTTGTTCTTAGTGCTGAGGGGTGTTACTTACAAAGGAAAGAAGGCATGGCATTAATAAGTGACAGAGGCACAAACCAGGAGAGAGACGTCGATGAGAAGGTCACACGAGGCACTCCAAGGACCAAGCACACTGACACTGTTGAGAGGCCTAAGCAGAGAAGAGGGAATGAGCCGGAGTAAAAATCAAGATGGGGCAGTGGAGCCCCTCGGGGAGAGTACTGATAGCTCTCCACTTTTTGGTCTTGAACAATTATTCACACTTACCTGTTATAACCTCTAAATTTGTAAAATGAAACAATACCAGCTTCCAGGAGGATTTTTGTGAGAATCCAATGATCTAACACCAGAGTGGCCTGCGGTAGTTTATGAACTAAGTGTAGTGTTTGGTGGCTACGAATATAATTGATATATCTACAGGAACAAATATGTAGTAACTCCACTAAAACTCAGAAGTACCAAATGATTTTGCTTTACCCTAGAATTCTTTTGGAATTTCTTCGGAGTCCCTGTTACCAGTTACCAGGACAATCAAATCAAACCAATTAATTTGACTCAATCTTAGCAACGGTTCATGAGGAATATATAAGATTTCCAGTACTCACATTCTCCATTGCACGCTAATCTCTCTCTAATGAAGAAAACGTGTTTACAGATCTTCACGGCAGCTAGAGAGATGTGTGACCCTGGAATGAGAAATCCACTGCTTGCTCTGGTATTGGGCCAAGACTCTGCTTGCACTTCAGGCCTTTGTTACTCATTGATATTCAGACAGAAGGCTCTCATGGCCAAACATAAGAACTTCATTGTTTGTCACTGTCTTTGTCTGGTCTGCAAGTTTGACTTGGCCTCACATATGCTCTGTGGGCTGCAGAACTTCAAGGGCCCATTATGACCTCTGTTCAGCCTGCTGCCCTGGTCAGGCATCTCCAGCCAGTTTACTTGTCCGGGAAGGCTCCAGGCCCACTATCATTCATTTGTTCATTGATAACAGTGCTTTCAGTTAACAAATACTCATGGAGGTTCGTCTGTATGCCCAGCATTATTAGTGACAGCAGAGAGCAGCCAGGGAAGACTAAGTTCCAGACCCTGGTCATGAATTGTCCTTGTTGTTCTCATGTCTACCTTTTCTCAGACTTAACTTGGAGAAGAGGTAAATATGGACCAATATGTTACTACTTCCTTTCTTTCCTCAGTTCTTCCTTTGATACTCAAAACTAGAAAAGTAGTGGGATTTCCAAGTTTTTCTTTTTTTTTTTTTAACAGAGAAATATATCCTCTCTCATACAAGCGTCAGGTTTATAAAGCATCTTCTCCACATTTTGGCAATCTGGAAAAAGCCACATTTAATATACTGAACTAAAAGAATAAAGAAATAAGTTTTTAAAACTTCTCTCAAAAAATAGCAGTTGTATTGTCCTGTAGCATAATCCTACTTTGACCCTTACCATAAAGGGCAACTGTTCAGGGTTCCAACCCAAAGAAGACAAGCTTGCCACTCTAGTGAGGGCCAAGCATGGATTCTAATATCTACATTCTTGCCCATTCAGGCTCTCAGGAATTGACATTATGCTCCCAGGAGAAAAGAGAACCTGGATACCTCGGTAAGGCTTTCATTTTTATCTGTACCTTGATCTGATGGTTCTTCACGATCTTTTTAGTTTTTTGATGTCTTTAAACAAATTTTACCATTTTCCAACTGTTCTTAATAGGAGGATTTTTAGGAAATTATCCCTTACTAGAGAAAGAATTTCTATTTTTTATTTAATATTTACTGAATGTCTACCTTGGTACAGTTACTTTTCTAATAGTGAAAATGAACCTATAAAACAGGTAAAATTCAATCTTCATGAAACTTACATTCAAGACTATAAACACACACACAAAAGAGTGAAATGTGAGGTTTGATGATGGGACTTCCAGATGGTAGTGTGAAGAGCTTGGGAAAACTTCTTCCCTAAGGAGATATTTATGAAGCCGGTTAAAATTCGCAGGGACAGTTATTCAAGGTCTTTGGAGATTGGTCAAAAAACTTACATCAAATGAAGACGCATTTATTGAACAAAATCTATGGAAACTTGGTATGAACATTGAAGGCGGTGGCACTCAGGGCAGTGACTTCCTTATCCTCCATAGCTCTGTCTTGTGGAAGAACTGTTTCAGCAAGCTCAGCAATCTCTGCCTCCTTAGCTACCCTGCAGATAAGATATGCTCCAGCTGGATTCAGTAACCCTACTCATTAATGGCTCTCATTTTCTAGTTCCTTGCCAAAGAAAGTTTATATTGTGAAGGGACAAGGAATTACCATCTATGAGCTCCTATTTATGAGAAGGATATCAATGGGTGGCTGGTGAAGAGTGAGATACTCCTGGGCTCAGTGAGAGCCGTGGAGTGGTAGCTCCCATCTCTTCCACATTTCTGGATTTGGAGAACCATTCTGAGTGGATTCAACAGCCAGTAAACTTTGAAAGATCTCATTCTCTCCAGCTTTAGGCTGTGAAAGATCTACATTGTGTGGTGGTAGCAGTATACCACCACCCCTGTAATAGTACCTGCTCCATAGGGATGAAGGAAGTAAGCCTGTGAACAATGGGTTACCCATTTCCCTAAGCTCCTGTTTAGTAGTGCAGAGATTCTGCCCAGGGGAGGTAATACCCTGTCTCTGTCAAAGGGTTTGTTGCTTTATGGATCAAGACATGGAAAAGTCAGCTGGCCAATAGTGAAGACTAATAGCTAGGTGTGATACCAGTGGAGGCAGACCAGGTATAAGTTTTATAAAGAAATCAGGGAGAGACAATCAAAAAGAGTCCTGCCAGAATCACAGTCATCGTCTATTGTGGTCAGGATATGTGTTATATACTGTTTTGAGGAACCACTAGAGAGGGTCCTTCTGGAACAAATCCTTGGATAAACATGAGTCAAATTCATAAAATCTATGGACAGTAAAAGCAGTCTGTAAATAACACATAGATCCAACAGGCAAAAGTTAAAACCTTTCTGATTTAGGGTATTTAAGCAAAACTTCTGACTAATCAATGACCACTAAAAAAATTTTATCCAGGGCAATCCCTATGAAGCTAGTTTTAAGGATAAAAATGAGAAAAAAAAAATGCTGAGCGGGAACATTAGAAGCTGCATATTGTAGGAGAAATAAACTTTATTGAATTAATATATTCAACTCAACAAATAAAGAAGCAAACAAATGAGAAAAATCCCCCCAAAATTGCAAAACTCAGTTTTTATAACATTATTTAAGCTGTCCAGTTTTAAAATACAAATTATGAGACAAGCAAAGAAACAGGACAGTGTTACCACACTCAAGAAAAAAAATGCAGGCAATATAAAAGAGCTTTGTGGACTGTTCATTAGTAGACTTAGCAGAGAAAGACTTCAAAGCAGGTATTAAAAACACATTTAAAAATTACAGGAAATTATTTTTGGACCATCAAAGATATGATAATATCCAATCAAGTAGAGTGCAGTAACAAAGGAAAGAAATTATTAAAAAAGCAACTGGAAATTCAGAAGTTGAAAAATACTCAAATTGAAAAATTTATTAGAGTAGCTTAACTCAGATTTACACTGACAGAACAAAGAATCAGTGAACTCAAAGATAGCTCAATGGAACATATGCAATCTGAAGAACAGAGAAAAAAATAATGAAAACAATGCATGGAACTAAAAAGAAATATGTGACACCAGGTATGCACAATATACATATAATGTCAGTGCCAGAGGAGAAGAGACTGAAAAAGGAGGGGGAGAAAATATTTGAATACGTAATAACCACACATTACTTATATTTGGTGAAAGATGGTAATCTGCACATCCAAGAAGCTCATCAGACTCCAAAGAGATCAGTATAGACATATCATAGTCCAAGTGTTACAAGTGAAAATGGGAGAATATTGAAATCACAAAGAGAAAATCATAAGAAAACTTGCATATGATTAAGAACAGACTTCTAATAAGAAAAAATGGGGGGCTGAAGAATTAATAGATGGCATATTTAAAAGGCTGATGGAAGATTAAAAAAAACTGTCATTATAGAACTTCATATCCAGTAAAACTATATTTCAAAAAGAAAAGTAAAGAAATTACTGGCTTAGGTATAACTGGAGGAAGTTGGAAAGCCCCCCCTCTATTCTTATAACAAGTAAGTAGAGAACAAAACGAAAAGAAGTGATTTGTTTTGGATTCATCAGAGAATCTACACAGGAAAAGCCATCATCCAGAATCTGGAAGAGACACAAATAAAGAGAAGCACAGCTGTTTACTCAGAACAGAAACCCACAAATTCATAAACACACAGGTGATAATTCTGTAAAATAGCTGGAGGCTGAAGGTGAACTAATCTGAGAGTAAGAAACTACTGGGGCCACAGTTAGGGGCCCTCCATATCTTTTGGGTTTTAAATTCAGAAGCTATCAGGTTTTCACGGAAAAAATCCAAGAAGAATAACCTTTTTGTCTTTGGCAGGGTACAGGAGGAAGTAACTATTTGAGACTATGCCCAGATCCTTCTCCATAATGAAGGTCTGCTCCATAATGAAAAAAAAAAAAATTAAACCTTATCATAACTTTATCTGACATAGGAGAGGAGAAAATTACTCAGCTCTAATCTCCTTGGGTCTTCTTGTCACACATAAGAAGTAGGGCTGGGGGTGGCAGTGAATATAAGAAGCATTTATGAGGGCACACAGGCCTGCTAAGAGACTAAGATTTATTCATAGGATTATAAAATGCACCCCTCTTCTATATCTTATCACCATATGCCATGAAGGTTCTAGTATAATAGCAGTGAATTAAAGCTAAAAAAACTTCCAGTACTCATAGTTCATGTAAGAAAGAATAGTCAAGGAAGACAAAAACAAGGACAGTGAAGAAAACTACAGCTCTGTCACTCAGAGTGACAGCAAACATTAAACACAGCCCAGCTGTCAACCAGATTAACATTAGACCTCACACTAAAGGCTAATTTACCTAATTCCTGTGACCCAATATATCATTTTTAGGTTTGAACAAATGATCAAGACATTTAAAAAGCAGGAAAAAAAAAAAAACCACACAGACAAAGCAAGCATAAAAACCAGATTTAGGTATGTCATAGATTTCAAAATTATCAGATGGGGAATTTGAAGCAATTATAAAAAATATGGCAAAAGCTCTAGTAGAAAAATTAGATAACATGACAATGGATGAATAGATACTAAAAGCAAAGTGGTGGAACTCATAGCGAGAGTAAAAATGAAGTGATAGAAATTTTTAAGAGTAGCTTAGATGAAAAAAATGTCTTTGATGTGCTCAGTAGCCCAAGCACAGCTAAGAAAAGAATCATTGATCTTGAAGAAATGTGAATAGAAACTTAACAAATTGAAGTATAAAGAGAAAAGGAATAAAAAGAAAATCAAGAACATCTGGAATAATTTTAAAGGTGAAACACATGAATTATAAAAAAAATAGGGAGAGAATAGAGTAGAAGAAATATTTAATTTAATAGTGCCTAAGGATTTTATAAATGTAATGACAAATACTTAACCACAGATTTAAAAAGGTCAGTAATGCCAACCAAAATAAATACCAAAATATCAACACCTATGCATATTGCATTCAAATTTAAAAAAGACAGTGTGAACATCTTAAAGAAGGTGGAGGGAGATAGGAAAAAACCTTACCTGTAGCACATAAAGAATATAATTTACAGCAGCTTACTATACAAGCCAGGAGAGAATACAGAGAAAAAACCCAAAACTGTAGATTTCTATCTGAAGCAATATTTCCCTTTGAAGTGCAAGAAAAAGAAAAACTTTTTCAGTCAAACTGAGGGACTTCATCACCAGCACAGCAGCTGTGCAAGAAAAAAAAGAAAAGAAAAAAAGAAAATTAAAAGTTCAAAAGAGGAGGAGGAGATAACAATGGTCAGAAAATCAAGTATTCAAAAAGTAAGGAAAAGTATCAGATATGGAATGAGTAACAATGAAATTGTTTCTATTTCTTAATCTGAATCGATCTAATAGATTAAGGATTATTCAATGATAATAGTTAAAATATGTGTTATAGCATTTGGATAAGTGACATGATTGACAGCAATTTTATCAGGAGCAGACAAAGCAGACTCCAAAATAAGAAAAATTATCAGGTATGAAGAGGAACATTACACAGTGATCAGAGGCCAGTTTTTTAAGAATACATAACAATCCTTAAGTGTAAGCACCTAATGACAAATCAGAATACAAGAGGAAAGATCTGACAGGACTGCAAAGAGAAAGACAAATAACACTTTTTTTTCCTTTGAGAGAGGGTCTTACTCTGTTGCCCAGGATAGAATGCAGTGGCACTATTATGACAGCTCACTGTAGCCTCCTTCTGGGCTTAAGTGATCCTTCTGGCTTGGCTTCCCAAGAAGGTAGGCCACCATGCCTGGTGAATTAAAAAAAAGTAGAGTAGGGGCCTTGCTATGTTGTCCAGGTTGGTCTCAAACTCTGGTTTCAAGTTATCCTTCTGCCTTAGCCGCCCAAAGTGCTGGGATTACAGGAGTGAGCCACCATGCATGGCAGACAAGTCTACCACTTATATCTAAAGACATAAGAGTAATTTATAGATCATATAGATAATTAGAAAAGATATATTTGACCTGAAGAGCACTAGCAAACAACTTAATCTAATTTTCATTTATATGATTCTTCATTAAATAACAGCAGAATACACGTTCTTCTCAGGTTCACATGGAACATTTCACATAGAGATAGACCACATCCTCAATCATAAAACACAATAAAATTAAAAGAATAGAAATAATGCAGCGTATACTCTTGATCCACAATGAAATCAAACTAGACATCAGTCAACACAAAGACTATGGGGGGTTTCTACACATATTTGAAGGTTAAACAAGTAACACATGAGCCATAGAAGAAGTCTGAGGAGATATTACAAATTATTTTCAACTGAGTGAAATGAAAGTATTACCTATCAGAATTTTGAGATGCAGGAAAAGCAAAGATTAGAAAGACATTTATTGCGTTGAATGTATATATTTAAAAAGAAAAATCTAAAATCAGCAATTAGGTTCTCCTTAAAAACTAGAGAAAGAGCAATTTAAAACTCAAAAAAAAAAAAAATCAGAAAAAAAGAAATAACCCTCAGAGCAAAAATCAATGAGGTTAAATAGAGGAAAGTTCTGACAGGACTGCAAAGAGAAATAGACAAATCACACTTTTTTGGTTATTCAACAAAGCCAAAGGTGGATTTAAAAAAAAATCAATGAAGCCAAAGGTGGATTAAAAAAAAATTGACAAAAATAGATAAACTGTTAGCCAGGCTAACCAACATCAAAAGCCAGAAGACAGAAATTGTCAATGTCCAAAATCAAAAAGGGTCCTTACTGCTGATCACTTGGACATTAAAGGGAAGATAAAGGAATGATGAGTACAATTCTGTGCTCACAAATTTGGTAACTTTGAGCCAGATTTTTCAATGGTAAATTCTACCAAGTGTTAAAAACTCCTTATGTTTCCCAATATTTTTCATAAAATTGAAGCAGAAGAATTATTTCCTAACTCATTCTATGAGGTAGCATTATTCCATCCTAGTTCAAAAAGCAGATGAATACATTATGACAAAGTAAAACCACAGGACAATATATTTTTGAAAATAATTCAAAAATCCCTGGTAAAATACAAATTGAATCAAGCAATGTTTAGAAGAATTAGAGTAGAACCTCCATAGTTGACTATCTCCCTATAATGACCTCTCTTTAAATTGACCTAATTTTTATAGATCAGACATGCACTCGATGTATGTATCAGTAAAATAGGCCTAGTTCCTTATGTTGATTACCTCTGTATATTAACCAGTTTGTTATAGTCCCCTGGCGGGTCCACTTACAAAGGTTCTACCATATATACTACAACCATCTGAGATTTATCCCAGGGATGCAAAGCTTTCTTAAACATCAAATATGAATTTATTTAATCTACCACATGAAAAAAACTAAGTGAGAATCTTATCAACTGATATAAATAAAGTATTTCACTAAATTCAACACTCATTTGTGATAAAAAATGACATCAACAAGCTAAGAGTAGTGAACTTCCTTATTAATCCAAACATCTTCAAGAAGACTACAGCTAACATCCTATGTAATGGTAATAAAATTGGATGCTTTTCTACTTAAGGTCTGGGACAAGCCAATGAGATTCTTACCATTTCTACTCAATATCATACAGAAAGCTATAGCTAATGAAACAAGATAAGAAAAGGAATATATAGAATGTGTGCAGATAGGGCATGATTGTATGTGCAGAAAATCTCAAAGAAACAATAAAAATACTCATGGAACTAAAACCATTATAGCTAATATAAAAGGTCAATGCAGAAAAGCCTTTCATTTTTCTATTTATCAGGAATAAATAATTCAAATTAGACAATAAAAACACAGCATTTGAATTAGCACAAAATATTTGCATTATCTATATTAAGAAAACCCCAAAACTCTGCTGAAAGAAAACAAGGAAAATTTACATAAAGGGAAGCATTTGCTGTGTTCATGGATGAAAAGACTCAACAATGTTAAGATGTCCATTTTCTTCAGCTTGATTTATAGATGCTAAGAAATCCCAATTCTAAGCAGTAGTTACTCCAATAGGAATTTGTAGTAATTAGAAAATTCATTTTATAGGTTATAGGAAAAAGAAAACAGAGTCAGAAGAGCTAACGCAATATTGAAGGAAAAAAAGTTAAAGGACTGACAATGATACCCAACTTCAAGACTTCCTATGAAGCCACAGTGATCAAGATAACATGGTACTGGAAAAGGATAAATACATATATTTACAAACATAAATGGAAAGAAGATTTAAGAAAGTAAACAATAGATTCCTGCAACAGAATAGAGAACACAGAAATATGCCCACAAATATATTCACCTAGTCTGGACAAAGGAGCAAAGGCTTTCTTTGGCAAATGGTCTTTTTCCACAAATGATACTGAAACATTGGACCTGCATATACCAAAAAAAAAAAAAAAAAAAAAAAAAAAAAAAAAAAAAAAAAACCAAAAGAAATAAAAGAAACTTAAAAATAGGCCTTCCATTTTGTTCCAAAAATTTGGTAATTTCCTTCTTAATCTCGTCTCTGACCCACTTATCATTCAGCATAAGGTAATTTAGCTTCCATATTTTTGTACGAGTATACAAATTCCTGTTGTTACTGAGTTAAACTTTTATTCCATGATGGTCCAAGAAGATGCAAGGAATAATTTCTATTCTTTTAATTCTCAGAAATATGAAAATCAGAAGGAAATCGACCAATACTTGGAAGCACTCCACCTTCTAAGACTTAGCCAGAAGAAAGTGGAAATGTTGAACAGGCCTATATCAAGTTCTGAGATAGCATCAACTATACAAAATCTCCCTAAAAAGAAAATCCCAGGACCAGATGGCTTCACATCAGAATTCTACCAAACCTTTAAAGAGGAACTAGTACCTGTATTACTCAACCTTTTCCAAAATATAGAAAAAGATGGA
>NW_003852518.1:4854138-4869529 GCF_000181295.1 Otolemur garnettii
AATTTTAATGCAATCCCTATTAAAGTTCCTTTGTCATACTTTAAAGATCTCAAAAATTAATACTTCATTTTATATGGAATCAGAAAAAACCTCGAATAGCCAATATTACTCAGAAATAAAAACAAAGCAGGAGGAATCACCCTACCAGACCTCAGACTATATTATAAATCGATAGTGATCAAAACTGCATGGTACTGGCACAAAAATAGAGAAGTAGGGAACAGAATGGAAAACCAGGAGATGAACCCGGCTACTTACCATTATTGGATCTTTGACAAACTAATTAAAAACATTCAGCATGGAAAAGATTCCCTATTTAACAAATGGTGCTCGGTGAACTGGCTGGCGATCTGTAGAAAACTGAAACTGGACCCAAACATTTCACCATTAACTAAGATAGACTCCCACTGGATTAAAGATTTAAACTTAAGACATGAAACTATAAAAATACTAGAAGAAAGTTCAGGGAAAACTCTTGAAGAAATCTGCCTAGGTGAATATTTTATGAGGAGGACCCCCTGGGCAATGGAAGCAGCATCAAAAATGCACTACTGGGACCTGATCAAACTAAAAAGCTTTTGCAGAGCCAAGAGCACAGTAAGTAAAGCAAGCAGAAAGCCCTCACAATGGGAGAAGATATTTGCAGGTTATATCTCCAACAAAGGTTTAATAACCAAAATCCAGGGAGAACTCAATTATATTAGCAAGAAAAGAACAAGTGATCCCATCTCAGAGTGGGTAAGGGACTTGAAGAGAAATTTCTCTGAAGAAGACAGGCTCATGGCCTAAGGACACATTAAAAAATTCTCATCATCTTTAATCATTAGATAAATGCAAATCAAAACTACTTTGAGATATCCTCTAACTTCGGTAAGATTAGCCCATATCACAAAATCCTAAAACCAGAGATATTGGCGTGGAAGTGGAGAAAAGGGAATATTTCTACACTACTGTTGGGAATGCAAATTAATACATTTCTTTTGGAAAGATGTTTGGAGAACACTTAGAGAACTAAAAATAGACCTGCCATTTGATCCTATAATTCCTATATTAGGTATATATCCAGAAGACCAAAAATCACATTATAATAAAGATATTTGTACCAGAATATTTACTGCAGCCCAATTCATAATTGCTAAGTCATGGAAGAAGCCCAAGTGCCCATCAACCCACAAATGGATCAATAAATTTTGGAATATATACACCATGGAATATTATGCAGCTTTAAAGAAAGATGGACTTTATCTCCTTCAAGTTTACATGGATGGGGCTGGAACATATTCTTTTTAGCAACGTATCTCAAGAATGGAAGAAAAGTATCCAATGTACTCAGCCCTACTATGAAACTAATTTATAGCTTTCATATGAAAGCTGTAACCCAATTATAGCCCAAGAATATGGGGAAAGGGAAAAGGGAGGAGAAGAGGGGGGCAGGGTGAGTGGAGGGAGTGTAATTGGTAGGACCACACCTATGGTGCATCTTACAAGGGTACATGTGAAACTTACTAAGTGTAGAATATAAATGTCTTAACCCAATAACTAAGAAAATGCCAGGAAGGGTATGTTAACCAGTTTGATGAAAATATTTCAAATTTTATATAAAACCAGCACATTGTACCCCATGACTGCATTAATGTACACAGCGATGATTTAATAAAAAAAAAAATAGGCCTTCCAGCTTTCACATAAATTATTTAGAATGGATCATAGACTTAATTTAAAATTCAAGGTAAAAATCTGAAAGAAAATGCAGGAGAAATTGCATATGACCTTGAATTTGGGGATGAAATTTTAGGTAACACAAAAAGTGAAGTGCATAAAAAGAAAGAAAAAAAAAAGTGAATTGGACTTTGTTAAAATTAAAAACTTCTGACGAACTCTTTTTTTTTTTTTAAATTTGGTTGTCATTGTTATTGTTGTAGGCACAGGCTGGGTTTGAACCTGCCAGCTCTGGTGTCTATGACTGGCACCCCAGTCACTGAGCTACAGGCACCAAGCCATGACAAAGTCTTAAGAGAATAAAAACGTACATTACAGATTAGAAGAAAATTTTTGTTAACTCCTTTTTTTTTTTCAACTTATTCTTGGAGATTCATTGGGGGTACAAGAAACCAGGTTTCACTGATTGCATTTGATAGGTAAAGTCCCTCTTACAATTGTGTCTTGCCCCCAAAAGGTGTGGCACACACCAAGATCCCACCCCCCTCCCTCCTTCCCTCTCTCTGCTAATCCCTTCCTCACTCCTCCCTCCTTCTTCCTCTCTCTGCTCACCCCCTCCCCTTGTCATTAATTGTCCTCATATCAAAATTGAGTACATAGGATTCATGCTTCTCCATTCTTATGATGCTTTACTAAGAATAATGTGTTCCACTTCCATCCATGTTAATACAAAGGCTGTAAAGTGTCCATTTTTTTTTAAATGGCTGAATAGTATTCCATGGGGTACACATACCACAGCTCGTTAAACCATTCCTGGGTTGGTGGGCATTTAGGCTGTTTTCACATTTTGGCAATTCTAAATTGAGCTGCAATAAACACTCTAGAGCAAGTATCCTTATGATAAAAAGATTTTTTTCCTTCTGGGTAAATGCCCAGTAATGGGATTGCAGGATCAAATGGGAGGTCTAGCTTGAGTTCTTTGAGGGTTCTCCATACTTCCTTCCAAAATGGTTGTATTAGTTTGTAGTCCCACCAGCAGTGTAAAAGTGTTCCCTTCTCTCCACATCCACACCAGCATCTGCAGTTTTGAGATTTTGTGATTGGACCATTCTTACTGGGGTTAGATGGTATCTCAGGTGGTTTTGATTTTCATTTCTCTAATAATTAGGGATGATGAGCATTTTTTCATATGTTTGTTCACCATTCGTCTGTCCTCTTTAGAGAAGGTTCTATTGATGTCTCTTGCCCTTTGATACATGGGATTGTTGGCTTTTTTAATGTGTATTAATTTGAATTCTCTATAGATCCTAGCTATCAAGCTTTTGTCTGATTCAAAATATGCAGATATCCTTTCACATTGTGTAGGTTGTCTATTTGTTTTGGTTGTTGTCTCTTTAGCTGTTCAGAAGCTTTTCAGTTTAATTAAGTCTCATTTGTTTATTCTTGTTGTTGCAATTGCCATGGCAGTCTTCTTCATGAAGTCTTTCCCCAGGCCAATATCTTCCAGTATTTTTCCTATACTTTCTTTGAGGATTTTTATTGTTTCATGCCTCAAATTTAAGTCATTTATCCATCTTGAATCAATTTTTGTGAATGGAGAAAGGTGTGGGTCCAGTTTTAGTCTTTTACATGTGGATATCCAAGTCTCCCAGCACCATTTATTGAACAGGGTATCTTTCCCCCAAGGTATGTTCTTGTTTGGTTTATCGAAGATTAGATGGTTGTAAGATGTTAGTTTCATTTCCTGGTTTTCTATTCGATTCCAAATGTCTCTGTCTCTGTTTTTGTGCCAGTACCATGCTGGCTTGACCACTATGGCTTTGTAGTACAGCCTAAAATCTGGTACGGTGATGCCCCTGGCTTTGTTTTTATTACTAAGAATTGCCTTAGCTATACAGGGTTTTTTTTGGTTTCATACAAAACACAGAATCATTTTTTCCAAATCTTGAACGTACAATGTTGGTATTTTAGTAGGGATGGCATTGAATAGGTAGATTGCTTTGGGAAGTATAGACATTTTAACAATGTTGATTCTTCCCAGCCATGAGCATGAAATTGGGAGAATATTTTTGTGAAATGTATACCTGGTAAAGGACTGGTATCTGAAATATACAAAGCACTTTAAAACTAAAAATGTAAAACAAAAGACAACCTAGTTATTAGGGCAAAATATCACAGCAGACACTGCACCAGGGAAGATACACAGATGGCAAACCTGTGCAGGAAAAGATGTGATTTGTCATTAGGAAATTGAAAATTAAAACTAGATTAAGGTACTAGTCCACATCTATTAGAAGGGCAGAAACAATAAAAATAACAAAAACCTGACATACCTGTTGTTGGTGAGGCCGTTGGTCTGCAAAGCTTGTCATTCATACTGGTTGGTGAGAACGCAACATGGTGCAGCCACTTTGGAAGACAGTTGGCCAATTTCTTATACAGCTCACCATCACTATATCATATGATTCATCTGTTGTGTCCCCAGGCATTTACTCTATTGATTTGAAAATTTATGTTCCTACAAAAGCCTTCATGTGACTACCTATTTCAGGTTTATTCATAACTGACAAAAAGTGAAAGTAACCAAAAAATCTTTCAATAGGAAAGTGGATAAAAATATGTAGTACATCCATACAATGGACTTTTATTAAACATGCTAAAAAGAAATGAACTATCAAGCCACAGAATATTATATATTAAACCTAAATGCAAATTCCTGTGTGAAAAAAATCAATTGAAAAATGCTAACTGAAGTATGTTTGCAATTATATGATACACTGGAACAAATAAAATGTAGCAACAGTAAAAACTCAGTTTTACTAGGGGCTCAGAGTTGCATATGTGAGTTGCATAGGGCATTTGGGGGGATGATGAATCTATTCTGTGTGAAACTATAATAGTGAATATGTGACTTTGTGCATTTGTCAATACTTATAGAATTTTATTGTCTAAAGAGTGAAATATATTGTATACAAATTTTAAGAAAACATTTTCAGGTCACTAGATCTCAGAATTGAATGTAGACTATGACAAATGTAGACGAATGCAGACATTTTAAATGTGTGAAATAATAGTGAAGGGGTGAAGACAAAAAGATTCTGACCCAAGTAACTTGAAAAATTAGTGAAGTTTGTAAGACTAAAGGGAAAACTGAAGCCAAACAAAAAACCTGTACATGAGCGCTACACTTAAGTTGATAAATGTATCCCCTGGGGAGAGGGGGAGTATAGGAAAAAAAAATCTTTAACGTGGTATTGTTACTTGTATGTACACTTTTTTTATATTCCTGGAAGTTAGTTTATGAAAAGGCTTCTTAGCTTATGTACAGAGCTAAGCAGAAGCTTTTAACCAGAAGGATATTACCTCAGGGGGTCAGAAGAAAAATGGAGCTAATCGTGTTAAGTCTCCCTTCCACCTTTACAGAGTAAGCCAGGCATAGAATGACAAATACTGCAGGATCTTGCTTGTATGTAGAATCTAAAAAAGTCAAACTCACATAAGTTCTACTCCTAAGGGGCCTAGGGCTGAGGGTTGGGGAAAATGGAGGGATATTGGTTGAAGGGTGCAGTGGTGCAGTCACATAGGATGAGTTAAGTTCTGGAGATCTATTATAATGCATGGTGGCCATAGAGAAATAAAGATCACCAGAAAAAAGGTAATTTATATAATGCAGTAGTCTTACATATTTTTTCTACTTTTGCCTTAACTGATTAAAAATCTTTGGATAAAATAAATATATAATTGTATTATTGGATCCAAAACATATATAAATATAGTATACTCGAAATAGCAGCACACAGAAAGTGGGCAGGAATGAAGTTTATTAGAGCAAAGAAATGGTGCCCAAGGGTAAGTCTGTTTCACAAGAAGAGATAAAAGGAACTGGAAATGATGGTGAGAAGGTGAGAGGGTAAGATAACCATCTCTTTAAATTTCCTTTCTTGTTATCTCTGAGTGTCTTTAAGTGATCCGGAATTACATAAAGTGAAAATTATAATTTAGCATTTGTTTTATAACAATTTAAAATATAATAGAAACAACAATTATGTTGTTAAATGTTTGTTGAATGAGAGCAGTGATTAGAACTGTTTACAGTGAGGTTTCTGTATCACATTGGATTAAGCAAATAGAAATATACATTAATATATACTGTATATTATAGACCCTATAGGCATATGGCAACAATTACAGAGTTTTGTTTTGTTTTTACTGTATAATTCCATTTAGATAAAATTCCAGGAAAGGTAAAACTACTCAACTGTAACAGGAAGTGGAGCGTGGTTTCCTGGGGCAGAGAAGGACTTCAGAGAACTTGAGAAAAGGTTCAGGGATGATGGGAATGTCCTACGCCTTGACTGAAGTGGTGCTAATATGAAGATGCACATTTATCAGAACTCATCAAGCTGTGCATTTTGTTTATTTTTTAAGCTGTGCATTTTAAATAAGTACATTTTATTATATGTAAATTATACCTAATAAAGTTGTTTTAAAAATTTTGGGGGCAGAGTTGCCTGAGGAAAGAGATGAAGTGGGTCCTACAGCCCAGGTTTATTTGTACATAAGCATCATGAGCCCACCACACTGGGTGCCATAATAGGCATCAGGGTTTGAGGGTCCATCAGCAGGTGATATTTAAATCTCTAGAGATTGCAGTAGCATCAGCACAGGGAGCCTGAGGGAATGCAAATATGGGACAGTGTTCCAGGAGAGTTTACACTACATGAAAAGCTATAAAGCTACGTTTCCAGACCCATTTCCACATGGAGAAAACACCAGGTTGCCCTGGCCGGGGACCTCCTGGCCCAGATCTGGCCCTGACAGAAAATGGGGTCCTGTATCCTCTCTGCCTCTCTCCTTCCCTCCTCTCCGCTTCCTTCCACATTCCCTTCCACTGCTATCCCTTTCTCCCCTTCCTCCCATACTTCCTTTGAACTCTCATTCCTTCTCTTTTTTTCTCCTGCTCCTCCTTTTCTCTCCCTCCCCCTACTCCCATTCACTCTTCTTCACTAGACTCCCTTTCTCAAATTGCAGACTCATTTTTGTTTTCCCTGTGCTGGGTGACATTCCTTGTGGAGGCAGTGAAACCTGCTCTCAGCATCCCAGGTGCTCTCCTCAGCACCAGAGCAAGCTCACCTGAAACCCACGGCTTTTGTGTGTGTGGACTCTTGGGTTGCTGGTGTCTGGTGTCAGTGGCAGGTCCCTGTTTCTCCTCTGCTCTCCTGTGCTTTTCAGTCAGGGTTCAGGAACGCATTCTGGGAAACACAGACAGTGGGATTCATGGTTGGATTGGTCAATGCACCAGATTCTGACAGAGCCCTCTGTGAATTTGGAATTGATGTACAGCTACCTGAGGGCTGCGGCAGACTCTAGGAAACCCCACACACTTTCTCTTGCTCTGGCCACTTGTAAGCTGCTTGATTTTGGTTGCAACACCTACATTTGCTTGGCTGCACATTTTCCAGAGTGGCTGTACTAGTACATGCAATAGATTGGTGCTTCATGTATCTCCAGTAATTGATACTTGCAGGGTTTTAAAAGCCATTCTTAAGGGTTAAGTATTATCTAAACGTAGTATTAATTTATCTTTTTCTTATGGCTAAGGATGTTGAATATCTTTCTCATGTATACTGGCCATCCATATACACAAGAATTATCTTTCTTGTGTATTTTCTAATTGGAAATATTTCTTTTTTGATGAAATACTATTCAAATATATGTGTATTTTCTAATTTAAAATTGGGTCATTAATTTTGTAGCTATTGAGTTTTATTTAATAATAATTCTTAATATAGTCTCTATAGAAATACATTATTAGATACATGATTTGTGAATGTTTTTTCCTAATCTATGGCTTGTCTTTTTATTTTTCTCTTTTGTTGTCTCTTTTTCGTGGTGGTGGTGGGGGAGATGGGCCTTTGTTGCCCAGGATGAAGCATGCAGTGGCAAGATCATAGCTCACGGCAGCCTTGAATTCCTGGGCCAAGTGATCCTCCTGCCTCAGCCTCCCACAGTGCTGAGATTGTAGGTCTGAGCCACCACTTCTGGCCTTTTCTTCTTAACAGTATGTTTAATAGAGCAAATTTTTAAATTTTGTTGAAGCATAATTCAATGATGTTTTTCTTTTATGTCTGTGCTCTATGTATTATATCTATTGTATTACAAATTACATCTGTTATATCTATATATTACATATTGTTATTTGCCTAACCTAATGTAAAAAACTAGAATCAACAGCCAAATGTTCGTGGGCCTCAAAATATATCCATTTGAATACATATACTTCTTCCATATTTTAAAAGATACCTAAAGGTGATATTTATACAACATGAAATTCACCATTTAAAAGTGAATAAATTCAATCATAGTTAATCCATCCACAATGTTATGTAACTACTGACTTTGTTTCTATAACTCCCAAGTGAAAGTCATTACACATGAAGCAGTTTCTTCTCATTTCCTTGTCCCCTAGTCCCTGGCAACCACCCGTCTGGGCTCTGTCTCTAATTTTCTATTTCGTACACATCATTTTAATATAAATGGAATCATAGAATGTGTGGTCACTTGTGTCTGGCCACTTTTCACGGCTAAGCAAGATGCTTGTGAAGCTACCTTGTAGCAGGTACCAGTGCTTCATCGTGTCCACTGGCTGAATAACGCCCCATTGTTTATGCAGTCAACATTTGATGGATATCTGGCCTGTTTCCACTGTGTGACTACTGTGAAAAGTGTTGTTACCTACATTTGTATACATGTCTCATTTTCAATTCTTTTGATTATGTCCATAAGAGTGGCCTCATGGAGTTGTATGGTAATCCTACGGTTATCTTTATTTATCTTTGTGAAGAAATACTAAGCTATTTTCCGTAGTGGCTGAACATTGTTCATTCCCACAAAGTAATATACAAGGGTTCTAATTTCACTTTCGCACCTACATTTGTTTATCTGTAATTCTTTTTCTTCATACCTATCAACATTATATTAGAAATTTTAGCCAGAGCAGGGAGAATTGGTTGAGGTCATGAGTTCAAGACCAGTCTGGGCAACATAGTGAAACCCTATTTCTACAAAAATAAGAAAAAATAGCCTTTTAGGCATGTGTCTTGTCTACAGTCCTGGTTTCTTGGGAGGCTGAGGTGGAAAGATTGTCTGAGCCCAGGAATTTTAGGCTGCAGTGAGCTATGATAGTGAAACTGTATTCCAGTGATGACAGAGCAAGACCCTGTGTCAACAAAAATTTCACATACTATTACAGATTAATTGACCAGCTCATCTAAATTCATATGGGATTGCAAGAGATCTGGTGTAGTCCAAAGAATCTTGAAAAAGGTCAAAACTGGAGGACTCATTTCTCGATTTCAAAACTTACTACAGAGCTACGGTGATCAAAATATTGTGATATTGGCATGAAGATAGACATATAGATCAATGAACAGACTTGAAACTCTTGCAGAGAGGTCAAACAATTTTCTTTTCTTTCTTTTTTATAAAATATGGAATGCTTCACGAATTTGTGTGTCATCCTTGCGCAGGGGCCATGCTAATCTCTGTATCATTCCAATTTTAGTATATGTGCTGCCGAAGCGAACACAAGTCAAACAATTTTCAACCAGAGTGTCAGGACAATTCGATAGGGGCAGGAATCATCAACAAAGGTGTTGGGACAAATGGCTATCCACATATGCAAGAGTGAAGTTGAACCCTGCTTCACACCATCCATAAAATTTAATTATAAATATATCATAGATGAAAATATTACAAACAAGCTGAAAGTATAAAATTCTTAAAAGAAAGGATAGGAGTAAGCCTTTGTGAACTTAGGTTAGGGAACGATTTCTTAGATAAAACACTAAATGCACATGTAAAAATAAATACAAAAAGAAACAAATTGGACTTCCTCAAAACTTAAAATTTTGTGCTTCAGAGGACACCAAAAGTAAACCAAAAAGGCAGAATAGAAGATATTTTCAAATTATATATTTGATATATGTAACAGATTTGTATATGTAAGATACTCTTATAAGTTCATAATGAAAGGTAAATAACCCAAGTTTTCTATTTTCCAAATTAAAAAAATGAACTGTTTAGACGTGTATTATTTTTCTAGTATTTGTTAGAATATAGTGAAGAATTTATTGAAGGCTTTTTTATCGGGGGAGATAGTCTGTTCTTTTATCTGTGATGCGTGATGTATTTTTCTATCCCCTTGTTCTGCCTTCTTCCTTAGACAGTCTTACACTCTTTACCTTGCACATGTGTCTGTATAATTCTGAGCAGTGCCAGGCCTTTGGCTTCTTCATTGTAAATGAGACCTATTCTGTGTTGATATAATAGCTAAGATCACTTGTTGTGAGTTATATGAGGTACCAGACCCTGGGCTAAGTACTTGAGGCATGCATTTATTTTTTGGAAATATTTGTTACTTCTCACCATAAACCTATGAGAGAAGTAATATTAATACTTTATGTCATTTTGCAAAAGAGAAAGCTGAAGCAAAGTCTAGGTAAATATCCTTTGCCATGTCACCAGGTCAGGGACAGATGTGACCTGTGAACCTACAGCTTTCTTTTAGGATCTGCCCTATTCCACTGGGACCACTAGGACCCTGCTGTGCTTTACCAAGTATGTGCTGTTCTCTTCTGTGTAATAGTTCCATTTTAGTTTTCTTGAATTCCTGTCTTAATTTTACCAATCTGTTTTATCTTTCATTCTTCTTCTTAGATACCTCATCTTTCACTTTTTCGTATTTGTTAATAAGTAGATAAATTGAATAATTTCTTCTGTCTCTACAATAAAACATTTTATTTTTTTACATACTTTTATGGAACTGATATTTTTGCATTAATTGTATCTGCAGTCCCCACATTAATATTAAATGTACTTATCCAAAAATCAAGGCCCAAAGGCTTCACGTAGATCTGCACTCTGTGGGATACTGTACCGCAGTCCCCAGGCTGAGGTCTTGGAGATTGGCAGACTTAGAGTATTTGAATACATTTGAAAGGTATCCTATCTGCAGTGAGTTTTCTATTTGTTTATGTATTTTTTTTCTGTCTCTCATTTTCACAAATAATCACTTAACGCAAACATGTAAGGTGAGGGCAGAGCAAACACAACAATGGGTTCTTGTTCTGTTCAGAAGGCTGCTCATGACACTGCAGCTCTGCAGTATAAGCTTTCTTTAATGAGCAGCCTGTGGTGTAATTTGAACCAATTTGAATGTGCATCGACTACAAAGGTTGATTTTCCCTCGTCTATTTATCTTCATCTCTCCAGTGAAGAAATGCATTGCTGAGACCTGTGAACATGGGAATTTTTAATACTTGCCTTAAGATGCTATAAAGTGGGATATTGAGTTACAGTTCTTAGAGCAGTGTTTGTAATTGAACTGCTTATTTCACAACCTTGGGTTGTGCAATGTCTACTGTAACCACAGAGCTAAGTCGAACATGCTCTTTCCTGGTACTATCCCCTCCTGAAACCTGATTCCAAGTAGCTAAGGAGAGAATTTTTAAAGGTAAAACATAACTAATCAAATGAACATTTTTTTCCCCTTATGGTAGGTAAGAAAACCACCGAATCTATATTCCAACTGCCTTCAAGACTCATCTGCCCTTTCAGAAACTTCCTTTCTTCATCTGTAGTCTTGAAATAACAACTATATTGCAGTTGATTGTGGAATAATAATGAGATAAAAATTTTAAAGTGCTCAGCGTAGTGTCTAGCTTGTGAAAATAAACTAGCAAGTATAAGCTATTATTTTTGTTGTTATCATATTCATTATCAAGATCAGTAAATGTACTTGATAATTTCTTTTTGTGAACTCCAGTGAACTAATGGAAATAGAAACCAAGTGAACCTATTATTACCTTGACTTATTACTACATATTACTTTGGGGTCTTGGGACGCTTATTCAATAAATAAAGCATAAGCTGATTAAACCCAAATAGCTAACAAAAGTAATTTTAGATCCAGTGAAATCCTGGACATTTGTCATCTTATCTTTTCCAATTTATATGCATCTGCATTGGATGAAATTGCCTTAAGAGAAACTGACTTCTCTTTTAACAAGTCTTCAAAATCAAGGCTGGCCTGTTTTGACGCTCCTTGGGTAACTATGGAATTCAAGGTATAATAAAGTTATTTTTTCAATCATGTAATTCTTTCAATTTAGCTACTCCTGACTAGTGACCAATATTTCCACACAGTGCTTTATAATTTACCAAGTAGTTTTTTGTTTAGTTCTTACCAACATCCCAATGAGATTTTCTCTCTCTCTCTCTTACACACACACGTCTTTCACAAGAGAAAACTGAGGCTTGTAGAAATTATGAGCTTTGTCAAAGCTACATTGCCAATAAATGAAAGAGCCAAAATGTAAATTTAATTCTGGCTAACTTCAAAAGTTTATGCTATTAAACATATCATATTTCTTTTCCATGGTCAGTTAATTGCACATGTTTCAAATTATACTAAATACCTGCTCTTATGTCATATATGAAAAGAAAGGCATAGAATTTATCCATGGCAATTGGCGAGGCAGAAATATCTGGATCAGCTCACTTCCCATAGTGGAAATGGCCATCTGTCTCAGGTCTTGATTTTAGATGTTAAAGGCCAGGAAATACAATTTTAAGTTCATTTATAGGTAACAAGCCCTGGGTTAGTGACTCACAGTAATAAAGTTTACATGATCTTATTCACACACTTCAATGCCAACTCATTAATGGGCAGTGGGCCATCTTGCTGTGGGCAACAATCCCCTTTCTTTGTGCAGTGCACACTTCTCAGCGGGTACTTCCGTGGAAGCACCAAGACTCCAGTGCAAAGGCAGTTTGCTGAACTTGGCATCTGAGCAGAGACCTTCATTTCCTCAAAGCATATATATGGATGTCTCTGAAAGGCACAAAAGTAAGCCTTTTCTAATACTTCATAAATAATTAATGTGGATTATTTAGAAACAATGTTATGTACATCATAAGTAATTAAAAGTTGGGCAATTTTGGTGTAAACTAAATTAACCAGGATTACTTCATTAAATATTTGTAGAGATATGACCACCACTACCAACAACAAAAATCAGCTACAATAAATAATGTCTAACATTTAGTAAGTGAGCTAGGCATGATTCTATGACCTCATTTATTCCTTATAACAACTCTAGATTATACTCTTTTTTATTCATGAGGAAAACTGAGAGACATTAAATGATTTGTCTAAGAGCAC
The DNA here is from genome assembly GCF_000181295.1 of Otolemur garnettii. Lineage (NCBI taxonomy): Eukaryota > Metazoa > Chordata > Mammalia > Primates > Galagidae > Otolemur > Otolemur garnettii. The sequence goes on from NW_003852518.1 coordinate 4,867,022, forward strand.
ACAAGTGATGAGAAAGAATTTTAAGACTTGTAGTTAATACCAGGGATCTTAATCTTCACTTCTTTACTGTTATTTCAGCAATAGGCAAAAATAAAGACTGTTCAGAAAAAATATATATATTTAGAAGTATATGTATGTCTATGTGAATATACATGTGTGTGTGCATGTACATAAATATGTTTGTGTCCCCCCAAATCCAAACATTGAAATCCTAACCCCTAATGTCTAATGTTCTGGTATGAGGTGGTAGGGCCATGGGAGGTGTTTAAGCAATGAGTGTGTAGCCCTTATGGAGGGGATTAGTGTCCTTACACAAGAGGTTCCAGAGGGCTGCCTTGCCCCTTCCACTGTGTCAGAACACTGAAAAGATGACCATCTGTGAATCTCACTGAACATAGTGGGTCTTCATCAAACACAAAAAGTTCTGGTGCCTTGATCTTGGACTTCTCAGCCACCAGAACTTTTGAGAAATAAGTTTGTCTTGTTTGTAAACCACCAAGTCTGTGATACTATGTTGTAGAGGCCCGAGTGGACTGAAACACACACGTAAATGTACATGTATGTCAGTGTTTATTTATGCCAATGGATCTGTACATGTAAGAAATTAGATATTTCTTTTTACCATTTTATATAATAGATTTTAGTTAAATAATAGAAGACAATGGGGCATAGAAGTGGTTTTCAAGGAGAACTGAGAGCCTGAAACCTGAGATGAGATGTAGTTGGAAAACTCAAAACAGAAGCAGAGTTTAGATCTTTGTAGATCTCTGTAGATTGAAGTTGGCACACTGGGAGACTCTTCAAAGAGGAATGGTGGTAGAGATATGGCAGACCACTCCAGGCTTTGATACATTTAATAATTTGTGACTCAGGGAAATTGTCCACATAGTTTATCGAAATGTTACAAATGATTAAGATAAAAATAATCATTGTTCAGCAGAGAGTGGCAGTAACTCTGTGCCCAGGTTCAGGATGGCAGAGGGCGGCTGTTCATCACTTGCTCAAATTGGAGCCCCCACAGCCACCAGCTGACCAACATGTGTCAACAGAAAAAGCTAGTCATTAAGGCTCTCCTCAGGAACATATATCCTTGGGGGCAGATGAAACATTCCCTTTACATATTGTAAGTAGAATAAAACATTTTTCCCCTAAATCTTTTTCCTATTTGAAACATTCACACTATATACCATTTTTGAATCATAAATCTGGTATGTTGTGGCAGTCAAAAGTGAGGAGGATAAACATAGGTGTGCTGTACAGAAAGTAAGAGAAGATGAGAGGAAGACCAAAGAAGAGAGACTAGCTAATTTAGCGATATTTTGGCAAATTTACAGCTTATATTTCACATAACTGACATTTTTTCACAAGCATATTCATGTAAATATCTTAATTTTTTCCTATATGCTCAAGATTTGTGGAAATTTTTATAATTAGCAAATTTAGAAAAAAATACAATCTTTAATTTTTAAAGTTGACAATAATGGTATTACTTATTATGCTTATTACATACAACATGATATGTTGATATATGCAAATAACCCAATTGAGAAATGATTAAATATCTGAATACTTCACTAAATAAGTTATGCAGATAACAAATATACACGTGACAACATGCCTAATTATAATCTGATACTATTGAGTTTCAAGTTAAAGAATGATGAGCCACCATTAAACATTCCTTAAAGGGGCTGAAATTAATAAAAATAACTATTGGCAATACTAAATCCTGGCCAGGATGTGAAAGAATGGAAACTCTCATTCATTGGAATATAGTTTAGTAAATTCTTACAAAGATAAACATAGTCTTAACATATGATATAGAAATATCCAGTTGTATTGAAAACTTCTATCTGCATGGACAGTTATGGTTGATAATTCTAATGCTTCAGATTGGCACTACTATGAATTATGATATCTCTATGATTCCCATCAATGATTTGGTAGAACAAGTGAAATTGCTTCATAATGCAAATATCATGCACATATTCCATGATATTATATGCTAAGTTTATGACAATGCTTAGTTCAAAATGATGACTTTGACTGGAGAGGATTTAGTAACACTGAACTTACAGAATTTTTTAATACTGATGCTTTCCAGTGAATATCTCAGACAAAATGTAGATGCAGTTTTAAGGTGGGAAAAAATGTAAGTCACCATATGATAGGTCAGGGCAAAGATTCTCAAAACTCGGCATCTTATTCATTCATTCATTTTTTTTCTTTCTTTTTTTTTTTATTGAATGGTAACTGTGTACATTGATGCACTTTGGGGGTGCAGTGTGGTGTATTCACACACAATCCAAGACACTTCCATCAAACTTGTTAACATAGCTTTCATGTAACTTTGTTAGCTATTATGTCAAAACATTCATATTCTACTCATAGAAAGATTCACTTGTACTCTTGCAAGATGAACCACAGAAGTGAACCCTCGAATCCCTCTCCCTCCCCCCTCCCCATATCCTTAGGTTGTTATTAGGTTATAGCTTTCATATAAAAAGG
>NW_003852518.1:4873719-4881548 GCF_000181295.1 Otolemur garnettii
CTTCAGGGATTCCTATAAGGTGAATATTAGTTTTCTTCGAATTATCTGAGAGCTCTCTGAGAGTGAGATCCGTTTTTACTCTCCATTTCTTTTGATCTTTGCATTCCTGGGCTTCTTCAAAAGCTTTGTCTTCAGAATCAGAGATCTTTTCTTCTGCGTGTTCCACTCTGTTATGGAGGGATTCCACTGTGTCTTTCAGATCCTTGAGGGCTGCAACCTCTTGTCTCAGTGTTTCAAAATCTTTGATCATTTTATCTTTGAAATCGTTGAGTTCTTGATACATCTTTTGAATGACTTCTTGAGATATCTTTTCGGTAATTTCTTGAGAGATCTTTTGAATAACTTCTTGAGAGATCTTTTGAATCATTTCTTGAACTTCTTCTTCCTTCCTTTCTTCCATTCTGTTAATCTTATTTGCTATCCACGTTCTGAACTTGATTTTTGACAATTCAGCCATTTGCTTGTGGATAGGGTCTTCAATTACGTCTGCCCCATTTTTCCTTGGGGGACTTGATCTATTCTGGTTATTCGAGTTGCCAGAGTTTTTCCACTGATTCCACCCCGTTCTGAGTTTACCTTGTTTGGAGGCCTTACCAGAGCTGTTCAGTTGGTGGCTTCTTCTGGTTGCCCAGAGAGAGAGGCAGAGCGGTTCTGTTGTCTACTCCCAGTTCTCGGGTGCTGGGGCAACTGGGGTGCAGTGGAACGGCAGCAGCTGCACAGGAATGTGCGTGGCCATATTAGACCTTGTTCAGCCTACTGGGGCAACCAGTGGACAGGAGACCGGCAGTAGCTGGATCAGTCCTAGTTCAGCACCCTGGAGAGGTCGGGGGGTGGGGGAATGGCAGTGGTAGTGTAGGGTATGCAAGCGATCATATCAGTCTTATTTCGGCCCCACCAGATTAGCTGGGGGGAGTGGAGGACTCCTTCACCGTGGCCTGTTGGACGTGTGCGGCACTAGCAAGCCGATCTATTTCCTCCCAGCCTGGGAGCCGGAGTGGGGAGCTCCTCTACCTCCATCTGTGGGACACACGTGGTTCTAATAAACAGTTCTTGGCCGCCCAGAGCACTAAACTCCTCCACCACTTCCTGCAGGGCACACGTGGCTCTAACAAGCAATTCTGGGCCCACCCAGCACAGGTGCCTGGAGCAAGGAACTCCTCCACTGGCCCCCATGGGGTGTGCATGTCTCTAGAAGGCTGTTTGGGGTCTGCCTGGAATGGAGGACTCCTCTGCCACTGCCCATAGGACACCTGTGGCACTAGCAAGCAGTTCTGGGCCCACCCAGAGCCCTGGAGCGGAGATCTCCTCGGCTGCCTGTGGGGTGAATGGCTCTAGCAAGCAGTTTTGGGTCCTCCCAGAGTGGGGGACTCCTCTGCCACTGCCTGCGGGGTGTGCGAGGCTCTAGCAAGTAGTTCTGTGCCTGCCCAGAGCAGGGGAAATCCTCTGTGGCCACCCGTGGCCCGCAGGAGGTGTGCTAGCAAGCAGTTCTATGCCCATCCAGTGCCTTGGAGCAGGGATCTACTCTGATGCCCGTGGGGTGTGTGGCTCTAGCAAGCAGTTCTGGGCCCTCCCAGGGTGGGGGACTCGTCCGCTGCCACCTGTAGGGGTGTGCGGGGCTCTAGCAAGTGATTGTGTGCCTGCCCAGATCAGTGGGAAGTCCTCTGCTGCCACCTGCCACCAGCAAGAGGTGTGAGGCTTTAGCAAGCAGTTTTGCACCTGCCCAGAGCCCTGGAGCAGGGATCTACTCTGCCGCCTGTGGAGCACACGGCTCTAGCAAGCAGTTCTGGGCCCTCTCAGAGTGGGGGACTCATCCACAGCCACCTGCAGGGGTGCGCTAGGCTCTAGCAAGTACTTCTGTGGCTGCCCGGAGCAGGGGAACTCCACTCCAGTGACCCGCCACCCGCGGGAAACTTGCGGCTTTAGCAATCAGTTCTGGACTTGCCCAGAGCCCTGGGGCGGGGTGCTTCTCTGCCACCCGTGGGGTGCGCGCCTCTAGCAAGCAGTTCTAGGCCCTCCCAGAGTGGGGGGCTCGTCCGCTGCCACCGGCGGGGTGCACTAAGCTCTAGCAAGTACTTCTGTGGCTGCCCAGAGCAGGGGGCTTCTCTGCGGCCGCCCCCCACCCACAGGAGGTGGGTGGCTCTAGTAAGCAGTTCTGGGCCTGCTTTGTACCTGTATTTTATGTTCTTAAATGATCTTCCTTAGATTTATAGCTTGCCGAACTTCTTTCTGGGCTCAGCTCCCCATCTTTGGCTTCATAGATTCTGATTCCAACCAGTTTTATTTCCTTTGCTCAGGAGCCTCTGACCAGGGTTGCTACCAGTCGGCCATCTTCCCAGAATCCCATTCATTCTTTATTTACTTTTGCTTTTTTCCTTCTCATACAGGGAATGTAAATCTAGGTTGTTTTAAATAAATCCATTCCTGGAAAACAGCTAGGAACAATTGGGTTTAACCCAGAATATTTGACTCCAAAAACCCAGGCAACAACAAAAAAAAGTGGATAAATTGATCTACATAAATAACTTAAAACCTCTGAGCATCAAAGGATAAAATCAATCAATAGAATGGAAAGGCAACATGCAGAAATAGGAGAAAATATTTGCAAATCACATATCTGGTAAGGGCTTAAAATACAGAATATTTGAAGAACTCATAACTCAACAAGAAAACTACAACCAGATTAAAAACTGAGCAAATACTTGAATAGACATTTTTCAAAGAAAATGCATAGCCTCCAATACATGAAAAGATCCACATCATCAGCCACCAGGGAAATGCACATCCAAACCCCAGTGAGATGTCACACCACCCAACTAGGACAGTGCTGCCTAAAAGACAGACAATAACAAGTGTTGCTGAGGATCAGGAAAACTCAGATCCCTCATAAATTGCTAGTGGTAATGAAAAATGATGGTGCACTTTTAGATGGAAGCAGTTCAGCAGTTCCTAAAAATGTTAAATATAGAGCTATCATAAGCCCCAGAATTCCGTTCCAGGTATTTATCCAAAAGAAATGAAAACATATGCTTAAGATCTGACAGTTAAGTTCTCAAGCTTGCCACCATGTGCTTACATTGGCAGCACTGTACAGACAACTTGGTAAGGTTTCATAACTTTGGTCTATCAGTATCTCACAGCTGTATCCTGTCAACATGTGGTGGCATCTTGCTGGGTGGTGATCTTTATAGTTGCATGTTTTTGTGTGCCTTGCAAGAATGTCAGACCTTGAACTAGAGCAATGAGTAAACATTCATAAATTTCTTATTAGACTTGGCAAGAGTGGAAGTGAATGGAGAGACATGTTAGTCCAAGATTATAGGGATAATATCATAAAGAAAATGGCAGTGTACAAATGGATTAAATGTTTTCCTGAAGTTAGAGAAAGTATCACTGATGATAAGAGGCCTAGACAGCCAGTCACAAGCAGAACTGTATTGGAACACTGTCCCTATTCACCTGATTCAGTCCCCAGTGTCTTTTTTTTCCTTACCTGAAGTTAAAGGAAACATTGAAAGGAAAGTGTTTTGATGACATTCAGGACATCTAGGGTAATATGATGATAGCTGGGTTGGCTATTTCAGAAAAAGAACTCCAAAATTGCTTTGAAGAGTGAACTAGGTGCTGGCATTGGCAAATAGGTTCCCACAGGGAGTACTTCAAGGGTGAAAATAGTGATATTCAGCAATGAGGTATTTGTTGCACTTTTTCTAAGATGAGCTGGTAAACTCATCAGATCTCATATGTACACACAAAAACTTGTACAAACATGTTCGTAGAAACATTACCTATAATGGCCTAAGAGTAGGAACAGTCATAAATTGATGAATGAATAAACAAAATAGCAAAAATATGGTCTATCTATACCATGGAATATTATTCAGCCATAAAAAAGATCTACTAATACATGCTACAGTGTGGAAGAACTTTGGAAACATTATGCTAAGTGATTAAAACTAGGTACAGAAGATGACATATGCTTCCTTTTATGTGAACTGTCTAAAACGACAACTCCCTAGTAGAGTAGTGGTTTTCAGGGGCTGGAGGAAGGAGGGATGAACAGCAACTACTAATGAGTACAGGGTTTCTTTTTTCAGTGCTGCAATTCTTACGGAATTGTAGTGGTGATGGTTGTACAACTTTGTGAATATACTAAGAACTACTAAAAAGTAGACTTCTAAAATAATTTTTTGAAAATATTTAAAATGAAGTGAGTAGCATTCTATATATGTCATGTTACACATGTGCTAGTGTATGTGCAAGATTAATTCCTGGGAAAGGTGTGGCCAGCCTGGTCAAAGGAGACATGAAATTTTAAATTTTGTAGAAATTGTCAAACTTTCTTGCCTAAGGAATTAGACTGTGAATTGTTAAAAATTTCACCAGAAGTGAAGGAACATTTGACCCAGAATCTTGCCTCATATGTTTTTATGGACCTAAATTTAATACTCATGTTTATAGTTGTACATCTAGAATGACACAGCATTCACAAGTTATCTTTAAGATCTCTCATAAACTTATTATAGTTTTTATTGAGGACCCAATAGTGGTAAACATTGTCTAAAGCCACACTCAAGAAGGTGGTGGGCACATCCTGGTGCTGTAGACTGACCAGGTACATGGCCTTTCAGCCCCAAACATATACCAGGCATGCCCTACTTGCTGGAGATGCAGGTGTTAAAATCACAAACAAATGTTTGGGTGAATGGTGGGGGGGGGGGCTTATATTTTATGAGAAAAGACAGAACATATATGGCAGCAAAAAGGTATGTAATATGCTATCTGTTCTGATTTTGCTGTAAATAAAGTGAAAATCAGCTAAATGGTAATTATGAGAAGGCAGGCTCCTTAGAGTGGACAGTAAGGAAAAAAATTGTTCTGAGGAGATGATATTTAAGCAGAGGCATACATAGTAGTTCCCCCTATACTCTGGTGGGGGAAGCATTCAAGAACAGATAGAACAGTGCAAAGAACTGCCAGGAGAACCAGCTGAAATGGAACCTTCCAGAGATGGCCTAGAGAAGGCTGAGCATGGGAAGGTCAAGAAAGCTGCAGCAGGAGAAGTCAGAGGTGGCCATAGACCAGGGTTTGGTGATCATGGGAAGATGATCACCTGCTAGTAGGTGATACCAGAAGATTTAACAAGAACAACATGACTTGAAATTTGTTTTTAAAACATCAGTCTGCTGGCTGCTTAGTAACAGACCATAGGAAAAATTGTGGAAGTAAAGAGATTCGTAATGGTGGATAAATGTCTAGATGGAGATAATGCACAGAGATCAAATTGTGGATAGATAATCAAGCCAAATGGACTTGCTGGCAGCTAGATGTGGGATATGAAAGAAAAAAAAGGATTTTTTTTTTTTTGCTTGATAAACTGGACAATTGTGACACTTTCTTATGATCTAAAAATGACTAGCAAAATAGAAAATTTGGTAGGAAATCAAGAATTCAGTTTTGAAAGGGCTTACCTTGAGATGGTAATTGAACATTTAAAAGGAAACAGTGGGTTAAGTTCAGGAAACTGGCTGGAGCTAGAGTATAAAAATGGGAGTCATTACTATGCTCTATGTAAGGAATCTCTGCCATATTCCCACCAAGACTATTAAAAAAACATTCAATTGTATAAGTGTAACAGGATTACTTCAGAAAGTTAGGAAATAAAGATAAACATAAAATGAAATAGGAAAAATTGCCTAACTGATATTTTTTTCCCCAAACAAACTCCTTTCAAACTTAGATGACTTATCTATTATTATTATTTTTCTCTTTTAAAATTTTTTAAAAATTTTTATTAAATCATAGCTGTGTATATTAATGCAATCATGGGGTACAGTGTGCTGGTTTTATATGCAATTTGAAATATTTTCATCAAACTGGTTAACATAGACTTCATGGCATTTTCTTAGTTATTGGGTTAAGACATTTATATTCTACATTTAGTAAATTTCACATGTACCATTGTAAGAAGCACCATAAGTGTGGTCCCACCAATTACTCTCCCTCCACTCATCCTCCCTCCTCCCCTCCCCTACATGTCCCTTTCCCCTTCTTCTTGGGATATAATTGGGTTATGGCTTTCATATGAAAGCTATAAATTGGTTTCGTAGTAGGGCTGAGTACAATGGATAATTTGTCTTCTATTTTTGAGATACTTTGCTAAGAAGAATATGTTCTAGCTCCATCCATGTAAACATGAAAGAGGTAAGTCTCCATCTTTCTTTAAGGCTGCATAATATTCCATAGTGTATATATATCACAATTTATTAATCCATTTGTGGGTCGATGGTCACTTGGGCTTCTTCCCTGACTTATCAGTTATGAATTGGGCTGCAATAAACATTCTGCTACAAATATGATTTTTGGTCTTCTAGATATATACCTAGTAGAGGAATTGTGGGGTCGAATGGCAGGTCTCTTTTTAGATCCCTACGCCTTCTCAAAACATCTTTCCAAAAGGAACGTATTACTTTGTATTTCCACCACCAATGTAGAAGTGTTCCCTTTTCTTCACATCCTTGCCAACATCTCTGGATTTGGGATTTTGTGATGTGAGCTGATATGTCAAAATAGTTTTGATTTCCATTTCTCTGATGATTAAGGATGATGAGTATTTTTTCATGTGTCTGTAGGCTGTGTGCCTGTCTTCTTCAGAGAAGTTTCTCTTCAAGTCCCTTGCCCACCCTGAGATGGGATCACTTTTTCTTTTCTTGCTAATACATTTGAATTCTCTGTGGATTCTGGTAATTAAACCTTTGTTGGAGACATAACCTGCAAATATCTTCTCCCATTCTGAGGACTGTCTGCTTGCTTTACTTACTGTGCTCTTGGCTGTGCAGAAGCTTTTTAGTTTGATCAGATCCCAGTAGCGTATTTTTGGTGTTGCTTGGATTGCCTGAGGGGTCCTCCTCATAAAATATTCACCCAGGCTGATTTCTTCAAGTAGTTTTCTTGCACTTTTAGTATTTTTATAGTTTCATGTGTTAAGCTTAAATCTTTAATCCAATTAGAGTCTATCTTAGTTAATGGTGAAAGGTGTGGGTCTAGTTTCAGTCTTCTGCAGGTCACCAGCCAGTTCACCCAGCACCATTTGTTAAATAGGGAATCTTTCCCCCAATTTATGTTCTCTTTATGGAGATCTTTCACATCCCTTGTTAGGTAAACTCCCAAATATTTCGTCTTCTTTGGCACTACTGTGAACAGAATAGAGTCCTTGACTGTTTTTTCAGTGTGACTATTGTTGGTATATAAAAAGGCTACAGATTTATGAGTGTTGGTTTTGTAACCTGACACGCTACTGTATTCCTTGATCACTTCTAGGAGTTTTGTAATCGAATCCCTGGTGTTTTCCAGATATGCAATCATATCATCTGCTAAAAGTGAAAGTTTAATCTCCTCTGACCCTATATGGATGCCCTTAATCACCTTTTCTTCCCTAATTATGATGGCTAAAACTTCCATTACAACGTTAAAGAGCAGTAGAGACAATGGGCAACCTTGTCTGGTTCCTGATCTGAGTGGAAATGATTTCAATTTTACTCCATTCAATATGATGTTGGCTGTGGGTTTGCTCTAGATGGCCTGCATCAGTGTAAGAAATGTCCCTTCTATACCAATTTTCTTAAGTGTTCTGATCATGAAAGGATGCTGGATACTATCAAAAGCTTTTTCTGCATCCATTGAGAGAATTATATGGTATTTGTTTTTCAATTTGTGTATGTGATGAATTATATTTATAGATTTACATATGTTGAACCATCCTTGAGATCCTGGGATAAAACCCACTTGGTCGTGGTGTATGATTTGTTTGATGTGTTCCTGGATTCTGTTGG
>NW_003852518.1:4881761-4882890 GCF_000181295.1 Otolemur garnettii
TTCCTTCTTTTTCTGTATTTTGGAAAAGGTTGAGTAATATAGATACTAGTTCCTCTTTAAAGGTTTGGTAGAATTCTGATGTGAAGCCATCTGGTCCTGGGCTTTTCTTTTTAGGGAGGTTTTGTATAGTTGATGTTATTTCAGAACTTGATATAGGCCTGTTCAACATTTTCACTTCATTCTGGCTAAGTCTTGGAAGGTGGCATGCTTCCAGGTATTGGTCAATTTCCTTCAGATTTTCGTATTTCTGGGAATAGAGTTTTTTGTAATATTCACTGAGGATTTTTTGAATTTCTGAGGAATCTGTTGTTATTTTGTCTGTACCATTTCTGATCGATGAAATTAGGGATTTTACTGTTTTTTTCCTGGTTAGGTTAGCCAAAAGTTTATCTATTTTATTGACCTTTTCAAATAACCTTTGATTTATTGATCTGTTGAATAATCCTTTTGTTTTCAATTTCATTTAATTCTGCTCTAATTTTGGTTATTTCTTTTCTTCTGTTGGGTTTGTGATTGGAATGTTCTTCTTTTTCTTAGTTGCTTAGATGTCCCATTAAGTTGTTAACTTCCTCTCTTTCCATTTTCTTGAGGAAGGCTTGCAGTGCTATAAATTTCCTTCCTAGGACTGCCTTTGTGGTATTCCAGATGTTCTGATAATTCATGTTTTCACTGTCATTTTGTTCCAAAAATTTGGTAATTTTCTTCTTAATCTCATCTATGACCCAACTATTATTCAGCATAAGGGAATTTAGTTTCCATGTTTTTGTATGAGTATGAAGATTCCTGTTGTAACTGAGTTCAACTTTTATTCCATGATAGTCCATGATGATGCAAGGAATAATTTCTATTCTTTTAAATTTGCTGAGGTAAGACTTATAACCTAAGGTGTCATCAATTTTGGACTATGTTCCATGGGCTAATGAGAAGAGTGTGCCTTCAGTTTATTATTCTTAAATAAAAGTTATTTTTAATTATAGAAAAAAACACATTATAAAAAGTAAAAGGAATTTGATGATAAATTCCTGTATGCTTTTAACCTAGCTTCAGCAATTAGCAAACTCTGCCACTCTCCCTTTACTGATGCCTGGATCACTTTTTTCGTTCTTTCTTTTCTTTTTTTTTTTTTTTT
>NW_003852518.1:4882910-4894327 GCF_000181295.1 Otolemur garnettii
GAAGAGAAGAGAGAGAGGGAGAGTAGAGAAGAGTGAGGGGGAAGAGGGGTAGAGAGAAGAGTAGAGCAGACAGGCAGGAGAGTGGAAAGAGAAGAGAGAGAAGAGAGTGATCACTTTTTTCTTTATGAGACATACCTTACACATGGAAAATTTGACCATTTTAGTATATATTTCTGCAAGTTTGACAAACAAATGTACTAAAAAAAGCCCTTAACATAATCAAGATGTAGAACAGTTTCATCACCTTAAATACTCTGCAATGCGTCCTCATGGCATCAACTCTATCTCTGTTCCCAGGACCTGGCAAACAACCAGTGGTTTTACCTTTCTTGAGCCATAACACAAATGAAATAGTGTAGTATGCAGGCTTTTGAATCTGACTTCTTTCTTTTAGCACAATTCACTTGAGAGGCATACATGCTGCTGCATGTACTGGTAGTTTCTCTGTCTTTTTCTGAGTAGCATGGCATTGTACAGTTGTACCACAAATTGTTATCCCTTCTCTAGTTAAGGGATATGTAGGATATGTTCATTTGGGGCTGTTATGCCACAAGCAGACAGTTGCATGTTTTTCTTTCTTTCTTTTTTTTATTGTGCATTAACTTTTCATTTTACTTGGGTAAAATGCTTAGGAGTGGTATTGCTGGATTCTGTGGTTAAGTACATATTCAAGTTTATTTAAAAAAAATACATATCTAAAGTGGTCATGCCATTTTTTAGTTTTATCAGCATTGTATGACAGTGCCAGATGTCTCAAATATCAGTTTTGCTTTTTTTAATAGGTATGTAATGGTAGCTCAGTGATTGCAATTTCGATTCTCCTAACATCAGAATCTTTTCATATGTTTGTCGTATGTATATGTCATGTGTTGAATGAAGCATTTGCTCAAATATTTTGTAACTTTTAAAATTGTGTTGTTTTTATTATTGAAGTATATTTTGAGAATTTAAAAATATAATAAAAATATATGCCTATATTGGACAGATTTCAAAATATTTTTTCTCAGTCTGTGGCTTATATTTTTTATTTTCTTCGTTGTGTTTTGATAAGCTAAAGTTAATTTTGAGTTTATTATATTTTTATTTTATGGATTGTGGTTAGTATCATGTCTAAGCAATATTAGCCTACCTATCTGACATGAAACTTTTACTTTGTGTTTTATTTTAGATATTTTATAGTTTTAGGTTTCACATTAAGACTAAGATATTTTAAATTAATTCTTGTGAAAGGTATGGATTAAGGTGAGGTTGTTTTGCTTTGTTTTACTTTGTATTTCTTTTGTATACAGATGCCCAATTGTTCAAAAACAACTTGTTTTTTGACAGAAGTTTATTAAGACTGTTCTTCCTCCTTTAAGTTGCCTTGCCCCCTTGTTGAAAATCAATTAACTATAAAAATGTGAATTTATGTCAGAATTCTGCCAAATCTTTAAAGAGGAACTAGTACCTAACTACTCAACGTTTTCGAAAATATAGAAACAGTAGGAATACTACCCAACACATTCTATGAAGCAAACATCACCTTGATGCCCAAACCAGGAAAAAATCCAACAAAAAAAGAAAATTATAGACCAATATCACTACTGAATATTGATGCAAAAATATTCAACAAGATGCTAACAAACAGAATCCAGCAACACATCAAACAAATTTTATACCACGACCTGGGTTTTATCCCAGGATCTCAAGGATGGTTCAACATATGTTAATCTATAAATATAATTCATCACATAAACAAATTAAAAAACAAAGACCATATAATTCTCTCAATGGATGCAGAAAAAGCTTTTGATAATATCCAGCATCCTTTCATGATCAGAACATTTAAGAAAATTTGTACAGAAGGGACATTTCTTAAACTGATAGAGGCCATCTAGAGCAAACCCACAGCCAATATCATATTGAATGGAGTAAAATTGAAATCATTTCCACTCAGATCAGGAACCAGGCAAGGTTTCCCCTCATCTCCACTGCTCTTTAACATTGTAATGAAAGTTTTAGCCATTGCAATTAGGGAAGAAAAGGCGATTAAGGGCATCCATATAGGGTCAGAAGAGATTAAACTTTCACTTTTAGCAGATGATATGATTGCATATCTGGAAAACACCAGGGATTCAATTACAAAACTCCTAGAAGTGATCAAGGAATACAGTAGCGTGTCAGGTTACAAAACCAACACTCATAAATCTGTAGCCTTTATATATGTCAACAGCAGCAACGCTGAAAAAACAGTCAAGGACTCTATTCTGTTCACAGTAGTGCCAAAGAAGATGAAATATTTGGGAGTTTACTTAACAAAGGATGGGAATGATCTCTATAAAGAGAATTATGAAACTCTAAGAATAGAAATAGCTAAAAATGTTAACAAATTGAAAAATATACCATGCTCATGGCTGGGAAGAATCAACATTGTTAAAATGTCCATATTACCCAAAGCAATATATAATTTTAATGCAATCCCTATTAAAGCTTCACTGTCATATTTTAAAGATCTTGAAAAAATAATAGATGGGGAATGTACAGGTGCTTGGAGATGAGTTGGTTGAGTCTCGTGGCCCCAAGGTGGATTCCCTGATATAGTTGGTCTATAAGTTGTCTTCCCAATACTTCTGGGAGGAAGGGGCAGCCATCTGGGCAGATGAGCCAGTTCCAGGGGCCTGCTAAGCAGTTCAGGCACTTGCTTTCCTTTTTGTCTGTTTCTGAGTAAACTGGTGAGGGTGGCAGCAGGTGATCTAGTAAGATTGGGAGGATGTGAAGGGCCTCCACTGGTTTTAGGGCCACTGCCTTGGCTGCAAGATCAGCCAGTGTATTTTCCTGCGTGATGGGCATGTTCATTTTTTGGTGTTCATGGCAATGGATGAAGGCAAGTCGGCCTGGCAATCAGACAGCCTCTAGTAGGGCTAAGATTTCTTTCCTGTTCTTAATGTTCTTTCTCTCTGAAGTTAGGAGTCCCCTTTTTTTATACATGGCCCCATGGACATGGGTCATGGCAAATGTATACTGGCTGTCAGTGTATATATTGGCTGCTTTCTCTTTGGCAAGTCACAGGGCTTGTGTTAGAGCAATAAGATCTGCCTTCTGGGCCGAGGCCCCATGTCCCAGAGTCTGTTCTCAGAGAACTTCTGTGTGGGTGATGACCACTGCCCCGGCTATGCGTTCACTGCAGGGCAGCAGTAGCAGGTCGGCGGTTTAGAGAGGTCTATCTGTTAAATCTGGCTGCAGGCAGGAAAGGCTGTCCCATATGCTTGCACAGTCACGAACAGGTTGTTCAGGATTGTCGTTCAGCAAGAGGGTGGCTGGATTTAAGATAGCTGATTTAAGGAAAGTTACTTGGGGCGGGGGGGGTCAAGAAACAATACTTGGTACTGAGTGATTGGGAGTTGGAGATCTAGCAGTCAGGGGGGCTTCATAGAAGAGCCTTTGCAGTGAGGCCCCTAACTAGTTGTAGGTCCTGGCTCAGAGTTAGTTTTTTTTTGGCTTCTATTCCCAGCTATGCTGTGGCAGCAATGTCCCTTTTGCAACTTGGCCATCCTGAGACAACTGGGTCCAATTGTTGGAAAAGGTAGGCAACAGGTTTTTTTCCATGGACTCAGGATGGGTCAGGACACTTTCTGCTATGCCCTGGGTTTTCAACTTGCTAAATTATGGGCTCCCAGGGGCCTAAAGGAACCCTGACCCCTTTAGTCAGAGTGCCATTTTACCAGAATTTTTTACTGGCATTTGTGATTGTGTTCTGGCTGTATTTCGAGGACATTTATTTTTTCCAGTGTCTCAGTTTCTTGTGATAGGGAGGTTTAGAGTCTTTGTCTGGTGGAATTTTGGGGGGTGCCTTTGCCTGGTGGAGTTTTATGAACCCAGGATTGCCCTCATAGGGTAGTTATAGCCATGACTTTAGCCATCCGTTCTGTGACAGCCACATTCACGGGCTCCCAGTCATGAAAAGCCCACAGGGCTGCTCTTACCAACTCACTGAGATCTCTGTCCTTGAACTTCTTGAGTTTTTGTAGTTTCTTTCTAATATCAGGGGCTGACTGAGTGACTTATGCTATGTTTATAGTCCATCTATGCTCCAGGGCCTCTGGGTTTATAGAGGCATAAGTCCTATAGGCTGTCATCAGGCATTCTAGAAAGGACATGGGGTTGTCTGTGGCTCCCTGGATAACTTTTTTTTTACCTTACACAAATTAGTAAGTTTTTCTGTAGCTCTCTGGAGGCCCTTCATTAGAAGCTGGTGGTACTGTAGTATAGCCCTCTTACCTTTTTCAGAATTAGGGTCCCATGGGGGTTGGTCACTCAGGAATTGAGTTTCTAACAAGGCAGCATTGGTGCTAGGTCATTCATCCGGACCTAAAACAGCCTTCCTGGATTTCCTCAGAATACTCTCTTGTTCCTTGAGTGTGAATAAACCTAGAGGAATTGTTGACAATTGTCCCAAGTGGGTTGATGAGTGATAAAGACAGTTTTAAGAAGGGAGATTCAGCTTTCTCTGAAAAAGGGGGATTCTGGGTTTTCCAATTATACAAGTTACTAATGGGAAAAGGTACATATACTATAAAAGGCTGTTCCCATAGGGGTAAAAGAGGAACTAGCAAAGGTGCCCCTGCCCCTGGAGAAGGTAGAACAGAAGTAGAATTAGGGCTTAATGGTTGGCATGGGGTCTTTCCAGTCAGTGAAGTTTCCCTAAGGGGCTACCCCACCATTTCCTTGGGCACTGGGGAACCTGGCGGGTGGAGGTGGGGTAGTGGAAGACAAGATACTACTTCCAGTTCTTAGGGAGCATCTACAGAGTCATGGCAGAGGTGACTTACAAAGTTTTGTCCATAATTTTATGTATGGAACCTGATTAGGGTGGCCCTGTTTCATGGCCTCCAAAGAGGGCGGGGTCAAAAGATCCCTCAGGTGGTCAACCAATTTTGAGAGACAGCCACTGCAGCTCACAGAGGGCTCAAAAATGGCTCCTAGAAAGCTGGAAGTAAATTTTTTTTTGTCTGTCTTGGGGAAAAACTAGTTTTAAATGATTTAAAAAACAATCAAGGGGGGTCTGGATGCCGGACTGTGTACTCTCTATGACTGCCTTCTCAGCATGGCTCAAGAAGTTCCAGACTGTTTACCAAGGGCTGCAGGAGAGTTATAATAGCCAAATCTTGCAAAGTTTCTACCTGTATGCCTAAACTTTGAAAGCAGGTACGGGGAAGCCCAGATGGCCCCTCTAAATACTCATGGTCTATGAGTTCTTTCTGCAACCTCCAATAATTGAGCTGAGATTGAAGGCATCAATCCGGGACTCAAATGAGGGGCTTTATAATGTGCATGTAGTAAAGCAAAAATTCCAAGTATAGGGACAATCTGTTCTCCAGATACAAACCCCTGCAGGGAATAGAAGGAACAGGGTAACAAAATAAATGGGCCAGGAAGTTGGTGGGGTGGGAGGTTTGGAGATACCAGGGACAGAGTGTAACTGCACAACTTGTCCAGGAACTCCACTGGGGTTGGTGGTATCCGGGCATTTGACAGCCAGGTAGATGCCATGGATATTCACCTTTTTCTGTGGCACACTGTTCCCTTGAATCCCCTTGCCAGCAGTAAAAACCTTTCGTATATTCTCGACAAAAAAGGCAAGTGGTGGGGGGCACTATTCTAGATAAAACAGTTCTATATTCTGGAGGTAAGGACTCACCCTCTGTGAGCTCAGAAAAAGGAGAATAGTAAAAAAGTTCAGTTTTAAAAAGAGGAACAGTTTGGGTGCAAAGAGTAACAGGGTTAACTACTAATAAGAGACATGGAAAATAAAAGAGACAGGTGGACTAAACACATAGACAAATGGGAATGGAGAATGACAGACAGAAAATCAGTCAGTCACAGAACCATGCTGATCTCCACTCTGATGCCTTCCTGGCCATGTCCCTGAAGGGATGAAAGCTCTATCTTGGCATAGGCAGAAATGTATGAACTCCACTACAGGTCACAGCAAAGACCCCTCCACTAAGCTGTATGATAAAGCCATGGAACCGCAGGTGGAGTCCCTCTGAGACTCTGTAGCCCCTCAAGGCCATGGAATCACATATAAACTCTTTCACTCACTCACTCATACTAAGCACAGAATAAACCAGCACAGTCGACTGCAACCAGAACAACCCAATAAAAGACTGCAAATACCTGAACAGGACCAGCCTGCAAACCAGCACAGTCTAATACGGGGCTGAAAGATAGGGAGACATTTCCCCTTTGTCTCAGAAACAGATTCTCTGAAGATGCAACCAAGGCAAACTACAGACAGACAAAAACCCCAGAAATCTGTCCAGTGAGACAGGGAGATGTCTCCTCTCTGCCTCAGGAATAGGCCCTTTACTGCATCCAGCATGGCCCAGTTCCTCGAAAGGGACCAACAATTCCCTCAGAAATCTGCCTTCCACAGAAACACAACCAGACTAACAGATTTAAAACACACTCACCAGATTGGAAAATTTTGGGAACCTTTATTCATGCATCCGAGGGTCCTGGGACAGAGAAATGATTCTCCCAGGTCTCCCCCTGGGGCAGAGAAATGATTTTCCAAGGCCTTCCCCTGGAGCCGTCAGCCAGTGGTGGGCTCAGGCTGAGGTTCAATGGATCTCGCTGAGGCCTCCAGAAAATGTTGTAATTCACTCAGCAGAGAAAGAAAGTTAGACCCCACTTCAGGTGCAATTAATCAATTAATTGATTAATTATTAATCAATTATTTATTAATTAATATACAAATTATTAAATTTATTATAAATTTAATACACCTACAGGGGTCTGATGCTGTGGAAAGCAAGCAGCCCTGAATAGAAAATTAAAGGGGTTTATATACTGTAAATTTTGCTGAAGCAAGCAAGCTTGAACAGATGCCAAAATATTGCAATTAGCTAGCTCAGCACAGCTCAGAGGTCACAAGGTAAGGGGTACATGCAGTAGCTCATAAGGGGTTACACAACTCAGGGTGGGGGTACATGCTATCTTAGCTCATATAAGCAAATCACATTAGGGATTACAAAATTCAAAATGGGGGTACATATTACCTCATGGGTCATAAAGTACATTAACTCATGGATCACAAAATTTAACATAGTTTAACATAAGTTGAGAACATTTCCAAAGAACTGGGGACTTGCTACCAAAGCCTTTCTCTGACATCAACCCCTCCCTGCATACTTCCTTATCTTTAGGCCTCTTCCCTGAATTCTATCTCTCCACCCTTATGGGGGCTTGGACTAAAAAGCTCAACAGAAGTTTCTTTTCCTAAGTATAGGGCAGGGGGCTCATTTATCACAGGGGGCACGGTCACCACAATTCATTCATGAGTCAATGGGCATTTGGCCTTCTTCTATGACTTGGCAATTATGAATTGAGCTGCAATAAACAATCTGGTACAAATATCTTTGTTGTAAAGTGATTGTTGGTCTTTTAGATATACTCCTAGCAGAGGAATTGCAGGATCGAACAGCAGGTCTACTTTTAGTTCCCTAAGTTTTCTCCAAACTTCTTTCCAAAAAGAACATATTAGCTTGCATTCCCACCAGCAGTGCAGAAGTGTTCCCTTTTCTTCACATCCACGCCAACATCTATAGTTTTGGGATTTTGTTATGTGGACTACTTTTACTGGAGTTAGATGATATTTCAAAGTGGTTTTGATTTGCATTTCTCTGATGATTAAAGATGATGAGCATTTTTTCATGTGTGTGTAGGCCATGTGCCTGTCTTCTTCAGAGAAGCTTCTGTTTGAGTCTCCTGCCCACAATGAAATGGGATCACTTGTTCTTTTCTTATTGATAAGTTTGAGTTCTCTGTAGATTTTGGTTATCAAACTTTTATCAGAAGCATAACCTGAAAATATCTTCTCCCATTCTGAGGGCTGTCTGCTTGCTTTACTTACTGTTGTTCTCTTGGCTGTGCAGAAGCTTCTTAGTTTGATCAGATCCCAGTAATGTATGTTTGGTGTTGTTTCAATTGCCCGGGGGAGTCCTCCTCATAAAGTTTTCTCCCAGGCCAATTGCTTCAAGTGTTTCCCCTGTATTCTCTCCAAGAATCTTTTATAGTTTCATGTCTTAAGTTTAAATCTTTTATCTAGGGAGAGTCAATTTTTCTTAATGGTGAAAGGTATGGATCCAGTTTCAGTCTTCTACAAGTCACCAGCCAATTCACCCAGCACCATTTGTTAAATAGGGAGTCTTTCCCCCAATTTATGTTTTTGATAGGCTTAACAAAGATCAAAAGACAACAAGTGTCTGGGTTCATCTCTTGGTTCTCTTTTCTGTTCCATAAATCTACCTCTCTATTTTTGTGCCAGTACCAGGCTGTTTTGATCATTATAGATTTATAGTATTGTCTGAAGTTTGGTTGCATGTTTCCTCCTGATTTGTTTTTATTTCTGAGTAATGTATTTGCTATTCAAGGTTTTTTCTGATTCTATGTAAAATGAAGTACTATTTTCTACAGATTTTTAAAGTATGACATTGGTACTTTAACAGGGATTGAGTTAAATTTGTATATTGCATTGGGTAGTGTGGACATTTTAACAATGTTGACTATTCCCAGTCATGAGCATGGTGTGTTTTTCTATTTGTAAATGTCTTTAGCTATTTCTTTTGTCAGAGTTTTATAGTTCTCTTTATAGAGATGTTTCATGTCCTCTGATAGGTAAATTCCCAAATATTTCATCTTCTTTGGTACTACTGTAAAAGGAATAGAGTTCTTGACTGTTTTTTCAGCTTGCTGTTATTGGTTTATATAAAAGCTACTGATTTGTGAGTATTGATTTTGTATCCTGAGACACTGTGCTTCATCACTTCTAAGAGTTTTATAGTTGAGTCCCTGGGATTTTCCACAAATAAAATCATATCATCTGGGAAGAGTGACAGTTTGATCTCCTCTGACCCCATTTGGATACCCTTGATTGCCTTCTCTTGCCTGCTCATGATGGCTAAGACTTCCATTACAATGTTAAAAAGCAGTGGACGCAATGGACAACCTTGTCTAGTTCCTGAACTGAGTGGGAATGTTTTCAATTTTACTCCATTCAGTATGATACTGGCTGTGGGTTTGCTGTAGATGGCCTCTATCAGTTTAAGAAATGGCCCTTCTATACCTATTTTCTTAAGTGTTCTGATCATGAAAGGATGCTGGATATTATCTAAAGCTTTTTCTGATTCAATTGAGAGAATTATATGGTCTTTGTTTTTTTTTTTAATATAATGTATTATATTTATAGATTTACATATATTGAACCAACCTTGAGACTCCGGGTACAACCAACTTGGTCATGGTGTATTATTTGTTTGATGTGTTGCTGGATTCTGTTTGTTAGGATCTTGGTGAATATTTTTGCATCTATATCTATATTCATTAAAGATATTGTTCTATAATTTTCTTTCCTTGTTGGTTCTTTTTCTGGTTTGGGGATCAGGGTGATATTTGCTTCATTGAATGTCTTGGGAAGTATTCCTTCTTTTTCTGTTTTGGAAAAGGTTATGTAAAATAGGTACTAGTTCCTCTTTAAAGGTTTGGTAGAATTCTGATGTGAAGCCATCCAGTCCTGGACTTTTCCTTTTTGAGGAGATTTCATATAGTTTATCCTATTTGAATACTTGATATAGGTCTATTAAACATTGCCAGGTCTTTCTGGCTGAGTCTAGGAAGGTGGCATGCTTCCAAGTATTGGTCTATTTCCTTTAGGTTTTCGTATATTTGAGAATAGAGTTTTTTGTAGTATTCATTAAGGAGTTTTTGAATTTCTGAGGTGTCTGTAATCATTTCACCTTTGTCAGTTCTGATTGATGATATTAGTGATTTTACTTTTCTGTTTCTGATTAGGTAAGCCAAAGGTTTATCAATTTTGTTAATCTTTTCAAAAAACCATCTTTTTGATTCATTGATCTTTTGATTAAGTCCTTTGTTTTCAATTTCATTTAATTCTGCCCTAATTTTGGTTATTTGTTTTCTTCTGCTGGGTTTGGAGTTGGAATGTTCTTCCTTTTCCAGTTGGTCAAGCTGTCCCATTAAGTTGTTTACTTCCTCTTTTTCCATTTTCTTGAGGAAGCCTTCCCTCTTAGGACTGACTTTGCAGTATCCCACATGTTCTGATAATTCATGTCTTTTGTTATCATTTTGTTTGAAAAATTTGGTAATTTCCTTCTTAATCTCATCTATGACCCAGCTATTATTCAGCATAAGATTATTTAGTTTGCATGTCTTTGTTTGAGTATGAAGATTCCTGTTCTTGTGGTATTCAATTTTTATTCTGTGATAGTATGAGAAAATACAAGGAATAATTTCCATTCTTCTAAATTTGCTGAGTTTAGACTTATGATGTAAGATGTGATCAATTTTGGAGGATGTTCCATGGGCTGATGAGAATAATGTGTATTCAGTTTTGTTAGGATGAAATGTTCTGTAGATGTCTCTTAAGTCCATTTTGTAGGGTCAAGTTTAAGTCCAAAATTTCTTTGCTTAGTTTCTTATTGGAGGATCTATCCAACACTGCCAAAGGGCTGTTAAAATCTCCAACTATTATGGTGCTGGAAGATATCAAATTGTTCATGTCTGTTAGGGTCTCTCTTACAAATTGAGGAGCATTCTGGTTGGGTGCATAAATATTAATAATTGAAATCTCTTCATGTTGAGTGTTTTCCTTAACAAATATGAAGTGACCATTTTTAACTTTCCTTACCTTTGTTAGTTTAAAGCCTAATGTATCTGCAAATAAAATTGCACCCCCTGCTTTTTTTCTGATTTCTGTTTGCCTGAATTACAGATGTCCATCCCTTCACTCTGAGGCTATTTTTATCTTTTAAGGTAAGATAAGATTCTTGTATTCAACAGATATCTGGTCTGAATTTATGTATCCAGTCAGCCAACCTATGCCTCTTTTGAGGACAATTTAAACCATTCACATTGATAAAGAATATTGATAAGCCTGGTAAAATTTTGAGTATCAAGTTTTTCAAAAGTCCAGTAGACATTTTTAATCCTTTCACCACTGTGGAAGTTGGAATTTGATCAAAAGTTTCTGAGTGAGTTTACTTTTGTGGTAGAGGATTGCACTGGTCATTATGGAGGATAGGTCTAAGAATATCCTGGAAAGCTGGTTTAGTTATGGCAAGTTTCTTCAACATATGAATGTCATTAAAGTATTTAATTTCTCCATCATAAATGAAACTTAGTTTAGCTGATACAGGATCCTGGGTTGAAAGTGATTTTGTTTTAGGAGATTAAAAGTTGATGACCACCCTCTTCTAGCCTGAAAGGTTTCAGCAGAGTGATCTGCAGTCATTCTAACATTTTTCCCCTTGTAGGTTATAGTTTTCTTTTCTTTTCTTTCTTTTTTTTTTTTTTTTTTTGAGATGGAGCCTCAAGCTATCCCCCCTGGATAGAGTGCCATGGCATCACACTCACAGCAA
>NW_003852518.1:4894584-4908295 GCF_000181295.1 Otolemur garnettii
TGCCTGGGGGATGTCTTATTCAGGTTGAGTCATGCTGGGGTTCTGAAACTGTCTGCTATCTGAATTTCAGTATCTCTTGTCATGCCTGGGAAGTTCTCCTCGATTATACCTTGGTATAAAGCATCTGTGCCTTTAGGAACACCCTCTTCTCCTTTGGGAATTCCTACAAGGTAAATGTTTCCTCTTTTGGAGTGGTCTCACAACTCTCTCTGGGAATGATCCATTTTTGCTGTCTACTTCTCTGCCTCTTTGAGAATTTGGGAATGTTCAAGAGCTTTGTCTTCAATGTTAGAGATCCTTTTTTCTGCCTGCTCCATTCTGTTACTGAGGGATTCTACTGTATTTTGAAGATCTTTGAGGGCTGAAATTTCTTGTGTCATTGTGAGTAAGTCTTTTGAGATTTTGTCTTTGAATTCATTCAATTCTTCAGACAACTTTAAAATTACTCCTTGAATTTCTAATTCCAACTTTACTTCTGTTCTGTTAATCTCATTTGCCAGCCACATTTTGAAGTGGATTTCTGACACCTCAGCCATTTGTTTATGAATGAGGTCTTCAGTTGTGTCTGCCATATTCTTCCTTGGGGGGATTGGTCTACTCTGATTATTCATGTTGCCAGAGTTTTTCTGTTGATTCTGCTCTATGTTTATTTTTAACTGTTTGGCTAGAGAAGCTGGTAAGGTGAAATTGGATTGAGGGCTCCTAGAGTTATAATTAACCAGCTCTTTAACAAAGAGCTGGGACTGGTGACTGTTGGTTTTCCCATACTGCTTTATGAAGGTCCTGTTCAGTACTAAAGCCTGAGCCTCTGGGTACCTACTTGGTGTGATGGGGCTAAGTGGCTCTGTCTTGTATTCAGTGAATCTCTATTATAATGAATCAGTGGTTTTGGGCTGAAATCTCAGCTGAAATTTGCTTCCTTGGAGTTGCAGCTTGCCTCAGCAGAGATAACATGCAGTTATCAATCTTCTCTCTCAGCTCAGCTCCTAAACTTCAGCTTTATTGGGTTCTTTCTGGCTATTATCTCTCCCTTTGGACAGGAGCTTCTGTTGAAAGCTGGCTCCATTTGGCCATCTTCTTCCTCCCCTCCTTGGTGTATGATTTTCTATCTGGATATGACCTTCACTAGTTTGAATATGATATATCTAGGTGTCATAGTTTTGGTGTTTATCCTGACAGGTATTCAGATTTTTATTTTTGTGTCTCCTTAATTTTGGAAAATTTTCGTGCTCATCTTTCCAAATATTTATTCTGCTTTCCCTCATTTCTTTTTTGGGGATTCAAATTGTATTTGTATTTGAACATTCATTTTATCTCATTGTTCTTGGATGTCCTATGTTTTCCTGGGTAGGGGATTTCCAATGGAGGATATTTCTCAATAATTATATCTTATTCCCAATATTTAGTATGAACACCTGTTAAAGTCCATTGAGAAAAGCTTTTAATTGGGTCAATCTCCTAGTGTCTAGGGTTGTTAGGGATTCAATATGCCTGTGATAATTCACACTTGACCTTTAGCAATTCATTTTACTAGGAATTCTTACCTGCTTGGCCTGTACTAGGTTAACAAGTGCTCTGGGATAATTTCTTCTTAGAGGCAATCATTTTTCTTTAGACTTTTGAGTTAGCTGGTGGGATTTGGACCTCAGGTCTCTGGTGAGTTCAAAAAAAGTTATTTTCAGATTTTCCTGGATTTTTTGTTATAAGTAGGGTAGTGATGCTTTTTCCACCTTTCCTCAACTTAAGCTAAAGCCTGTAGTTCTGCATTATACTTTAAAATTCTTATAAAAGTAAAGTTTACAAAATTATAATGTACAAATCTTAGGTTTACATGATTTTATTTCTAAAACTTGGTAAACAAATAAACCTGAGAGATTTTAGTTGTACAATTTTGACAAGCCTGTATACCATAAATCTATGTCCCTATACTGCTGTGGGACATTCCTACATCCCTCCACCTTCCTCATCAGGTAGCTTATGATCTGCCTTAAATTATCATAGATTAGTTTTGCCTATTAGAAAACTTGATTTAATTCAGGAGAACCTCACCTAATGTGCATGATGCAATGATATATTTCAAAACTACTAAGAAATGATTATAATTGTGATGGATGTGCTACCTAGTTCAATGTAAGCATTTCATATTGTGTATTGAAGCAGTACCCTGAACCCCATAAGTGCATCAATTTACAAAGTTATGATTTAATAAAAGCAATTAAAAAATAAAACTTGATTTAAATGGAATAATACAATATATTTTATTTTGTAACTTTTTTTTGCTTTACAACAATCTAAATGTCTTTATTTTGATACAACCATATAATTATACAAAATTAAAATATCATATAAAGTACTTTTATTTCCTAAACCATGTAAAATTATTTCTGACCTGATGCTCTCAATCTTCACTATATATTTTCTACCAAAAGGCACATTCTTTTATAGAGAATGCTATCATCAAAATGATATAACTAATAATAATATTACATCCATCTCATCATCAGTTCCCATCTAATTTTTACCAATTTATGTTCCATAAAGTCTTTTATGATAGAAAGATATAATTCAGAATCATATATAGGATTTAGTTGCCTTGTCTCTTACTCTCCCTTAGCCTGGAACATTTCATTACTTTTTCTTTTACTTTCATAACTTTGACACTTTTGAAGATTATAGGCAGATTATCTTTTAGAATGTTTCTTAAGTTGTGTTTATCATGATCAGATCCAGGTTGTGCATCTTTTGCAGAAATTGCAAAGGTTCACCCCATGCAGGAATCCCCATTTTACTCATCTTAGTACCCAACACCCAAGCCACAAAGCACACCACCCTGCCAACAATGTCAGCCTGCCTCCATTTGGGTGGCCACTTTCCTTGCAGGGCCATCTCACGGCAGAGGTGCCCTGTGGAGTTGGAGTCTGAAAGCTACATGGGAACAACTGCATGCTTTCTCCATTCTTATAGAACTCTGATGCCCAGCTCTGGGCCACCCTCCTGCATTGATAGCCTTCACATTCCACTTGAGCTCTAGCAGCACATTTCAGGCTGTCCCCAAAAGAGAACTTCTTCACCTTATCCAAGCTTTGAAATCCCAAGTCACGCTGACCCTGTGTGTTGATGTCCTTTTCATCCTCCTGAGGCTCTGATCCTCTGCTTTGAACCTACATGGTGGAGGTGTACTGAAGCTATTCATACCTTGATTGGCTTCTGACAGCCCACACCAGACTGGGCACCATCTTCAATGTTCTGAATATATGAGTCCCCCACCATACACATATATGCCCTTTTCACCTCTCCTGGGGTAAAACACCTTCCACCAGGTAGCTTATCCATGTAAACATTGCCCTCACTCTGCTTGGGCTCTGATACTCCATGCTAAGCCATAGCAACTCAGGCTGGCTTCCTATTCCTCCTAGGGAGCCTGAGCTGCTATCTACACCACCCAGGGCCTGCTTAGGCTTTAATATCATATACCAGATAGTTCCTTCACTGGGACACCACTCTCAACCTTCTAGCAAAGTGAGTCCATTGCCTGGCTACACTTCATCTCTTGCACAACTGCCTCCTCAACTCTGTTGGGATCTGATGCAAAAGTCAGATCACGACTGTGCAAAGATGCCCTCTTTACTGTGCTGGTGCCCAGACACTGGGAGTGAGCTGACTCTGATGAGGCATTTACACCTCCCTCAGGCCACATGAGTTGTGATATAGTCAACTGTTGATATCCCTACATGGGCAATTTCTCCATCTTTTCACTTCTAACACCTGAATAAAACATCCCTTTACATACTCATCCCTGACCCCATATCCAGGATGCTTTCCTCTGTGGGTGCCCCTCATCCCATTCACTTGTGACACTTGGCATAGTTCTTTGTGTCTCCTGTCCCGCAGATGATAGCATGGACGCTTTCCTTAGTGCCACATGTAATGGCTTTAGCACTCAGTTGTTCAGAAGGGGAGGAAAAAGGAAAAGGAACAATAATGAGGCTGCTTGGACTGCTCATTATCTTTTGTTGAGCATTTTCATTTCTGCAAAATAATTCCAGCTGTGTTTTCTCTTTCTCTGAGAAGGCAACATCCAGATGCCTCCCTTTTTTTGCAGCTGGAATGCAAGCATGAAACCATTATATGTCCACCACACGCTCATTGATGAAACTGGCATTGAGCATTTTGAGAACACAGGTTAACAGAGACTCTACATTTTTATAGTGTGGTTCATGTTTTGGTGGGGCACATGGCCTCCCTTGGTGGCTTCAGTGGTGTGATTTCCAGTGGCACTGATTTAAAGGGGCTGGTGCAGAGTGGTCCCAAGACTTGGTTCTGATTTCTTTCACACCTGGGTGGAGCAGTAGCAATTATAGCAGTTACATCACCAACCCTTCTACAGCTGGTGTTGGGCAGCCTTCCTCTGACTGTGGGAATACTTTCTCTTATAATAACATAATCATGCAGTCAGCCTCCTCAGCCCAAATCAACTTCAGTCTCTTAAAACTAGTAATAGGGCAGCACCTGTAGCTCAAAGGCGTAGGGCGCCAGCCCTATATGCTAAAGGTGGTGGGTTCAAACCCAGCCCCAGCCAAAAACAGAAAAATAACAACAACAACAACAACAACAACAAAAACTACTAATAAACACATTTGTCTGTTCATATTTTATTTAAATGGCTAAGACTTGATAAAAAGAGAAAGCTAAACCTTTTGTAAGCATATTCGGTGAGTTAACATTCACAGCAGATCAATTCTGTCTCTTCCCAAAGTGATTTAGTCAATCCCCACTAACCTTTCAAAATGCCAGATGAGCTGATCTTAAGTTCTTTTCAGGTTTCATCCATTATTATTCTTTTTCACATATCCTACTTCCTAGGTAGACTCATTTTTTAACTTTACCACCTCCCTGCCTTCACATATGTTCTTTCTTCCATGTGACCAAATCAGGAGACTCTTTGCAGTCTTCTGTTTTCAGTCTATTTAGAATTAAACATTTCATCTGATAAATTTCCCTGGGGATTTTTGTGTGTATCAGGTATTCACTGGTTTGCTTCATAAATTCCGTGAGTCACTACATCTTATTTATTGTTGTATCTTTTAAATACTGAACAGGACTGCTTGGCTCAGAAGAGAGTAATAAACAAAGTTTACTTCTGTCTGAGAGAAGACATGCATTTGTAAAAAGACAAAGACACTGGGAGACCGCAAAAATGACTTACTCCTGGTGTTAATAGAGACTAAAGAACATGTAGTATATGTTACATGTGTTTTGTGCCATGAGAAAAGGGGATGTTCATTTAATCCACATTTATTAACCTTTTATTCTGTGCCAGATATAGTACCAAGCATAAATTAGGCATGATCCTGCCTTCATGGAATGTGGTGGGAATTAATTATTTATCATATTCAACGAATGCTCACTGAGGATTCACGAGTGTAAAGGGCTGTACAAGGCAAGACCTCTAACCTCATGGCATTTATATTCCTGTGGTTTAAACAATAATCACTGGCAAATTCTTCATGTTAGAGATAAGACTTATGGTGGGCTTAATGTGTTTTTAAAGAGTTATAAGGAAAGTTCCTTTTCTTTGCTTTTTAAAAAATTATAGAATTAGAATGAACAAAGGCAATGCTTTGAATGGAGTTTGAGAGCAAAAAGAAACATAACCCCTTGCCCTCAGAGGGAACAGAAACTGGGGGTTGATGTGGTATTGTGGGAGGGGCATGCAACCATAGAGGGCTGGACAGGACAGCCCACTTAACCACATGGACTCTGGTATGTAGACAGCTGTGATAGGACAGTGCCTCAGGAATGTTGGTTTTCTGCTTCATGGAACATGTTTCCCACATGAGCAGTGTTCCGTACGTGAAAATTAATTGTGCAATGATGAGCTATGAGAACTTGTTTCAGACAAAGAAAATAATAGCTCTTGGAAACACATCATAAGGGACAATTATGCACCTTGGGTGGTAGACTACAGCGTCTCAGCAGCTGAAGGTTGAGCAGCTTAGTAGGCACGTGGTTCTGCTTTCTGGTTGTGTGAGCTTTCTTGTGCCAGGCCTTCAGGAGGAAGTCACAGATCATCAGCATGTCCTGTGACCAGTCCCTTCCCTGTCTCTCCTGCTTTAATTCTCATAACAGTAGAGACGACAGTCTAATTTTGACCATGATCGTTAAATTTAGTTCCCCAAGATCATTGTGCAATTTCTACCCTAGACTCTCTGGCTACACTTCTCCTGAGACCACCTTCCCATTTCATAACTGTGAAACTCCTATTGGACATTTTAAAAACTTTATTCAAATTAATGAGAGTACAATATTTAGGTTACATTGTTCTCTCTTCCAGGGTAAAGTTCCATTTGTAGAAGAGCCCTTTACCCAGAGGGCATGTTATACACCCTCACAATGTGCACATTAGGTGCCATCTTGCCTCCCGCCCTCCCTCCTGCCATATATCCTCCCCACTCCCCACTGCCACTTCTCTCTACTCCTAAACTGGATTTTATTATTGTTTTATTGTTCTTATGAACATGTAATTGTTTATATATTGATTTCATATTAGTATAGAGTACGTCGGATGTTTATTTTTCCATTCTTCTGAGACTTTACTGAGAAGAATGTATTTTGACTCCATCCGGGTAAACGTAAAAGATGTAAAGTCTCCATCTTTTTTAATGGCTGAATAATATTCCATGGTATATTCCACAGTTTGTTGATCCATTCATGGGTTGATGGGCATTTAGGTTGCTCTCGTGACTTGACAATTATGAACTGAGCCACAATAAACATTCTAGTGCAGATGTCTTTGTCGTAAAATGATTTTTGTTCTTCTGAATAGATACCTAATAACAGGATTGCAGGGTCAAATGGAAGGTCTACATTTAGATCTTTGAGAATTCTCCATACTTCTCTCTATTGGACATTTAAACTACATTTTAGGCATTTTAGGGCTAACACTATCTAAAATCTTTTCTGACATTTCAAGGAAAAGTTGAAGATGACTAAATTTGTCCATTCATTTTTACATTGTGTTGATTTATAGTGTTAACATTGTGATACCTAATTGTGGCTATTTGTTATATATACTTTTTGCTTGCTAGACTATAACTTTGAGGATAGGGATGTTTTCATCATATATATCTTTAAAATACCACATATAATTAGCACAGTGCCTGAAAGACTAGAAATATCTGTTGTTTTTTATTGTAAAATTGAACAAATGGGTCACAGCTTAGATGACCATTTTTAAAATTTTTTTGTTGGATAGCATACATTCTTCTTGGGTGAGGGAGGTTGTTTGTAGAAGTTCAGGGCTCAATATAGCTCAAATCCTTTGAAGAAATGCATGTACTTTAAAAAAGAGAATTGGATGTACAGACTTTGACACTTTGATATATAATTTTAGATGGAAAAACAACATCACAAAATTCTGTTGCTTGAACATTTTGGTTTCTTGAGTACCTCTGAATCCTTACATAAGGAAAAAAAAATGACCTCTGAAAATAATTTATGGATAAATGGATAACATCAGGGAAAACACAATACCCAATTTTTGGTTTGCCAGTGATCGTTAAAAAGTGTTACACAAAAGAAAACAATCACAGTATGAGACTTCCTGCCCTGCCATAAACATTGCAGTTTTAATAATGGCTTATTGATGCTTGCTAAAAATAAAGGACATTCTGTGGTAGGACTGGATGTCCATGCAGGACAGTGACTAGCATACAGAGAACAAGTTGTTCTAATCTACTTGCTTCAAGTAGTTTCTATTACTCCAGTGAATAAAGTTAAAAAAATATACAATTAGGTCAGAGTGCATAGCCAGAGACAAGCAGCTTACTAACCGTGCAGAGACAAGTGGTTGTGCAGTGGAGCAATGACAATGGATATGAGTGCCTATCTCTGTGATGCAGGGCTGTGGCCACTCAGACATCAAAGGGAGTGGGAATGTCACATTTACAAGTCAGTGTACAAGTAACAAATGTAACAAAAAGGGTGTAAAATTCTGCTTACTGTGAGATTCTGGGAGAAAAGGTTTTGGTACACAGGACAAGTATGACAAATTATAAATTCAATTTTCAGATGATCTGTTTTGTTCTTTTTTATTTTTTATTGGTCTCATTATGTTATATATAAACTAAATTAAATACAGGAGAAACAAAAACTGAAGGAGTTTTGTTTATTGTTGTTAATCTACTCAGAACAATGCAGGTTGTGTAAAAGGATTTAATGCATTATCTGTCACTTCTTCCAGATAATTATGTGTAGGAACCAAAGAACCAAGAGGATTGACATACTTCCAAGGCTTTTATTCACCTTTGCCATTAGGAGGCTTAGAATGTGTAGCCTGAATTTTCTGATAAAATTACCTTTTCATCTTCTAAAAGACATACCACACAGACACAGAAACACACATACACACACACTCCTTAAAAATAACGTGAAAACATGTCAATATAACTTCTGTCTTCCTGGTTGTCTACAGCTAGAGTACAATCTCCTAAACAGACTTATCTCTCTCATAATCCTTAGATGGACTTCATGGTGGAGCAGTTAGTGCCAGATGCCTTTGCATTATGTTTGGGAGCTTTGTCATCAGCCCCAAAAGTAACAAGGGGGTAACTTCTGTGTCCAGACTTATGTGTGAATCCTGAGCATACCTGCTGTCTCCTCATTTTCCCAGTCCTGTGGGGTTGGGTGGCTTCTGTTTCTTGGTTATGGACCAAAGAGTATAGGTAAGAAATGTTCTCCCTTACTCTTACCCAATACCTGTTCATATCAACAATGTTCTGTGTGGCCAGCTGGAGGGATGACAATGAGGGAGAGAGGAGGGACTGGCTTGGATTGATCTTGCCTCTTACCTACATTTCTTGATATTTGATTTAGAAATTGAAGTTTGATGGTATCCATAAATATTTATTTATTGGTTTTAGGTGAAATAACAATGTCTCTCCTTAAAAAATGGCTGTATGTAATATGTTCCTTTTGTAAAGACATCTTGAGAACACTTAGAGAACTAAAAATAGACCTGCCGTTTGACCCTGCAATTCCTTTATTAGGTATATTCCCAGACGACCAAAAATTGCAAAGACATTTGTATCAGAATGTTTATTGCAGCCCAATTCATAATTGCCAGGTCATGGAAGAAGCCCAAGTGCCCATCGATCCATGAATGGATCAACAAACTGTGGTATATATACACCACGGAATACTATGCAGCCTTAAAAAAAGATGGAGACTTTACATCCTTCATGTTCACATGGATGGAGCTGGAAAATGTTCTTCTTAGCAAAGTATCACATGAATGGAAGAAAAGTATCCAATGTACACACCCCTATTATGAAACTAATTTATACCTTTTATATGAAAGCTATAACCTAATAACAGCCTAAGAATATGGGGAGGAGGAGGGAGAAGGGAGGGGGGAGGGGGATTGGAGGGATCACTTCTGAGGTTTATCTTACAAGGGTACAAGTGAATCTTTCTAAGAGTAGAATGTGAACATTTTAAAATAATAACTAAGAAAATGACATGAAGGCTATGTTAACCAGTTTGATGGAAGTGTTTTAGATTGTGTGTGAAAACCCCACACTGTACCCCAGAAGTGCATTAATGTACATAGTTACTATTCAATAAAAAAAAAAATGGCTGTATGAAGTCAGCTGCATTTAAGCATATACCTCTGCTCCTGGAAAGTTACACTCACTTCTTCAACATGTAATTGTGAGTAAGTCAGTTTCATTGCCTAATATCATTGCAGACACCACTTATCCACTTCATCATTTACCTCACATTCATTTTATTACAGACATATGTATAATCTAGGCTTTTAAATGAGCAGCTATGAAGCAGCAGACTCATTGTGTGCTGTCTCCGGATTGTCTTAGTCTTTTGAAACAGAATACACAGCCAGTGTATTGACTCTTAAATCACAGATAGGCAGCAAAGGGCAGCAGAAGCCAAGGGTTCATTGAAAGCCAGTGCCCCAGAGCTCAGGAAAACTGACACTTCTATATTTCCCCCCCTTGCCCTATAGCTCAGGGATCCTGAAAAGCAACCCAGTCTTGGTTACATACCCCCAGGTCACGCGACTCTCCAGCTAAAACATCTATGGACATCCTGTTTGGGGACAGGGTAAGGACCAGGACATAGCCCAGGTTGTTCTGAATGGCTCCTTCCTTATCTCAGGATGTTGTGTCCCCAGCACACTTTTCTCTTGAAAATCACAAGGAAAAAGAAGGACTAGGTTGTTCCAAGGTCTACATCATATTTTATGGACACCAATCTCGTTTCTTTCTCATTTTGAGTGAGAGTGATTGCAAGGTTTTAGAATTTTTCCTCAATTGTGAGTATAGTATAATCCAGCTTCCTGGCCCTAGGATCTACACTTCCCCAGAAATCTGTATCCTGTCTTTCTGAATTTTGTGACTCTTATTTGTGATAGTTACATTCATAAAACTCATCCTAGAAAAAGTGCTTTGAAGGGTAGACTAGGCACTGACATTGGTGCATAGCTTCCCAAAGGGAGTACTTTGAGGGTGACTATGGTGATATTCAGCACCTTTTCTAGAATGAATTTGTGAACTTAGTTGTTTGTCTTTGTATGCTACCTTTACCATGTTACATATTTATTCTAGTTTCCTTAAAAACAAAACAAAACAAAAATGAAAAAAAGCCCTTTTTGTTTATTGTGAAAGTAAAGCCCCTACAGAGAAAACTAAAAATTAAAAGGAAAAATAGCCCAAAACGCAAAACCTTACCCAAACCCTAAATGTACAGATCAATAAATAATCATGAGAAAACACCCATGCACCCATCATGAAGGCCAATTAATCTGCTTGAGCCTAGAAGTCCTCTACCCCCAGGTTGTAGTCCCTGGATCAGTCCATCTTTTATTCTGAGTTCTACCATAGTTATTCATTTTTCCTTGTTTTTAATTTTTATTTCACTTGAATAATATTGAATACATTATTTAATATGTAAATTCTTTGACTTACTCTTAGTGTTATATATGAATCCCATATAAATTATTCCACATCAAGACAGTTTGTTCACTTTTATGACTGAGTACTATCCCATTGTATACATAGATCACAATGCATTGATCCAATCTTTAAACATCTTAAGACATTTGTGCTTATTCCAAGATTTGGTTGATACAAACAAGACTTCAGTTAACATTTTTTACACCCATCTCCCGAGGCATGTACTTCTGTAGATGTGAGATTTCTAAGTCTTAGGAAGTGTTTATCTTCAAATTTAGTTATTCATGTCATTTCTTTATTTTTCTATTGCAAATCAGTTTTTCTCTAATTGATGTTCATTTACCACTTATCTCTTGGTAATTTTAAATACAGAATCATATTTTAAGGAGTACTGAGGAGTTTGCAAACCAAGTAGCTGTAAATTACTTGGTAACTTAAATGCAAAGAAACCAAAATTCAGGGAAATAAAAAGAACTCCTAAGAAAAAGAAGTTTATCTTTTGACATGAACAGGTTTTATCTTCCCAGCTAGATTTTATTATTCATGAGTGTCTTCATAGTCTTTAAGACCTGTGTGAAGTAGTATTTAAGCACTTTATGTGAATTTGAAAGTAAACCTTTCTCTGTAGGATTTTGCTCACTATGGTCTGAAAGGATCTAGACCTGAATCTATCTAGACAGAATCTACAAGTAAGACAGGTACTTCCTTGAGTATATTCATCAGATATCACCCTAACATGCTCACAACTTCCAGATTTACATACAACACAATTTGAATTGCTTAACATAATTCTGTTGGGCTTTGTGGTGCTATCCATTGTTTCTTTTCTAATGTGAAAAATCTAAACTGGGAAAATCCATTATAACCCATTTCTTCAGATTTGTTTCTTTTCCATGCATGTTTTTTTGTTATGTGGTTATGCTGGTGATGGAAAAATAATAAAATATATTTTTTAAAGAGTGTTTTTAGGACTAACTCAAGAGCAATTAAAATGTGGTTTCAGTACTGAGAATATCTATTACTATAAGGAGAATTTAATTTAGCTTGAATACAACTTTAGATTTTATTTTCATGTTGGAATTAGATATTGCAAAGAAACTATGTTTCAAAAAAGCTGTTTAGAAAGATTTGATTTTTACTGTTTTCTTTTCATGGCACATATATTTCACTTCTCCTCTACTATATCTGCGAATCCATCTGAACTGAGGGCAGTAATAACTCAGCATATAATGGAAGGACAACTGTTGAGAGCTAAGTGCTACAAAGAAACTCACTGTTACTAGCACCTAATGAGGGGAAAGCCAAATATGAAAATGTTATTAATGGGGTTTTAACCCTAACATAAAAAGAGCTTGGAAGGCATCCCTCTCATCCTTACATAAGAAAAAGCCAAACAAGCTAAAAAGCAATGATTTTGCTGGAACCTATTAGAAAATGTAGGCTGCAGATGGAACTGCCACCTTGAATTCTGGAGAGACAGGTGGATGGAGAATCACATCTGGGATTAGCTTACCTGGAAGCCAAAGACACATGAACTGGAACATAAGTGATAATTTTGGCAAATCACTGGAGGCTGACTGTGAACTAGTTTGAGAATGAGAAATTCCTGGAGGCCACAGTCTTAAGGGTCCCTGAAACTCATCAGCTTTTCATTGGTCAAGAGATGAAATAAAATACCCTTCTGTTTTGGGCAGAAGGAAGGATGAAGTAATTATTGTGAAATACATCCAAAAAGTGTCCATTAAAAAAACTACCCTTTAAGAAAGAAGACTTTAGCAGAGACTCATTTCACATGGGCTGAAGGACAATTAAATGCCCCAGCCTCCTCTATACTTTCTCTCTCACCTGGCTTGGGATAGAAATCAGAAGTAAGAAACACCAGTGATAGTCACAGCCCAGGACCATAAGCACACTGAAGACTGAGGTTTAATAGCAGCATAGAGAATTCACCCCCACCCCCTGCAACAAGGAAAGTGATCAGGGCTGAAGAGTGCACTACGTAAATATAAAGGGGTAGTTCTCCAAAAGAACAGTCCTCAGTGTACAGAGTGTCAGAATATGTGGCACGAAAACTTACGTCAGTAATTGAAAGATCAAGCAGGTCATACATCTGTAAGTAGGTAGTCAGTCCAAACTGCACTATCAAGCAGCATGATCTAATAGAGATTTTAGAAGACTCCATCCATAGCAGTACAATATGCATTCCTCTCAAGCTCACATGGCACATTCCCCTGGATAAACTGCATTCATCATAAAACACACCTTAACAAATGTAGAATATAGGTATTCTACATTTGTATAATAGTACAAAATATATTCTTAGACCAGGAATTAAACTAGAAATCAGTAACAAAAAGACACTTAGAAAATACTAAAATACTTAGAGACTCAACAACACGCTTCTAAGAACTCTTAACAAAAACAAAAATTTTTTGAATTAAATGAAATTGAAAATACAACTTCTTAAAACTGATGGGATGTGGTGAATGCAGTACTAAGAGGAAAATTACTTATAACTCTAAAGTTTATATTATGAAATGCATATGTTAGGAAATGAGATCTATGGTCAATTATCAAAGCTTCTGCCTTTGGAACCTGGGAAAAGAAGAGCAATTTCAAACAAACAAACAACAGCATGGTACTGGCACAAAAATAGAGAGGTAGATGTATGGAACAGAATAGAGAGCCAACAGATGAAACCAACCTGATCTTTGACAAGCCAATTAAAAACATTGAGT
>NW_003852518.1:4909535-5027211 GCF_000181295.1 Otolemur garnettii
GGAAGTATTTCAGATTGCATGTGAAAACCCCACACTGTACCCCAGAAGTGCATTAATGTACATAGTTACCATTCAATTAAAAAAAAAAGATTAAGATAGATACTAAAAGTTAGAGCAGGAATCAGTAAAATTGAAAAGAGGTAATCAATAGATAATATCAGCAAAATCATAATTGGTTCTTTGAAAAGATCAATAAATTCATAAAATATGAGAAAAGACACAAATTACTAATACCAGAATTAAAAATAAGTCATCAGTACTGTTCCCACAAACATCAAAAATATGACAGACATATTATAAACAATTCTATGTTCAACTAAGGAGAAATAGAGCAATCCCTTAAAAAGCACAAACTTCATACAAGGAAAAATTAGATAATCTGAATAGGCCAATATCTATTAAAAAAAATGAATCAATAATCAGTTTCCAAAGTGGGAAAATAAAGCCCAACCTGGATATTCTCACTGGTGAATTTTCTCAAATATTTAGGGAAGGAATAACATTCACACCCTGAAATCTCTCCCTAAAAATAGAAGCAAAAGGAATACTTTCTAACTTAATTTATAAAGCCATCATTACCCTAGTAACAAAACTATATAAAGACATAAAATAACACTACAAATAAATATCTCTCTGGAAAAAAAAATCAGCAAATTGAATTTCTTACAATATAAAAAGAATCTTACATCACAACCAAATGGGATGCATTTCAGATTTGCAAGGCTGAGTCAATATTAAAAAATCAATTGCTGTAATTCATGGTATTAAAAAGCTAAAGAAAGAAATCACAATAATCATATCATCAGATACAGGAAAAGCATTTGACAAAATCTAGCACCCGTTCATGATATTTTCATATCAACTCTCAGCAAACCAGGAATAAAAGAAAACATCTGCAACTTGGTAAAGAACATCAACAAAAATTCTTCTGTGAACATCAGTTGTTGTGAGAAATGGGACATTTCCCTTTAGATAAGGGTCTTTTTTCTTTAGGACAAGGACACCCACCTCAACACTCTCTTTTAATATTATAATGGAGGTACTAGATAGTGCAATAAGCCAAGATAATGAAATAGAAAGTGCATATATTGGATAGAGAGAAATAAAACTATTTTCACAGATGACTTTATTGTCTATGGAAAAAATACAAAAGAATCAGCAAAAATACCCTAGAGCTAATGAGTAGTTGCAGCAAACATGCTCAAAACAAGATTATTGTAGAAAAGACGGCTGCTTTCCTCTATGCCAAAATTGAACAAATGGAATTTGAAACTGAAGACAGAAATATAATTTCCAAGGATATCAAACAATAAAATACTTAAGTGCCAGCCTAATAAAATGTGTACTGGAACTGTCTGTAGCAAGCTACAGATTGATGAGAGAAATCAGAGAAGACCTAAATAAAATAAGGGATATTGTGTGTTCATGGCTGGAAAACATAATATGTCAGCTTAATTTCTTAAGATGTCAGTTTCTTTCCTACTGATTTATAGCCTCCGTGTTTTCCCAAGTAAAATCTCATAAAACTATTTTGTAGGTATTGACAAACTGATGTTGAACTTTTACAAGGTATGAAAAGTCAAAAGATTCAGAATATGTATATCCAACACTATACTGAAGAAAAGGAAAAGGATAATGGATGACTCACATTATCCTATTTTGAGATTTTTTATAAGTTTTTAGTAAGTAGTTTAGAGTACATTGTACAGGTGAAATAATAAATGCATAGAACAATAGAACTTAATAGCAAGCTGAGGAATGTATCCACACAAGTATATTCAACTGTTCTCCAACAAATGAGCAAAGGCAATGTCATGGACAAAGGATAGTCTTTTCCACAAATGGTGCTGGAACAGCTGGAAGTCCATATGCAAAAATAATAAATCTAGATGTAACTTTAAACCTTTCACAAAAATTAACTCAAAAACTGGTAATATATTAAGGGTAAAAAATAAGATTTCTTGAAAAAAACAAAGGAGAAACTCTAGATAGGCTTAGTTTGTCAAGGAGTTTTAAATAGAACATTAAAATATGAAATTAAAAGTTAAAAAGTTGTACTTCATTAAAATTAAAATTTTGGCTCTGAAAAAGACACTATTAATAAAACAGAATGGTTTATTATGTATTCATATATTGGATAAAATAATTATATCAAAGACACCATGTATACCAGAGATCTTAAAATTCAACAGTAAGAAAACAAAACAAAGGACCTTAAAAAATAGGAAAAAATCTGGCATCTGATCAAACTAAAAGCATCTGCACAGCCAAGAACACAGTAAGTAAAGCAAGCAGACAGCCCTCAAAATGGGAGAGAATATTTGCAGGTTATGTTTCTGACAAAAGTTTGATAACCAGAATCCACAGAGAACTCAAACTTATTAATTCTGTCTAACAAGAGTACAAGTGAACTTTTCTAGAACTAGAATATAAATGTTTTGACACAAGGACTATGCAAATGACATGAAATTTATGTGAACCAGCTTGTTGAAAGTATTTCAAAATGTATATGAAAACACTACACTGTACCCCATGTTTGCATTAATGTATATAGCTATCATTTAATAAAAAAAAAAAGGAACAAGTAATCACATTTCATTGTGGGCAAGGGACTTGAACAGAAGCTTCTCTAAAGAAGATAGGCGTATGGCCTACAGACACATGAAAAAATGCTCATCATCTTTAATCATCAGAGAAATGCAAATCAAAACCACTTTGAGATATCATCTAACTCCTGTAAGAGTGGCTAACAACAAATTCCCAAAACTACAGATATTGGTGTGGATGTGGAGAAAAGGGAACACTTCTGCCCTGCTGGTGGGAATGCAAGCTAATACATCCCTTTTGGAAAGAAGTATGGAGAATACTCAGGGAACTAAAAGTAGACCTGCTGTTCAATCCTGCAATTCCTCTACTAAGCGTATATCCAAAAGACCAAAAAATCACATTATAACAAAGATATTTGCACCAGATTGTTCATTGCAGCTCAATTCATAATTGCCAAGTCATGGAAGAAGCCCAAGTGCCCATCAACCCATGAGTGGATTAATAAATTGTAGCATATGTACTCAGCCCTACTATGAAACTAACTTATAGCTTTCATAGGAAAGCTATAACCCAATTATAGCTCAAGAATACAGGGAAAGGGGAGAGGTAGGGGAGGGGTGGGGGGAGAATGGGTGGAGGGAGGGTGATTTGTGGGAACACGCCTATGGTTCATCTTATAAAGGTACATGTGAAGCTTTCTAAATGTGGAATATAAATGTCTTAACACAATAACTAAGAAAATAACATAAAGGCTATGTTAACCAGTTTGATGAAAATATTTCAAACTGTATATAAAAACAGCACACTGTACCCTATGACTGTATTAATGTACACAGCTATGATTTAATAAAAAAATAAAATAAAGTATAGTATATGTATACCATGGAATATTATGCAGCCTTAAAAAAGATGGAAACTTTACCTCTTTTATGTTTATGTAGATGGAACTGGAACATATCCTATTATTAAAGTATCTCAAGAATGAAGGAAAAAATATCCAGTGTACTCAGTACTATTATGAAACCAATATACAATCACTCTCACTTTCATGTGAAGAATAGATCACAACTATGACCCAGAATGAAAGAGAGGGGGAGATGGGAGGGGAGGGGAGAGGTCAGATCAAGGGAGGGTAAATGGTGGGATCACAACTATGGTGCATACTGCAAGGGTACTTGTTGGATTTATTGAGTATAGAATACAAATGTCTTACTACAATAATTAAGTAAATGAGGGGAGGGATATATTAACCAGTATGATGTAAGCATTGTAAATTGTATGTGAAATCAGCACATTGTACACCATAAATGTTTTAATGTATACATGACCTATCTCTTTATGATTTAATAAAAAAATCAAGTTAAATAATGATAATCACAGTTTAATTTGTTTACAAACCCTTTAGGGACTTTATTTTGAGTTACAGGAAATAAGGAATTGACTATAAAATAAGGAAAATTATTTGTCTTATTACTTTTTATTTCTGCCATTCACTTGAAATCAGATGGTTGATATAAAGTTGCCTGCATTACGATCTTTAAAAAAATAGGAAAAAAATCGGGGCAGTGTCTGTGGCTTAAAGGAGTAGGGCCCCATATGCTGGAGGTGGCAGGTTCAAAGGCAGGTTCAACCCAGCCCTAGCCAAAAACAGCAAAAAAAAAAAGGAAAAAATCAAACTGACACCTTACCAAAGAAGATAAACAAATGGCAAAAACACACTTATGAAAAGATGTTCAACATTGTTATTCTTTGGGCATTGTGCCAGTAAAGTACAATGAGATACCCCTACAAAGCAATTAGAGAGACGAGAAAACAATAGCACAACAAAAACCCTGACACTACCGATTGCTGATGAGGTTGAGAGCAACAGGAATTGCTGGTGGGAAGGGAAGGCAGCTGTCACTTCCTTACAAATCTGAACATAGTTTTAGGATGTGTTCCTGCAATCATGCTTCCAGGTGTTTACTCAAATGTGCCTCGAGCTTCTCCGTACACAAAAGTCTGTACCCAGGTGTTTAAAGTAGATTTATTTATAAGTCCCCCAAATGGGAAGTAACAACGCTGTCCTTCACCAGGTGAATCAAGGAAGAAACTGTTGTACACCCATACAACAGACACCGTTCAGCCCTAGAGGGAAATGAGCTGTGAAGCCACCAAAGCGCCTGGGTAAAGGATAAATACGGTGTCTCTGAGTGAAGGAGACCAGCAGGAAAAGGTTCCATGCTGTGTGATTCTGATTATATTACATTCCGGAAAAGACAAAAAACTATGGGGATGGTGAAAAGATCAGTAGTTGCCAGGGGTTTGGAAGGAGGGGTGATTGAATTGGTGGAACACAGCATTTAGGAAACGGGATTATTCTGTATGATCCTGTAACCATAGGCACATGTCTCATACATTTGTTAAGACCCAGAAAATGTGGCACAAAGAGTAAACTGTAATGTGTGAAAATTAAAAAAAAAAAATTAGGAAGTCAGGTGATTCCAGGAAGAAATGTAAACTGTGACAGGAAAATCTGTGTACAAATGTATGAAACATCTGTAGTAAACTGGTGTGTGTGTTTAGGGGATGCTGACCTAAGGAACTTGGGAAATGAATGGAATCTGTCACTAAAGGTAAAAGAAACTGCTGACATTGATTAAGATCTTTCCCCTTGAGGGTCTGGACTGGCAATTTTGAAACTATCCCACCTGTGTACTGGGATTCAGCAGTCAAGTAAGTAGATGGTGGATGGTGGGCTTGTCATCACCGGAATGTGAGTTTAGAGGCAGCAAGCAGAGGTGTCTGGAATGATTCATGTTTAGCTTAGTATAGATACAGATGTTACATGTATAATGTCTATAGATGAGCATATACGTGCATGCTTGTGTGTACGGACACACAAGTAGTCCACACACATACATTTCCCTGCTCTGTCAGACATGAAGTCTAGAAGCAAGGACACTGCAGGAGCAACAACACATCCAGCCCTCATGTTTTGGTTTCTAATTCCGTATCTTATAATTAAGGAACCAGAGCATTTGGGAGAAATGCCTGATTCTATGACCAGAGCAGAAATATAATACAAGATTATCCCGAAGCACATTATAGTGCTAGAAAGTAAGGAAGTGCTCCAAAAGCTAACAAACCAAACCAATTTAATTTGGTGACAGTATGTCAAAGGGACCCAGGAATCGGATAAAACAGCTTCCCATGGCCAAAGCTGGAATAGTTTGACCATAAAATAAAGTAGCTCTGGATTATAACCCTAAGTATAAAATAAATATTCATGAGGCAGTACTGATTCATTCCATAAGTGATTAATAAAGAAATAACTGGAGAAGAGACCAATGTCAGTTGATGAGGAATAAGTTCTAATTTATACGGACACTTCATCCCCAAGAAGAGGCATGTACCTCCCCACTCTCTAACTGTCGGCTGCCCACAGTGATTCCTTTCCGAGAGTACAGTGTGGAAGGGGAACGTGAACAGCAACCTGGCAGTGAAGAACCTGACACTGTCTCAGCTGGCTGACCTTGGACATCAGTGAAAAGGGAATCAACAGGGAGAAGTTATGCGATGGTTTTATGTACTTGATATGTCATGATGAAAACTTTACCTCTGTTACTTTCTTACCCCAAATTCATTACTCTCGCTGAATTATCAGAAAAACGCTAGACCAATTCTATTATAAGGGCCTCTATAAAGTAATTGGACAGTACTTCTCAAAACTGTCAAGGCCATCACAAACAAGAGAAGTCTGAGCAATGGCCAGACCCAGAGGAGCCTCAGGAGGTGTGATGGCTGAATGTCATATGGCGTCCTGGATGAGAAACTGAAGCAGAACAAATGGCCTTAGGTAAAAACTAAGGAAATCAGACCAATGTATTAACTTCAATTTTTAATAATGCAGTAACATTGTCTCATTAATTGTGACAAATGTACCATATTAATGTAAAATGTTAGAAGAATGGGGGCATGAGGGAATCTCTCTGCACTATCTCCTCAGTCCGAAACCCTTCCAAAAATAATGTTTATTTTTAAACTAATTAGTACTAACAGTGATATATGTTAGGAAAGAACTAGACCTAGACGCGGTTGGTGTTTGTTAAGGTGAGTCTGACCACAGGTCTGGTCTTGAGCTTTGACTCTTGAGCACAATAGTCCACCTCTATGGTGGACTACTGTCTGCTTCCTCGGTTGTCTACTGAAAGTGGAAATGCTCTAAATTATATAACAACTTTTTGTGACTATGAAAGCAGACACTATTTTAGGCAGAAAGTAATGACGGTGGACTTTTCTGTAGTAGAAAGGGAATGTTCAAGTAAGGAGTTGGAGGAAAGAAAGTTCTGAGGGACTGGCCTTTTGCTTTGAAATATTAAGAAAGAATGTAGGCAAGGCATCTCAGTTCATCCATTCTTTCCATGCTTCCTTCCTGTGAAAGTCTCAGAGACTTTTCTCTAGTGCTGTAGTCAAGTTTCAGTTCATTCACCATAAGAATACCCCAGAGCATGAGAGGAAGAAAGAGGCCCTCAGCTGCTGGGGTGCCCCTGCTTACTCAGTCCCCACCACACTGAGAATCTCCCCTTGACACAGTTTCCACACCAGATCCCCTGAAGAATGGGAGGGGCCCAGGGAGCTAGGGAGTCCTTCCTTGTTGTGTAACATCAATAAAATTCCCTGTATTCAGCAAAAAAAAAAACAAAAAAAACAAACAAAAAAAACCCCCAAAAAACAGCAAAACTAGCTTTAAAGGAAAGGGATATTTTCCCAGCCCTGCTTGACACCCTCAGGTGGGCTGAGTTGATATCAAGACATCAGCATGGTTTCCATGGCTGTGAGGTGTGCTCTGAGACCAGATGGCCTACATTTTTATCCTAAGCCTTGTGGTGTTGATTTGTCTGACTTTGAGGCATTTGAAGACCTTTCTGAGCCTCATGGTAATTGGAAATCATAGTATGTTGAGTGCAGGGCTGTTGTGAAGACCATGAATTTCTCATGTCAGCATCTCTCGTGCATCCACGGCTGCATCATTGTACAGTCTCAGTGTGAGGAAGGGGATGATCATAGTTAGAAAAACAAATGACTGATGGTCAGGCAAGGAGGTGCCTCATAATAGTAAGTTCATTAATATTAAATTGCACTAAGTCATATTAAATTTTATAAGTGTATTTATACTATTTAACAGACATTACCACTTGATCTAGTAATCAAATACTATAGTCGTTATTATGTTTTTATTGCATTGCTTGACAATGTGTAGAAACAGAAAAAATGGTCTTCAGAGAGCCTAAAACTTTCTGGGAAAATGCAATATTAAATATCTAGAGGCTTGAGCGTTTGAATTATTAGGATATTTGAGCTGGAAGGGATAGCAAATCCAAATCAAACTGGTCTAAGGGTGACAAACTTTACAGTTTCCTGTAAGTGGACACCCTGAGAGGCAGGAACCACGGCCTCTGTCCCAAGGGTGTCCTGATTCCCAGCATGCCTCTGGCCACGCTCCCCTTTGCCAGCCTTGCTATTAGGCTGAGAGTAAGACAGCAGTGTGCAGAGCTCACATCTGCACAGTGCCACTTCCAGAAGAAGAGAGACTCTTTTTTTT
This sequence comes from Otolemur garnettii, assembly GCF_000181295.1. NCBI lineage: Eukaryota > Metazoa > Chordata > Mammalia > Primates > Galagidae > Otolemur > Otolemur garnettii. Next base: position 4,917,667 of record NW_003852518.1, read on the forward strand.
TTCTCTTCAGCACCAAAAAAATTTTCCAGAGTGTACAGAAGCTTTTCTTTCATTGCTAGATTTTATCAATATGTTCTTTCTTGCACAACCTCCATTTCAGGGGGACATCCAAGGAGAGTGGCTCCAGTTTGCCATTTTCAGGCCTCACAGAGGCAATTCAAGCAGAATTTTGTGATTGGACTGCTGGAGTTAGCAGAATTCCCTGGCAGGAAAGTCCAAACTTCATGACATGCTCGGTGTGAGGACAGCCCTAATGGCAGGGTAACCTGTGTCTCAGGATAGTAGGAAACTCAGCCTTCAGAAATTCGTGCTCCTTCTCCTCATTTCACATTAAACATGTCCATTGCCACATAAACATACTTAGTTTCTAGACAAATGGAGAAACTCAAAGTCTTACCCAGTTACCACATCCAAAACAAAGTCCAGACTCTCTGGCTGGGGGGACATCTGTTCTGTCCTGTTCTTTGGTTCACTCCAGAGTCCACCTTCAAACCCCAGTGTGTCATGGTGTCAAAGCATGAGGCTGCAGCAGTAAAGAGCACGCTCGTTTGAAGCAGCATGAGAAACAATGCGCTCTGGTGACTGGGCTGCGCCAGTCCAGGCCCAGAGTGGATGCCTCATTTGGCACAGAGTCTTGTCTGCAGATTCTGTTTACTCTGAGAACATGCTTTGCAGACTGTGTGGCCTGGCTTTGCCGTTGAAAAGCTCACCTTGTTCAGTGAATTCTGTCCGTGGAAAAGCTCACCTTGTTCAGTGAATTCTGTCCTGGGGGTCTGATGCCCCTCTTGAGTTCCACATTAATAAGCTAAATCTTGTTCCTATGCATGGAGCTGTTGGAAGTGCGGGGCTGGGGCTCGCTCACCTTAGGGACCACACAAACAAGGCTTGGATTTCTTTGGCAATGTGAATCCTTTAAATGCTTAGTATTTCCTTCTAGTCAACTAGAGATCTTGTCTGCCCCTCTCCTTTGAGTCTGGGAATTTCTGTCTCTTGGCAACATGCTGTTGCTATCTGTCCCCTTAAAATTAAATTTAATAGACTCTGCATTCTTCCAGCTACAGCTTCGGGGGATTTGGAGGTGGGAGGGGAAGCCTGGAATCAGGATGTGTCTGAGCTCTATCTTCTCAGAGACCACCTGGGCCTCTATCAGGTACACAGTGCCTAATAGGCAGTGCTTGCCAGGGCTTCTCATCTCTCCCGTATCTCATCCTATCTCCTGCTAAACCTCCCACCTACCTGATCTCCTTACACAGACTTCCACTTTTAATCAAATGGCATCCTTCCAACCCCAAAAGACCACTGAACTTTCTCTCTTCCTTTTGAAATGCATCCCTCCAGCAATGAGGGTCTTGGTTCTTTCCTTTCTTTTTACCTTAAGAAAGGCCATCTTCAGCCTAAAACTTCAGCCTCAAGCCTTGCTGCTTCTCTGTAGGTTCTTGGTGACGGCAAGTCAGCATATGATGATGACAATGTTACACACAGAATCAGCTGAGCTTCTGTGCGCCCAGAAATCCCCCACTCTGCCCTCACATATTCCCACATAGAACCTGCCACCCACCTCTAGGCCACCCACCACTCTTATTAGATGTGCACTTGCCACCCCTAGTTACCTGCCTTAAAATTTCAAGATCCTCTTTTGTTTATTAATAAATGTTCTCCTATAGAAGTTGCTTATGCAGTCTTCTCCTACATATCTGATTGGGTGTCTTTCACACTTTCTGAAGGTGTCTAACTAACATTGTCTGGCAGGTGACACAGTGGTTTAATCCATTTTCCAGTCCAGAGTAGTGGGATCATCACTGCCCCCCATTCGGTTAGCTTGACATTTTAGTCTACTATGTTGGCACTACCAATTTTAAGTTCTGTATTGACTTGAAAGTCTCAGTTTTAAGCTCTATATTGATTCTGGGTTTTTGAGATGCAAGGATAGAAACCAAAAGGCAAATTGACATGCATAATACAAGACAGAAATTTACTAGTTCAGGATCTGAGACAGGGAAACCTGACGGGCTGTGCTCAGTCAGGTCCGGTTTAGATTCTCTGGGGTGCTGCAATGCCAACCCTCTTGCTGATTGCTGAAGCCCAGACTGACAGAGAGATGATCTGTTTCATATCCATGAAAATAAATGATGATTAGCCAAATGAGAACGGGCAAAGGCTCTTCATGTAGAACTTGATCTAATAACAGAATAGGCCACCCTTGCTTGCAATTTAGCCAAGTGTTACAGGCAGGCAGAAGAAGGAGAAAGGTTACAGTGGGAGAGGATGGCTCAGGAGGTGCTGATGGGGGCTGCTGGCTTGGGGAAGCCAGAGTGGCTCACTGGAAGGGTCCTCCCTTGTGATTGGCCGAAGTTGGAATCAGGAATGAACTTAGAGAAACTACCAGTTATTAATCAAGTCCTGGAATTTGGGGGCCAATCATTACAGGATTTGTTTGGCCCCCTGGATCAGTTGTTAGACAGAGTGGTCTAACTTCCTTTCCTGCAAGTCTGACTCAGCAGTAACCCGCTGGCACTGTGAGCTGGTTGCTGTAGAGAATGAGTTGGCTTCTTGGACAGGTTGCTGCAGATTATGGGTCAGCCTTTTATTTTTATATGTGCTTGGCTGTTGTTCATACATATCTTCAGTCTCTCACATCTCTGTTTAACAAGGGAGGGGGAGAGAGAGAGAAAGAGAGGAAGAGAGGAGGAGGGAAAGGGTGAGAACCAAAGGGAAAATTTTCTAGAAGCTGCAGAAAATATCTATATCTTCATGCATTTATTAGGCCCTAATTGTTTTTCAAACCCATTATTAAGCTCCACAGATGGGGTCAGGTTATGCCTTCATAGTTAAATTCATCTTGCCCAAGGATTTAAGAAAGAGTTTATGCTTTCCGTGAGGCAAACAGGTTCCCTGGGGGAAGAGGCACTGCCTGAGTAAAGAATCTATCAGAAGAAGAAAGAAATATTGCCTCAGCATTTTGTCTTTCTGGACTTTTTTTTTTTTTTACTTGTATTTGTTAAAGACTAAACTTTAAATCTGTCACCAACCACCTGGAACAATTTTGAGTAGGAAAAGATGCCATGTCCAGTGTTCCATTTTCTGAGGAAGCCCCCTAGCACTGTAACACATGGAAACATTTCAACCTCCAAATATAGCCACTTGTTATTACTTACACATGACATGGCTCATGCAGGCTGTGGGGCACACAGATTTTTCTTGTGAAACAATAGAAGTTGCCGGAGGTGTCCAAAATTCATCCACATTTATTTTGCTGTTTCAAAGTTAGAAAAAAAAAAAAGCCCTGTAAATAATCCCTTGCAAAATGCTTTGGTAAATTTAAGATCCAGTTGTTAAATGTTTTTTTGTTTGTGCTACAAAATTTATAAGAGACACTTTTACCATGAATGAACTTCAGCATTACTGTTTGGGTATTTTCTATAAAAGGATTTTAATCCTGAAAACAAGGATTAACTCATTCGTGTATTTACTGGTTTAAAAAACGATTGATTAATATCAACATTAAAATATATTGTTTTCTCTTGAATATTAATGTCTAAAAATATAATATAAATTATCCTTGAAAGAGTTTGAAAAATAATTTCAAACTTGCATACCCATCACAACTTAGAGATAAATAAAAATATGTTTTTCTTGCTTTATTTTGGGGAAGAGCTGATTCCCACTATGAACTTACACACAGAAAACAGAATGTAGGTATATCATAAGGTGGAAGTATTTAAGCTGAGTATACTTATCAAAATAATTTTCAAGCTTATATAATTTGAGGATCAAAATACATTTGTCTTATTGCTTTTCTTTTTCCCACCCGGATGTATATATTCATGATATACATAAAACAGATGGAAAAAAAAATGCTGAGTTCCTGGCCTGGTCCTATGTGTCAAATAGTCACCAAATGGCTTTCCATAGAATAAATAAATTAGTTTGCTGTCATCAGCTGAGCTTTCTGCTAGAGGGGCCTCGACAAATCTGCCTGGCTGTTCCCATTGATTTTGATAAGGCAAATCTTTGGCCATCCTCTGTTGTTGTTTTTGAATATGTTGTCCTAAAGGAGCGCAAAGTTTCATGTTTATAGATCATTTATAATTTGACAGAGACTGCCGTAGCTGACAGGGTTTTAATGATGAAATTTACACAGCACATCCCTCAGGGGGACCTCAAAGCTGGGGGAAACAATGACATGTGCAACATGTAGGCACAGAGAAGTGGGGTAGAGAAGAGACATGAGCTCATATGTGGAGGACAAAAGGACAAAAAGGAATAACGGCCTGAGTGTGGGGTGCAGAAATTCATGTTATATGGAAAATACACATCCATAGACTGAAGGCCTGGAAAAGAGCTTAGGTATGGAGTACACAGATGTTTGATGCAACTCCTGTGCACTGCATAGCAGGGAAGCCAGACAGAGGCCTCATGAACACAAACAGAAATTTGGGCTGTGGGAAGAGTCGTGGGGGCAGGCCCTTCAGTGATGAGAAATAATCACTAAAGAATTTTAATCCTGAGGGAAGGCAGGTAGCGAGAAGCCAGGTATAGAAAGCATTCACTCATTAGTTCTCACCCACTGAACGGACATCAGACAATAAGCACTAGAAATTACAGCTCAAGGTAATTCTGAGACTGGAAGGCCAAGAGACACCCAGGACCCCTTCGAGACACCCCCTGAGGTGCGTAGAGACTTGCATGAGAGACCTGATGTATAACAGACAGACAGGCATGGGCTGTCAAGGGACCCTGCACACAAAGAGCTGCAGAAGGTCCAGGAAAGTAAGAAGAGCACTAATAGGCAGGATAGATTTGACCAAAAAAATTTTGCCTTAACACAACTTGAGTAAATGAAATGAGACCAAAAGTTATTGGCTTAAAAATAAATTAGTCAAAATAGCAAATTCTGTTTGAATACCACTGGGGGGAGAGGGATAACCTTCCTCAATTACTACACATTTGAATTCATTAATTTTTTATCACCCTTTATCTGTTCGATGCCTACTGTGTACCACACCCTCTTCTAGGACCTGGAATGGATCTGTAGATAATGCAGATTGCCTGTTCTCAGAAATTGTGAATTCTAGGCAAGAAGAGAATATGAACATTAGAATGTCTTCTTAGTTGTTTCTAAGTTTATTGTGGGAAAGAGGAATTAAGAAAAATCAATGAACACTCACTGCACTCATGTCATATGTCAAGAACTATATCTCTGTAATATACACGTATTTCAGTTAATATTCAGAATCAATATAACACATAGATACTGTATCTGCCTGCCTTTATCAAAAAGGAGACTAAGTCTCAGAGAGATGTATTAATTCAGAAACTATTAAAATTAAACTTAAGTTCACTGGAGTCATTGGATATCAATTAAAGCACATAATGAACGGTGTGCCTGTATACCAGTGAGAAGCTGTGAGGAAATGCAGTTTCACGAATGGTACCACTTGTAAAAATGAAACTATGGGTTAACCCAGGAATCGAGGTGAAAAAGTGTCTACCAAAACATGGAGAAAATATATAAAATGTTATTGGAGATATTAAAGAATATCTGAATTTAAAATGAGACAGTCCATGTTAAGCATGGTAAGAATCAAAGTTGTAAAGATGGCTGATGGCTGATACAAATCTATGAATCTGAAACATTTCTACTTGAGCAATAAGAATTTGACATGAGGATTCTATAATACATTTGGGGTAGAAAACTCTGGGAAGGTAGTAGAAGTTCAAGAAAAAGATGAACAAGGCAAGTTGGCTTGACTTCACAAGGATCAAGGTTGTTTTAAAACTCTTATAAGATTAACTTATAAGATTGATACATGTTTCAGTGGTACATAACAGAGAACCAAGAAAAAACTGTAGGTATCACAAACTAAAGTTGTTTATAGAACTTATAGCAAGTTACTATATGATCTCATATAAAGGAAAATATATTTCAGACAAAATATAAAAAGAACAACTCATAATGAAAAAGAAGGAAAAATTATTCTACCTTAACCTGGAAACTTTTTTTTTTGTAAACATGCTCTAAAAAAACTAACTAACTAAATAAATAATAGAAAGCATTGGGAGAAATATTTATGATATACATAATAAACTGATAATTATCCAGAATGTTAAAATAACTCTTTGAAATTAGAAAACAGACCATTTGATAGATAAATGGCCCAAATATGAGCGAGAAGTTCACACAAATGAGATTGAACATGACTCATCAACATCTGAAGGATTCTCAGTCTCCCTGGTAATCAGAATCATAGACATTCAACCAACACTGAGAAGCTTCTTTACAAAAATCAGATTGGCAAAAACACAACAATGTTGTAACACCAAATGCTGCTAAAGATGTGGGCAGATATGTTGCTTGCTTGAGGGCCCACAGATTGGCACAACTTTAGAGAATGATTTAGAAATATCCAGTAAATTTGAAAAAAAAGGCATACTATAAACACAGTGCTTCTGCCTGGGAATGTGTCCTCTACCAAATCTACTGCTCATGGCAACACTGGCATTAAATGGGACATTGTTTGTGGTGCTGAAAACTTGAGCATAATCCAAATGCCCATCTACTAAAATGGTTGCATGTTGAATATTAACAAAACAACAGGCTCCGAGAAGCCCCTGAGAAGTTCAGTCATGGCATTGTGCCTCCTAAGACCAGGGCCATGTGACTTGTCGGATGGAGATTGCTCATCAAATTACTAGACATACTATCATTCCAGTATTAACATTGATATTACAAATTAAATTTTAGAATTTAAAAATGCATTCTATACACTGTCTCATGCTTACCAAAATCCAAAAAGGTAGGAAGAATATTTTAGAATTATTTAACATTTAATATTTTAGAATTATTTAATAAATACTTAGAACACTTATCTATGGTAAGTGTGAGGAGGTAGGAACACAATGCAAGGCTTTGGATTACTTAAGGACCTCACACAGAAGAGGCACTCAGCCTCTGATGCTCACATTTTAGGTTATCTGGACTTCCAGAAGCAGCTCATAGGATAGACACCAACCTTCTGATCCCAGGTGTCTGGTTTCCCTAACGAAAGCAAACCCAAACAAGACATAGGCCTGGGCCTCTCATCCAGGAATCGGGATGAGGAGACCCTGCCATTAGTGTAAATATCCTACCTAGATTGAGTGCTTTTGAATGGTTTAAGTTTCTAAAGCTTTTTAAAGGTATAATTGATATAAAAATTGCACACATTTGGTGTAGTCATTTATACATTTTGATGAGTGTGGACATAAATCATACCCCTGTGTGATGTACCATCCAGGTAGAAAATTTCCTGGTTTTTTATGATAAGAACACAGCATGAGCTCCACCCTCTGAACAGATTTTAGAATGCACAGTGCTGTATTGTGAACTCTAGGCACCATGCTTCACAGTGGATATCTAGAACTTATTCATTTTGTACAACTTTATTCCCATTAAGCTGCTCTATGACCCAGCAACCCTGCTTCTGGGCATAAACCCAAAGGAATAGAAATCAGGATTTTTTTTTTTTTTTTTTTGAGACAGAGTCTCACTTTGTCATCCTTGATAGAGTGCTATGGCATCAGAACTCACAGCTAACAGAAACTTCAAACTCTTGGGCTCAAGCAATTATCTTGCTTCAGCCTCCCAAGTAGCTGGGACTACAGAAACTGCCACAACCCCCGGCTATTTTTAGAGACAGGGTCTCGCTCTTGCTCAGGTTGGTCTCGACCCAGCGAGCTCAGGCAAACCACCCTCCTCGGCCTCCCAGAGTGCTGGGAATACGGGCGTGAGCCACCGTGCCTGGCCTGAAATCAGGATCTTGAAGAGATAGTTGTACTCCCATGTTCACAGCAGCATTAGTCTCAAAAGCCAAGGACGGAAACCTCCATAGACATGAATGGACACAGATGTAGTGTGTGCATGCCATGGGATGTTAGTTGTTCCACCTTAGAAAAAGAAGGGAATTCTGGATTTGCTATGACGTGAATGTATCTGGGGGATATCATGCCAAGAGATTCAGTAGCACCAGAATAGCATCATGATATAAGAGCATTCTGAGAAAAAGCACACACGGGCTCTGATTGTACCAGGGAAGAATGCACTCACTGGGACATGCGTCTGCATTCAGCTCTTCATTGCATTACACGCCATCGGCGTTCACATCGGCAGAGCGTCAGGACAAGGCCTAGAATGGAGCACACTTTGATGCCTCTAATGAGCATCTTAATGGGAATAAAGTTGTACAGAATGAGTAAGTTCTAGACACCTACAGATGCCTAATGAGCCTGCTGGTCGGGTGGGGTGAATGCATGTGACGAGCATTTGGTTCCTATGCATGTGTGTTTAGTTATTTGTAGTTAGTAAATGCCTTTCCATATGTCTTCTTAGGAAATTGTCTTTCATTTCACTTTTCATAGAAATAAATCCAAATAAACTGTGATATCCAGATTTATAATCTGTGATCTTTATTCTTGATGGAATAAAAATAATAGTTACTGTTTGGCGTATTTCCCAGGTGTCAGGCCCCTGCTGAGTGAGTTGTCTCTCTCACTACCGATCTCCATGCAGCCATGAAGGTCTAATTTTAATCCCTGCTGTTGGAGGTGACTGCTTTGCATTGCCCTTCCAGATACACAAGTAACAACACAGAATGCCTGGTTAAATTTGAATTTCTGATAAATAACAGATGATTTTCACCTAAGTATGGCCCTTGCAATAGTGGGGACATACTTGTATTAAAACCTTATCTGTTGCTTGTCTGGGATCTGGGTTTTCTGTATTTTAGGTAGCAACATGACACTCAGGGCCACAATTTAGCCACTTCTATTCATATCTCTCTGCTTGTTTCAGTGAAAAATCAGGATGTAATCTATGTTTGTCTGATTCTAAAGCTCATTGTAGAAATCTTCCAGACCATTTTCTTCTAAAAATGAAATAAGTCAATGCAAATCAGAAACGTAGGTAGATAACAAGGCCCGATCTCCAGAGACACTTCTTTTCTTTGCACCTTGGTGGGTAAAATAATGTAATAAAATAATGTGCTTTCAGCCTCTACTCCTGACATTGAAAATTGCCTGGGGGGCTTCATTCTGTTTTTTTTCTTCCTGTTGTCTATAAGGTCATACGTTATTATCTCCCATTTAAAGTTAATTCCAAATGTGCCTTTGTTTTCCCTTAAACCATAAAATATTATTATTATTATCCATTAGTTTTTGATGGTTACATCAAACCATAGATTTTGTGAAAATGAGGGATTAAGTACAAGGGATGGCTTAGCCCCAGCTATACCAGGATTTATGTGCTGGAAATGTTTGTTCTTGGTGCAGGAGAGGGGTTGTCAGGCCCTGGAGTGAGTCTGTGAGACCAGTTTTCCCAGTGTCCTGTGCAATGAAGTTTTCCTGTCCAGCTGGCTGGAAAGTAACTGTGGTTCTATCTTCCTGATAAACTGAAAGCAATAACAAGAGAAATCTTGCCTTCTTCTAAGGTTGACTTTTGAATCTTTTATTTTAGTGTTATTTAATTTAATCAGAACCTTTTCACATTTATTGTCTTTCTTTGTATCTGTTTTCTTTCTCTGACTTACTATGGACTTCAGATAATTCCCAGAACCCTGCTTGACAGAGGACAGCGTGGTGTTGAAACAGGTGTTTGCCTGGTGTGCTGTGCACAGCCCTGTCCTTTTCGGCTGGCTTGTGTGGACCTAATAAGAAACAGGCTCTTGGCATTTTGTCTTACAAGGCCTGTGTCCCTCCCTGCACTACAGTCTTATCCTTAGAACGTGTCTCTATTCAAAACCAAATTGATGTATTTCTTTATTCCTTTGCCTTATTCATGTTCCTTTTGTTTCTTTTTTCCTCCAAGAAATGTTCATTGATCTCCTATTCACTATTAGGTGCTGTGTTGGGTCATGGCTGAAGCTACACCAGAGAGCAGGGAGTGTCATATGAAGTATTACAAAAACCACTGTCTGAGTGATGTGTTCGTAAGTGCTCATTTTATTCCTCCCAATAAACTAGAAAGAGATATGCATTTATTCCTTTGTATAAATGATAAACTGACGTCCATCTTCTCACAAGTAGCGTTTATCAGAGCCGGAGTGAGCCCCTGACGGAGTGACTCAGATGCCTGCCGTGACTGTCGACTGGAACCACAGACAGACGACATAGTGCTCCCAAAAGGGGGGTGAGGGAAACCAAACATCAGAACAAAAAGACTTGCTGGCATTCCTTTTCATCTTGCCACCAAAATCCCCAATAACTACTCCAAGAGAAAGGAGGGAAAGGGAGAAGGACTTTATCATCCTTCTTCCTGGCTACCTTGAATCCCTGCTGGGGTCCTGCAGGGCCGACGCCCCAGGCCCTGGGAGACAGCCCCATGGCACCGTGTGTCTCCACTCACTTTGCTCCTCACTGCGTCCACTTCCACAGTCTCTCACCCACTGGAATTTTGTTTTCTTTTCTTTTTTTTTTTTTTTATGAAATCATAGTTGTGTACATTAATACTATCATGGGGTACAGTATGTTATTTCCATATACAATTTGAAATACTTTCATCCAATTGGCCAACATAGCCTTCATGTCATTCTCATAGTTGTTGTGTTAAGACATTTATATTCCACATTTAGAAAGATTCACATGTACCCTTATAGGATAAATCATAGGTGTGATCCCAGCAATCACCCTCCCTCCACCCATCCTCTCCCATCCCCTCCCTTCCCTCTCCCCTTTCCCCATATTCTTAGGGTAAAATTGGGTTATAGCTTTCCTATGATAGCTAAAAATTAGTTTTGTAATAGGGTTGAGTACATTGGATACTTTATCTTCCATTTCTTGAGATACTTTGCTAAGAAGAACATTTTACAGCTCCATCCATGTAAACATGAAGGAAGTAAAGTCTCCATCTTTCTCAATGGCTGCATAGTATTCCATGGTGTACATATACCACAATTTATTGATCCATTCATGGGTCGATGGGCACTTGGGTTCTTCCATGACCGAGCAATTATGAATTGGGCTGCAATGAACATTCTGGTACAAATATCTGTATTATAGTGTGATTTTTAGTCTTCTCGATATATCTCTAGCAATGGAATTATAGGACCAAATGGCAGATCTATTTTTAGTTCTCTAAGTGTTCTCCAGATGACTTTCCAAAAGGGATGTATTAGTTTGCAATCCCACCAGCAGTGTAAAAGTGTTCCCTTTTCTCCATAATCCCGCCAGCATCTGTGATTTTGGGATTTTGTGATATGGGCTAATCTTACTGGTGTTAGATGATATCTCAAAGTAGTTTTGATTTGCATGTCTCTGATGATTAAGGTTGGTGAACAATTTTTCATATATCTGTAGGCCATGCCTCTGTCTTCTTCAGAGAAATTACTCTTCAAGTCCCTTGCCCACCCTGAGATGGGATCACTTGTTCTCTTCTTGATAATACGTTTGAGTTGTCTATGGATTCTGGTTATTAAACTTTTGTTGGATACATAACCAGCAAATATTTTCCGATTCTGAGGAATTTTGTTTTCTAGCTCACAAAAAATCCCTTTTTCCTCCTCACCCTCAGCGAGTCCATTGCCTTGATTTCTAAGCTTCTTTCTGATTCCCCTCCTAATTTGAACAGAGGAGATAGAAAAGCCTCACAAGCAGTGGGGAACAAGCCAGCCATGAGGTGCCCAGATTCAGGGTATGGATGGCTGAGAGCAGTGATTCCAGGTTCCTGTATCTGCTTGGTATCCAGGAGTATCTGCATCCTTATGGTTCACTGTGTTGGCAGGACTCTGACATCTGGTCAACACACCAGATGCTGCAAGTTCTGGGCACTTCAGGGCTGCCAGGAGACGCTCTCTTCTCTTCTTCCATAGGACTGTTCTTGGTCCCATGTGTTGGTCTCTAATCCTAATCTCTGAAAAAGAAATAATTAATAATCTCAGTAACACCATAGTCTGAAGGTAATGCCAAATAACGGACAAAATATTTTAAATAATTTTTGTATTACCTGTGCTTCATTCTCACACCATTCTTTCCATTATTTCACTGCACTGTCGCATTTAATTTTTTAAACATGCCATGCAATCTCTATTTTTCAGGTGAAGCTGAAACAAGAAAATGAATAATACAGTGGAACCAGGTTTTAAATCCAGACTTTCTTGTTTTAAAACTCTGGGAAAGTTTTGAGAAACTATAATAGCATCCACTGCCCTCCATTTCTGACCAATAATCATGTTTTTGTCACCAGTGTGTGAACCTATGGGAAGCTCATTTGGATAATTTGTAAAGTGGGATAAGAACAGAGGTCCCATAGGGTTCCTCTGAGATGAAAGTTAAAACTCTGCATGAAAATGCTGTTGTAAGTAGGAGTGTGGGTGGCACCAGGTGCCCACAGATGATGACACACTGGCTCTTTCTTCACTCAAACATTACCCCTGTAGATTTATGAAAAAGAAACAATGATTTCATCCTGTTCAATCGCTGTTAGGCTTGATGGGATAATAGATAAGAAAAAAGAGATTTGAAGTGTAGGAAGTATGCACTTTCTCTTTATGGTTGTTAATTTGTTTTGTTCCTGTACAGACTCTTCAACTGTTAGGCATAAATCATTGTGCCAGTTTAGGGTTTTAGCAGAGCTGGTGTGGAGGGGCTTGAGAACATGTTTATTAATAGAATGTGCTTTCCTTCTACCTGGCCCTCTCAGACTTCAAAAGGCTATTCCTACATGCAGGGTGGAATATAGAACTAGGGCATTCAGGTATTTCTGACTTATTTTTGGCACCAAGCCTCTAATTGGAAAAAATGGAAATTTCCAAGAGGTTTCAGGACATTTTAAAAGCATAGAAAATCCTAAGTTATTCAATACTGAATCTGGGAATGAAAGTATACTTGGAGAATTATTTAAGGTCCTAACACATATCTTGCAGTTTACCTTTTTAGTTCCAAATAAATTTAAGATGTGATCATTGGAATTTATTATATAAGAATATGGAATGAGCTGCCTTGGGTCAAGTGAGTGCTCAGCCTTGGACCTCTTCCAGGAGTGTCTGAGTGAGCATCCTTTAAGATATTGTTTTACTGGCTCAGTGCCTGTGGCTCAAGCGGCTAGGGCGCCAGTCACATACACCTAAAGTGGTGGGTTTGGATCCAGCCTGGGCCGCCAAACAACAATGATGGCTGCAATCAAAAATAGCTGGGTGTTGTGGCGGGTGCCTGTGGTCCCAGCTGCTTGGAAGGCTGAGACAGGAGACTCGCTTGAGCCCAGGAGTTGGAAGTTGCTGTGAGCTGTGATGCCACGGCCCTCTACCCAGGGGGACAACTTGAGGCTCTATCTCAAAATTAAAAAAAAAAAAGATATTGTTCTGCAGATGCATCTCACAGGTTGACCCAATGTACACACTTTGCTTTAGGAGGACAAGTGTCATGCTCTGGTGCCTTCGTAGCCAACAGAACCAAAAAGTGGGCCTTCAGCACTGAATCCATTTGGCCTCCCTCAAACCTCAGCCTTCAGCCCCTGGACTTGGTCAAGCATTTCCCACATCCCAACTTGCTCTCAATTATTTTGGTTGATGTTCTCAAATCTTATTTCATTACTTATGACCGACCTCTTTGGGACTTAGCATGACAACTGTGAATTCCATCTGCCATTGCTGTCATCACTCAGGTCTCTCTGGCTTGGGTGACTTCTTCCCACTGCAGAATCGCAGAATCGCCTCAGCCCACAGGGATATCTCTGTGTTGAGTCACCAGGACCCTAAGCAAATGATCCACACTGACCTTGGGAGCTTTTGATTATAAAATCAGCTGCACAATTAACTCATTTGCTTTTACATATATGAGGGAAAATTTCTGTCCAAAGGGTGCTCTAGGAACTTACTCAACATTTCTGGGACATAGTTACCTACTCTGCAAAATAATGTTCCTTTTACCTATAAACAAAGGTCGTATAAAGATGGTTCACACTAACTGATAGTGCTAACAGATGCTCAGCAAATCTCTGCCTCTGTAGAATATCCCATGTCACTCTTTTGGCCTTTTACAGGTAACATAACACTAATAGTTACTGGGGTTGTAAGTTCTTTGAGAAAAGGATTCAGGCTGTATATTTTTCAATTACTCTTGCATTTGTTCCAATCAGTTTCTCACACATTATAGGTACTTGAATATTCCCAAATAGATGTATAGGAAAAGTTACTGTTCTCTTTTCTGTGTCCAGTGGAAGTATGCTTTATCTGTGTCTCTTTTCATCCCCTTGACTACTATTCATTGCATGGCTGGAGATTCACTGCAATTTTCCACTTACTCCAGTTCACTGTGGTCCTGCAGGGTTCCTGGCCTGAGCCTCTCTGCCCTTGCACCCTAACTCACATCTGCTGAGCACGAGAAGGAACAGCAGGAGGGACTGTGTTCTGGGGAGGTGTTTCAGGGAACAGGAGAGTCCTGTGAACTTCTCTTCAACTTGTATCGTCTGCTGTTCCTCCAGCATCTGAAGAAAGATCGGAACTTTGATTGGAAGTAGACTTCCTGGCAACTCTTTGCTGCTGTAATATTTATCTTCAGCAATCTACAAAACAGTGCACAGAGCAGGTTACACATGGGTGGGAGCCCTGCAGAATTCCTGTATGGAGGGGAAGCCTCCAGACAAGGTCCCCAGGAGACCAAGGAGCCTCCTCTTGTTCCAGAGTCCCCTGGGCTCCCCTTGGTAGATTCCTCCTCTGGAGTGTGAGCCTGCATTTCAAAGTATAATCCACACAACTGTAATGTGTACCACATCCCATGCCATCTGCACGGAAAGCTTATGCCATGCAACTTGGGTGGACCCTTGGATGAGACAGCTCTGCAGCATCCATTCTGCTGTCACTCTAGAGACTGATATCTTTCTTATGTGTGTCCACTTCTGCTAAAAGGAGGCTGAGAGCAGCTTGTCTAATTCTCTTTCACCTCTTCCATCACCTCCTATTTCATGCAGCCTCCATTGCATCATAAATTGTTTACAAATCTTTCTCTCTAAGAAGGCTTCATGCACCTCTGTGGCAGAGCTATCCTCATCCCCTCACCATCCCTGGGCCCAGCCCCCTTCAAGCCCATGGCATGTGGTCACTAGGGCCTAGCCCCATGGCTTCTGCCTTTCCTTGCTTCTACTCCCTGAGCAACAGCACAGCCAGTGAAACATACTTTTGCACCCTGCTGAGGGCCAGTTTGCCAAAATGCCACCACCACTGAGTAAGACAAAGCTGAGTGTGTTTTTACCACAGAAAGGAAGATGCACCTCAATAGGATCTTGATGCATCCCAGAGAGGAGGGCCAAGTCCCAAGTCACGGAGTTTATGGAGACCTTAAAGTTCAGTCGCACCTTCATCAGTGTCTCCTCTTTCTTCTGCTGTGTTGTCCTTCTCAGCCGGGTCCGTGCCCTTCTCTGGGGAGTGTGTGCGCTGCCCCCAGCCCATGGTTTCTCATCTCTTCAGGTTTTCAGGGAACACTTAGGGCACTGGAAATATTCACATGGAGGGGCTTAGTATCCACAGACTGCATATTCATTTATTCCAGTAACCCTAATCTGCTCAGAAAGGAAACAATACTTGTTCTGGACCTTGAAATATATGTAAGAGCTGGCCATGAAAACAAAAGGTGGGGAATGTATGTGTAGTGCAAAGGAACGTGAGATTGGGCATTAGACAAAATTAGTCGCTTATAAAACATTGAGCATCTGAGGGGAGTCACTGGCCAGGCTAGAATGGCCTGAATTTTGGAGAGGTATCTAATACATGCTAAGACTTTGGAAATATGGAGGATCACGGGGTCATTTTAAGAATTTCTTGCCCAGTCCCATAACATCCATAATCTTTACAATAATAACGATACTGTTCATGAATTCCTAACTCTGTGTTAGCTATGGTATTAGGTGATGATGTTACCAGACACAAAGTACAAGGCCCTAGCTCTAAATAAGCAGATGGTGTAATGGCTGAGGTGTGCATAAGTGCTACGGAGCCATAGACATCATTCACATGGGATGCAATAGTGGGGCCCTTTAATCGTATGTGGAAGCAGTGTCCCAGCAGTGCACTCAGCCAGACCCTGGCAGTCATTAGCCAGATGGAAGCAGGTGTTAGAGTTCATCAGCGCTTAGGGCATAGGGATGCACCAAGAAAGGCCTGCTGGGCTAACAGGGGAGAGGATGAAAAACCAGGGTATACTTGACATTGTTGGCTCTGTGTGGCTGGGGAAATTCACAAATTCACACAGAAAAAAAGATGGTTTAGGTCAACTTGGGAGAGCACACAGGCTGCTCTTGTCAAGGAGTTTGAAGTTTACCACATTGACTGGTATTTTTCAATCACTTGCTGTGACTTGTAGACAAAAATGAGTTAATAGGCCATAACCAAGATTCAAAATCGAAAAAAAGAATGTAATAGAATAAAAAATACCAAAGTACTCTGAAAAATAGAATAGAATAAAAAATGTCTGGAATAGAAAATATCAAAGCACTCTGAAAATACTAAGCTTTACTCTGAGAGTTTTGTTTCAGTTCCTGTGTCTGGGTGCTGATACAGCCTAGAGTATGTAAATACTGGTGAAAGTCATTTGGAAGCCACCCAGAAAGGCAGCAGGGACCACCAGGAGGGTCCTCCATGAGACAGGAAGGGCTGTGGCTAGACTTGGGTCTAAGAAGATCACTCTGGCTGCTCTACAGCAATGACAGAGACTTGGAAGGCAGCTTTACATCGCTGGGTTGAAAATAGACACAGGAACCAGGTTCAGTTTTTCTTGTAATTTTTCCAGTAGTTCCTGCACCATGGATGATTCCTCCCTCACCCTATCTTCTGTATGCCCCAAAGCCACTGCAGTGAGCCAGTGGGTAGTGATCTAAGTGACAGAACTCATAATGACATGGGTTTCCACTTACGATGGTCATGGAAGAGTCCGTTCTAAAATATATTTTCCCCAGAGGATGATTCTGATTGAAATGTTTAGCACTGTCTACCTAAGGAGATTTTGTTATTTCCTTGAGACAGATCTATTTGGCAATCAAGGAAGACAAAGACAATAGTAGCTGCCTTCAAAGATTCCCCTATATGATTAATTCAAATTATCTGGGCAGCCCTTATAGCCACTTTTAAGCTTTTAACTTGAATTGAAATTACAGTTAAAGTCACAACGTAGACCAGAGAACTGACTCTTTTAGGGTTCAGAATACTTAGGACTCCATCACATTCATTTATTTAGTCACTCAAAGGACATTTATTGAACACCTACAATGTTCCAGGAACCATTCTTGTATGAAAAGATACAGCATAGAACAAAGAGAGATAGAAAATACTTCTTTAAATGAATATATATGAATTATATATGATATAAATAAATACATATTTTTATCAGGTGAAGGGAAAGGCTTTTGAAAAAGAAAAATAGGTTTAAGATGGGGGCAGTGCTGGGCTGTGGGTAAGTGGCTGTTTTATTTCCCCAACCACACAGAGCCTGTTTTATTTGGGCTGAGACATCTTTCTGTTTAAGTTAACATTTGAGCAGACTTCTAAGAAGAGAAACCATGTGTGATTCAGAAGACAAAGGGCACACACAAAGATCCTGAGGCCAGGGACTTTGGAGGGACAGCTGGTAACATCAGCAGTGGGGGAGTGTCTGGATAAGAGGACTTATAGGGGGATCACATAGTACAGTGGGGTCAGGCCAGCTGGGCTCCTCAGTTTTTTTTTTCTTCCTGAGACAGAGTCTCACTTTGTTGCCCCAGTAAGATGCTGTGGTGTCATAGCTCACAGCAACCTCAAAGTCTTGGGCTCAAGCAATTCTCCTGCTTCAGCCTCCTGAGTAGCTGGGACTATAGGTTCCCACCACAATGCCCAGCTATTTTTAGAGCCAGGGTCTTACTCTTGCTCAGGCTGGTCTCTATCTGGTTAGCTCAGGCAATCCACCTGCCTCGGCCTCCTGGAGTGCTAGGATTATAGGCATGAGCCACTGGGCTGGGCCCATGGCTCCTCAGTTTTTATGCCAAGAACACAGGGTAAGTAGGAGATCCTACATTTCCCTACAACTTTGAAACCATGACATATTTTGTTTTCACTCATCTTTTGCCGTATAAAGTCAACACAGTCAGTTTAAACACACCAGATCCTTTAGGATCATCAAGGTATTTAACAATTTTCTGTGTCCACACAGAATGTGAAAGACAAAAATTTTATATAATGAGAAAAATATGTCATGTGGGCACAAATTTTCCATGCAAATTCACAAAGGCAGATTTGACATTTAATCCTAAAAACCACAATACTCTAGCATAGTCCTATTCACTTTTTTCCACAGAAACCATACAAAATTGTATACAAATGCCCCTAGTCCAATTGAAGGCTCTTTGTAATAAACTCCACTTTGGAAATTTTGAAAGAATCAAGCAATATTTACAAGAAAGAGATAAGAAGAGGATGGGTTACTGGTTTAAGTAAAACTTTCTTGGAATTCCTTTGTTTTTCACTTGGTGTGTGGGTGAACCATGTGGTTCCCACCTTTCGGGAACCATTTCTTTAAAATGATTTGTGATTAGGGAGGATGGGATTCTGGAAAGCCACAGATACTAACAGCAAATCACCTTGACTGTGACCTAACCCAGAAAAAAATAAAATGAAAATCCCAAAAATAGTGCTGTAGAAAGGAGAATTGGGCAAGCCTTAGCATTTCCAACTTCAAAAGTGTCTAGAAACCTACTTTGTTAAAGTAGGTCCTGTTTGAAAAAGAGGTTTCTCCATGGGCCACAGGGTGGAAACATCAACTTCTTGCCGATTCTCTCCCGTAGAGCATGATTCTCTCTGGTAGAGAATTCACCAATCCAACCTTTATTATTATGGTCTTTCTTGGGAGCCAGGATGGAGTAGTGGAAACAGCCAGGTGGCACCGGATCCTGGACCCACCCCCCAAGTGATGGACAAGCTCTCACCTTTAGCATATTATTGAGGTCCTGACTTTCCAGAGTCACAAGAAAGATGTGCATTATCACACACAGGCACACACACCAATTCTAATTACGTCCTTGGATGAGGAATGCCCTTTTAGACTTTGTGCCTGACTCTGGTGCATCTCATCATGTGTCCTTGCTATTTTGATGAGCTAAGAGGCAGATGTTCTTAAACTCTGCCACAAAATAATCACCAAGCTTTGAGATTCCACTGCTGATAACGAGGCAAAACACAAAACAAAGTGATGGGTCCCTCTCACACTCTGCTGGTGAGAACTGAGTGGCTACACTGCCGCCCCTTTTCTCCACATAACGTTGTAGCCATTGACAGGGGCGGAGTGAGTGACGGCAAGGATGTCACTAATGGGGTGTGAGGACTAAAATCCTCTATGACTGTGAGTGTCTCTTTATTTCAGGGTCGGAACATTTTTAATTTGGGACTGTAGATGTGAAATATTTGGGTGCATTGGTCATGAGGTCAGAATCCCGCTCACCCGGAGGTCCTGATGGGGAAGGAGTTTGCGCACAGTGTCACCCCAGTGGGCCGGCTGCAGAGCACATGAGCGAGGAGGGCTGCTGCGGTCACAGAACTCAGCCACACAGCACTTGTGCCCCACCTTTGCTGTGCTCTTTTGGGAGATGCTGGGAAGTCAGCAAGGTGTCTATCAGTGTTTCATTGTCCTTGTCCAGCAGAAATTGGGTCAAAGATATCCTAACAGATAATGTTGAGGAGCCTTGGGAAAATGTACTGGAATGAGGAGAAGATCCTTCAAAATGTTTATTCCTCAAGTTGGACAAACTGGGCACATGTTGTTTTGGTCTAAGTTTCAGATGTAATGATTAACGTCGCTGCTGAGGAAATGTCAGACAGGAGGAAACTGCAGGCAAGGACAAAAGGTGGCTGAGTGCGTCAGCATGTGCAGGGGCCCGGCCCAGCACTGGGGGTTCCCAGAGTTCACTCACACCACACTCTGGTAGCCAGAATTCCTGAGCGGCCGTCGGGTCAGGACCCCCCTGCCTACCACACTATCTGATGTGTTCTGCCTCATTCTGGCTCTGCTCTCTCCCACACAGGATGCTGACTCGCTGGCCTGTATGTGGCTCGTGTTTGCTGCAGTTGTCGGTGACCAGGTGTACCTGACATTTTACTGCCTGCTGTCCCCCCCGCCCCCCCCACACTGAAAAGTCAAAGTAAAAGGTTGTGGGCTGCAGCTGCATATTCAGATGCCTTGCAAATTGTCTTCCCATTTCCCTTAGAATACCTGTGAGCTTCAGCCCTTATCATATCCTCCCATGTCAACTGTTACAATCTTGTTTGCATTCATTTTAGTGCTTGGTCCCCTGGTTCATATATGCAGTAAATATTCTTCTCTATCTGCTGGCCTCTAAGAAAACGCTTTTAAAAGTTATTCACCACACTTTGTTCAATACCAATACTGCCCATTCTTTTCTTGTTTTTTTTTTCTTTTAAAGAGAATAATTATATCTCTTAAAAATATTTCTTTATATTATTTCCATAGAAGTATAGTTTTCTCTTCACCTTATTAATTTTATCCATCAGGTAATGATTTTTTTTATTACTTTCATCTTTAAGCAGATGAGTTTTCTTCTAGTTTTATACATTCTCTCAGGTAAGCATGCAATGATCATTTGTGTACTGACTTTAGGTGTTATTATTCAGTATCAAAAAATCATGCTAAACAACTCCCAATAAATACACCAAGATTGAGGGTCTAAGGAATGCCAACACCAATGTTGGAACTATCTGACAAAGGTATTAAAGTGATTATTTAAAAATGCTATGGCAATGTATAAGCAACAAATGCAAAAAGAAAAAAAAAACATCAAGGAAATAGAATTAGAAAAAAAGAACCAGATGAAATTCTAAAACTGAGAAATACAGTTACAGAAAAAAAGATCACTGAAAGGGTGGAATATTAGAATGGAGATGAAAGAGAGAAATAAAATAGAAGACAGAAAGTTAGAATTCACCCACTCTGCACAACAGAGAGAAAATAGATTGAAAAAATATGAACAAAACCTCAGGAACCTGTTGTGCAATGACAAAAGATTCGTACTGTTGGCATCCTACCAGGACAGGAAACTGGGTCCTGCTGGAAGTCGACTGGATGGAAGAATTAATGGCTGTAAGCTTGCCAAGTTCACAAAAGACACAAACTTGAACATCTACGCACCAGAACAAATCCCAAACAGGGATACCAAGAACTTCATAACTGAAGTTCTAAAACTAATGACTAAGGAAACAATCATAAAAGCAGCCTAAAAGGACCAGCATGTCACCTCCAAGTGGATATCAACACAAATGACACCAGACTTCTCTTTAAACCAAGAGGTGAGAAAGATGTGGCACAAAATTCTTCAAATGCTAAAAGAATAAACCTATCAACTGTGCTTCTATACCCAGTAAAAATATTTTTTAAGAATTAAAAGTGCAATATGCACAATCTCAGATAAAGAGAAACTAAAAGAATCTGTTGTTAGCTAAACTATCTCAAAAGATTGCCCAAAGGAAACTCTTCCAACAGAAAAAAAAAATAGTAATAATCAAAGAAAAAAACTGGGACCTTCCAGAAGAAACAAGAAGTGGAAAGAGCTAAATATAGGTAGAGTCATGCACTATGTAATATTTAGGTCAATAAAAAATGCATATATATATATATATATATATATATCTCCCCAGTTCATGGAAAAATTGTCTTCTGTAAAACTTATCCCTGGTGCCAAAAACATTGGAGGTTGTTGTACCGTTTCATTCTTGCTATTGGTAATTTGTATCTGTCCTTTCTTTATGCTTTTTGTCTTGCTAGAGGTACATCAATTGCATTAATTTTTTGAGAATCATTTTTCTTTCATTGACATTCTCTACTTTCCCCAATTTTCAATTTTATTTATATCTGCTCTTGTTCTTATTCTTTTCTCCCTTCAGCTTGAGTTGATTTGCTCTTCTCTTTCTCATTTCGTAAGACAGAAACTTAAACTTCTGATTTGGATTCTTTTTTCATTTTTTAGTGTAAGCATTCAATAAAAGTAACTGCCTTCTCAGTACTGCTATTCTGTGTGCCACAGATTATTTTTCTACACCACATTTTCATTCTTATTTGCATATTTTTAAACTTCCTTTGAGACTTTTTTGGCCAATAGGTTAATTTAAAGTGTTGCTATTTAGTTTATACGATTTTATAAATTTTCTTCTTATCTTCCTATTATTTCTAGCTTGACTCCATTGTTCTCATAGAAAATACTAGGTATTGTGCCATTTCTTTTTAATTTGTTAAGGGTTGCTATATGGGCCTGGATATGATCTAATTTAGTGAGTATTCTGGGGCACTTGAAAAAAAAACTTTGTTTTGCTGTTGTTAAATGCTAAAGTGTCTTTTGTGTGTCAACTGTCTTCTGATTGTTTGACTAAGTTCTCCAGATCTTTGTTCCTTTTTTTTTTTTTTTTTTTTTTTTGAGAAAGAGTCTCAAACTGTTACCTTGTGTAGAGTGCCATTGTGTCACAACTCACAGCAACCTTAACCTTTTGGGCTTAAGTGATTCTCTTGCCTCAGCCTCCCAAGTAGCTGGGACTACATGCACCCACACAATGCCTGGCTATACTTTTTGGCTGTAGTTGTCACTGTTGTTTGGCAGGCCCAGGCTGGATTAGAACTGGCCAGTTCTAGTGTATGTGCCTGGTGCGCTAGCCTCTTGAGCAACAGGTGCCCAGCCCTGTTCTTCGTTCCTATGTATTTTTTTTACCTTATGTTTAATAGTTCTATCACTTACTGAGAAGGATACATTGAAGTTCTTATCTATAATTGTGAATTTGTGTATATCATTCTGTAAGGATAGTTTAGTCAAATATTGAAGATGTAGTTGACAGTTTTTTTTAAATACTTGAAAAATATTTTGCCATTTCTTTATGGTCTTATCTTCAGAAGATAAGATATCTACTGTTACTAAAATCAGTGTTCACATACTAAATTAAGCCAGAAACTTCTGTACAACTAAGAACACATAAATCAAAGCAAACAGACAACATTCAGAATAGGAAAAGATATCTGCATGTTATGAATCTGACAAAGGGCTGACAATTA
Source organism: Otolemur garnettii (assembly GCF_000181295.1). Lineage (NCBI taxonomy): Eukaryota > Metazoa > Chordata > Mammalia > Primates > Galagidae > Otolemur > Otolemur garnettii. The sequence goes on from NW_003852518.1 coordinate 4,940,698, forward strand.
GAATCTACATAGAACTCAAATTAATCAACAAAAAAGAGCAAGCAATCCTGTCTATCATTGGGCAAGAGACATGAACAGAAATTTCTCTGAGGAAGACAGACAAATGGCCAAAAAACATACAAAAAATTTCTCATCATCCCTAATCATCACAGAAATACAAAGTAAAACCACCTTGAGATATCCCCTACCCCCAGTGAGAATTGTTGCTATCATAGAGTTCCATAGCTACAGATGCTAGTGTAGATCCCACACTGTTGGTGGGACTGCAAACAGATACAGCCTCTTTAGAAAGACATGTGGAGAGTCCTCAAAGAACTCAAAATAGACCTTCCACTTTATCCCACAAGCCCATTACTATGTATCAAACCAGAAGAAGAAAAAAAATCATTTTATCTTAAGGATATTTCCATGAGAATGGTTATCATAGCTCAATTAATAGTCACCAAAATGTGGAATCACTCCAAGTGCCCATCAACCCATAAAGAGATTAATAAACTATGGTATATACGTACCATAGGATTACATCATTTGTATTGACCCAGATAAAGTGGCGAATATTCTCTTTAGTAAAGTAACACAAGATTGGAAAAGCAAGTATCCAATGTATTCAGTACTAATGTAAAGTCAGTAGATGAATTAATACCTGCTCGTGTAAGAGAAATCTCAATTTAATTCAGGTTGTAAGGAAGGAGGAGGAGGGAGGGACAGTGTTTAAAAAAAAAAAAAAAACCTGTCAACTACAAAAGAAAGAAGGGAAGGGAATTGGTAAGCTATCACCTAATGGGCACAATGTAAGGGTACATGACACACCTCCTGGGTAAGGGGCACAACTATAACAGAGACCTTACCTACCGAACGCAAACATTGTCACCTACTCGGTTGTACCCTCCTATTAATCCATAATTTTTTTAAAAAAAAGAAATCAGTGTCCACATGCACGTAACACTTATTTTCTCTGGCTTCTTAGATTGTTTTTTGTTGGTTGTTTTTAGTTTTCTGAGTTTTTTTGAATTTGTTTTTTATGAGTTTTCTGAGTTTTAATTGTGAGGTACTTTGGCATGTTTTTCTTTCAACTTGTTCTGTTTAGAATTTGCTCAGCTTCTTAGATCTTGTAGGCTTATGTGTTTTGCAAAATTGGGAAGTTGTCACCTACTGTTCCTTCAAATACATTTTATTTTTATTGTTGGGGATTCATTGAGGGTACAAGAAACCAGGTTACACTGAATGCATTTGTTAGGTAAAGGCCCTCTTATAATTATGTCTTGCCCCCCAAAAGTGTGTTGCATACTGAGTCCCCTCCCTCCCTCCTTCCCTCTCCTTGTTCTCCCCTTCTCCCACCCCCTCCTTCCTTTCCTCTCTCTGCTCTTGCTTTCCACCATCCTGCTCCCTCCTTCTCTCTCTCTCTTTGTGCTCCCCTCCCCCACCCCCCACTGTGTACTAGGCCATTAATTGTCCTCATATGAGAATTGAGTACATAGGATTCATGCTCTTCCATTCTTGTGATGCTTTACCAGGAATAATGTGTTCTACTTCCATCCAAGTTAATACAAAAGATGTAAAGTCTCCATCTTTTTTAATGACTGAGTAGTATTCCATGGTGTGCATATACCATAGCTAGTTAATTCATTCCTGGGTTGGTGGGCATTTAGGCTGTTTCTATATTTGGGGGATTATAAATTGAGCTGCAATAAACAGTCTAGTGCAAGTGTCCTTATGGTAAAAGGATTTTTTTTTCCCTTCTGGGAAGATACCCAGTAATGGGATTGCAGGATCAAATGGGAGGTCTAGCTTGAGTTCTTTGAGGGTTCTCCATACTTTCTTCCAAAAAGGTTGCATGAGTTTGCAGTCCCACCAGCAGTGTAAAAGTATTCCTTTCTCTTCACATCCATGCCAGCATCTGCAGTTTTGAGATTTTGTGATGTGGGCCACTCTCACTGGAGTTAGATGATATCTCAGGGTGGTTTTGATTTGCATTTCTATAATAATTAGGGACAATGAGCATTTTTTATATGTTTGCTAGCCATTTGTCTGTCTTTTTTAGAGAAGGTTCTATTCATGTCTCTTGACCATGGGAGCCAACGGGATTGTTGGCTTTTTCTTGTAGATTAATTTGAATTCTTTATGGATCCTAGTTATTAAGCTTTTGTTTGATTCAAAATATGCAAATATCCTTTCCCATTGTGTAGGTTGTCTATTTGCTTTGATTGTTGTCTTCTTAGCTGTACAGAATCTTTTCAGTTTAATTAAGTCCAATTTGTTTATTTTTGTTGCTATTGCAATTGCCACACAAGATTTCATAAAGTCTTTCCCCAGGCTGATATTATTAAATGTTTTTCCAGTACCTTCTGTGAGAATTTTTATCATTTCATGCCTTTAATTTTGGTCTTTTATTCATCTTAAATCAATTTTTGTGAGTGGAGAAAGGTGTGGGTCCAGTTTCAGTCTTTTACATGTGGTTATCTAGTTCTCCCAGCACTATTTATTGAATAGGGATTCTTTCCCCCAGTGTATGTTCTTGTTTGGTTTATAGAAGATTAGGTGGCTGTAAGATGTTAGTTTTATTTCCTGGCTTTCCTCTTCCTCCTCCTCCTCCTCCTCCTCCCTCTTCTTCTTCTTCATGTAGAGACAGAGTCTCATTTTATCACCCTTGGTAGAGTGCCAAAGCATCACACAGCTCATAACAACCTCCAACTCCTGGGCTTAGGTGATTCTCTTGCCTCAGCCTCCCAAGTAGCTGGGACTACAGGCACCCACCACACCACAACACCTGGCTATTTTTTTGTTGCAGTTTGGCCAGGGGCAGGTTTGAACCTTCCACCCTCGGTGTATGGAGCCAATGCCCTACCCACTGAGCCACTGGTGCGGCCCAATTTCCTGGTTTTCTATTCGATTCCAAATGTCTATATCTTTATTTTTGTGGCAATACCATGCTGTCTTGAGCACTATGGCCTTGTAGTAGAGCCTAAAGTCTGGTTTGCTGATGCCCCAGCTTTGTTTTTATTATTAAGAACTGCCTTAGCTGTACAGGTTTTTTTCTGGTTCCATACAAAATGAAGAATTATTTTATCTAAGACTTGAAAGTATGATGTTAGTGTTTTAATAGGGATGGTATTAAATCTGTAGATTGATTTGGGAAGTATAGACATTTTAACAATGTTGATTCTTCCCAGCCTTGAGTATGGTATGTTCTTCCATTTTTTAATATCCTCTGCTATTTCTTTTCTCAGGGTTTCATAATTTTCTTTATAGAGATCTTTCATCTCTTTTGTTAGGTATATTCCTAGGTATTTCATTTTCTTTCAAGCTATGGTGAAGGGAGTTGTGTCCTTAATTAGCCTCTCATCTTAGCTATTATTAGCATATACAAAGGCTACTGACTTGTGGACATTGATTTTATATCCTGAGATATTACTGTATTTTTTGATGACTTCCAGGAGTCTTGTGATTAAGTCTTTGGGGTTCTCTAAGTATAACATCATATTGTCAGCCAAGAGGGAGAGTTTCACCTCTTCTGCTACCATTTGTATGCCCTTTATTTCCTTCTCTTGCATAATTGTATTGGCTAAAACTTCCAGCTCTATGTTGATAGTAGTGGAGATAGGTGACAAATTTTATTTATGTTATGGTATTTTTCATTTTTACAATTTCTTTTTATTTTACTTTTTATCTCTGTCTGTTTTTTAAGGCAAATGTGAAACAAGATTTATTGAGGAAGAAAAGGATAGGATTATATAGTAATAAAGTTTACAAATCAGGATACATATGCTGTGTTTGTTTTTTTTACTTTTGTAGTGACAGTGTTTATATATATTGTCCAAGCTAACCTTGAACTCCAGGCCTCAAGCATTTCTCCCATCTTGGTCTGCTAAAGTATTGGGATTGCAGGCCTGAGACATCAGGTCCAGGCATTTTTATAACTTCATTTGGTTCTTTTCTACAAATTATACTTCTAATATCTTTTTATGATAAGCATGCTCACAAAAACAGGAATAAAATGGAACTTCTTTAACTTGATAAATGGTATCTATAAAAAATATGCAGTTACATAAAAATTACATGTGAGAAACTCAAAGCTGCCCCATTAAGATTAGAGAGAAGTTAAGGATGCCCCATCAGTATTTTCTTCCACTTGTTACTGAAAGTCCTAGCTAATGCATAAGAATAAGAAAAAGAAAGAAAATGTATACATATTGAAAACAACCTGTCTTTGTTTGCAGATAACATGATTGACTGCAGAATATGAAAGAGAACTGACAAAAAAGAAAAAAACCTAAAACTCTTATAACTAATAAATAATTACAACAGAGTCTCAGAATACCACATTAATTATTATATATTGGCTGAGAATTATAAGTATGCTCCAAGATTGAAGAAAATTGTTATTCAATAATTAATCTTGTGGGAAACTGCTTACTATTTGGAGTAAAAATGTGGGATATAAATGTGATGTTCACTCCTCACACAAAACTAAACACCAGATAGTTTAAAGAGTTATGCATTAAAATATTTTTAAAATGCTACCCAAAGGGAAAACTTGGCTTGGGAAAGGGAAAAATCTGAGTTGGAGAAGATTTTCCTAATCATGAAACAAAATAGATATTATAACAGAATATAACGATATGTATGTCTAAATATTATTTCAAAATTTTAGTTCTGTAAAAACTACTATGTGAAAGTCAAAGGATAAACTAAGAATTAAATCTACCACACAAGTAAGAGAAAAGAGTTAACAATGTCTTATACACCAGTAAGTGAAAGATGATCAAGTGAGGTGATTAATAGAAAAATACAAATGACCAAGAACCTAAAGGGTGAAGTTCCATTTTATTTATAATTAGATGAATGCAAACCAAACAGGAATTCATTTCCTACCTATGAAATTTGCATATATATTGAGGGCAGAGCTTATGTGAATGAGGAAGGAATAGGCACACTCTCATACTATTGATGGAAATGTAAATTCATTGCCTTTTTGAAGGACAGTCCAACATTCTGTATTGTATGTATGCTTTACATACCAATACCCTTTGATCACACTTTTAAAAATATATCTTCAGGATATATATATTTTTATCACTGTAAAAAATGAAAATTATATAGCCATTGACCAGGAGCATGTTACTTAATAGAAGCTCCATCCATGTATTTGAATACTATGCAGTTGTTAGAAAAAAAATGAGAATATATTTATACTCCTACAGAAAGTAGTGCTACAGTCAATTCCATAATAATGGAAATGTCTCTTTCTAATGGCATGTCTCTTTCTAATGAACTCAATTGCCAAAGACACAGGTAACCAGATCCTTTTTAGTTTTGGTCCCATTAATATATTATAGCTATGTTGTTTATGTATGTCTTAGACATTTTTCAGGAGATTTTATTTGTTGTGTTACATAATGTGTTTATTTTGTCATGTGATAGAACATAAAGGCATGAATGAGATTTGAAGCTTAATGGAAGAGAGGAAGCTGACTCAGAGTGCACAAAACTTTTCTTCTTGTACTAAAAAATCTCACAACAGAAATAGTGCATACAGACAGAACTAACAGGAATGCGTGGAAAGTTGGAGAAAAGTCTGAAACTAAATAAATTATAAGCAATGTAATCATTAAAACCACTCAAAACTTAAGTGTGATTGCCTGTTCAATTGAAATGTGGGTCTTCGTGCTAGACCACCCATAAGGACTCAGTAGAGAAGGAGCAAAGTGAATAGAAGCATTGGGAATTCCATTGCCCCAAAGTATGGAAGGAATAAATGAAAGAAGGAAATAGGAAATAAAGAAACAAAGAAAGAATGAAAGAACAAGACAAGGAGAGAAGGAAGAAAGGAGGGGAGAAAAAAAAGATGTTTTATAACTTGATTAGATTTCCAAGAAAAATTTAATAGTCTTGAGACAAGTACTTAACAAAATATGAGTAAATGTATGGGATCCTACATAATTATGTAATTTAGTAGTTTCCAAGTTTTTGGTTGATTGTTTTGATATCAATTATGAAATTTTTTAAAAATAAGATAAAATGATTTAGAATTAAGGTCTCAAGATCCCCAGCTATATCAATCTAAGACTTGTCAAAATTTTTTCTTTTGGGGAACTCTGGGAAGATGGTCAACTGGCAGCAACCCTTGGAAGAGGTTCCTGATCAGAAGGAGAAAATCTGGACAGAATCAGACTCTACAAAGCCAAAGGTGGGGAGCTAAGCCAAGAAAGAAGTTTAGCAAGCTGTAACTCCAAGGAAGAACATTCAAGAAGACAAATTTCAGGTACAAAGCCTATTGACTAGAGGATGGGAAACCCCTTCCCCTGGTGGGAGGCCTCCAAAGGGCTCTCTGTGAGCAAGCAGGGAACAAAAGACCTCTCATTTTACCTCAATAGAGAGAGCTGCTAAACACCAGGCCTCTTTCTCCAGGGAGGTCCCACTTATAAACCTAGACACCAACCTGCCAGGCATATAATTGAACAGATACTTTCCATCACAATTCCAAACTTTCAGTCCACCCTTTCCCCCTTGCATGGCAGTCTGAAGTTCTGACCCCTGCAGAATACAGAGTGTTTGGTCTTTTCCTGAGAGATTTGGGCATAGTGTGGACCGCTGACCATCAGGATAGAATATGTGACTAGTGGATAAGAAAGAGGATGTGGGAAGAAAGGAACACTTGGCAGGAGGAGAAGCAGTCTCCTGGTTATGACTGTTCCCAGCCAGTGGTAGTGTTGACCCTCAGTTCGGGCTATCTCTGGTGGGAAGGGGTGCAGAACCCCAGCTCTAATGGCACCACCATGGGAGAGAGTTTTCCTGGTATGGACGGAGTTTGACAGGTAAGACTAGTCCCTAGCCCCAACTGGGCCTGATAGCAGAGGCTTGCCAGGTGTGGAATGAGACCTAAAGGCAAGGGTGGGGTCACTTGACTGAACACAACCCTCAAGCAGAGGCTTTCTGGGTGTGGATCAAGATTTGAGGGCAAGGGTATGGTCCCCTGACTCCAACAGAGCTGACAAGCCTCCGGGTGTGGACTGAGACTGGTAGGCAGGGGTCTGGCCCCCAGCTCCAACTGAGCCTGTGAGCAGAGAAATGGACAACAGTGTGAACTGAGTCAGGCAGATGGGGCAGTGGATCCCTGGCTCCAACTGTGCTGTTGGAGACCTTTGGATTCTTCTCTGTTGAGCAGGGTTTGCACTGCCTGAGACAATTTAATTGGAATTTGTGTCTGGGGCTGTCCACCCAGAGACACTCTTGACCTTCAAGTTCTGTAGCAGAAAAGAACAGAAAGGTGGGGGCTGGGCACCACAGGTGTCTGTATCTCTTAATAGCCAAGATTTAAACATAATATTGTGACTTCTTCGGATAGTGTAGGGGTTGGCTGACATAAAAACAGGGCTAGCTTGAGCTATCTCACCTAGTAGGTCCTCAGAGTCTCCAACCAAATCTCTGAAAGGGGGCTTTGTAAGGTTGTAGGAAATAAGCCACAATTACAAAGCCTAGTGCTTTGGTTAGGGGCTGATTATCTCTACAACCTGGGAACCCTACTACCCAATAACCAAACAGTGGAAAATAAACATGATGCAGACCCAACAGAAGAACTCTGGCAACATGAATAACCAGAGTAGATCAACCTCTCCCAAGGAATGACAAAGGAGATACAACTGAAGATGACATGCATTAAAAAATGGCCAAAATGTCAGAAATCCAATTTAGAATATGGATTGCAAATAAGATGAATAGAATGGAAGAAAAGCTACAAATTGAAATTCAAAGAGTAGTTCTAAAATTGTCTCAAGAAATTAATGAATTCAAAGACCAAGTCACCAAAGATATGGACATAATGAGAAAAGAGATAGCAGAGCTGAAGGAAATGAAAAAGTTAGTAGAGCAGCTCCAAAATACAGTAGAATCCCTCAGTAAAGGAGTTGACCAGGCAGAAGAAAGGATCTCTGAAACTGAAGACAAAGCTTTGAATGTCCCCAAATGCTCAAAGAGGCAGATAAATGGAGAGTAAAAACTGGTCATTACCTGAGAGAGTTGTGGGATCACTCCAGAAAATCAAACATTCATCTTACAGGAATTCCTAAAGGAGAAGAGGATGGTCCTAAAGGTACAGATGCTCTACTCTAAGAGATTTGGGGGGAGAATTTCCCAAGGATTGCAAGAGATACAGAAATTCAAATAGTAGACAGGTTCAGAAGCCCAGCAAGATTCAACCCAGACAAAGCATCTCCTAGACACATTGTGATTAACTTTGCCAAAGTTAAGATGAAGAAGAAAATTCTGCAAGCAGCCAGATTTAAGAAAACCATAACCTACAAAGGGAGAAATAACAGAATGACTAGAGATCTCTCAGCCAAAATGTTTCAAGCCAGAAGACGATGGTCATCGACCTTCAATCTCCTAAAACAAAACAACTTTCAGCCCATGATCCTGTATTCAGCTAAGCTGAGTTTCATTTGTGATGGAGAAAGCAAACACTTTTTTGCAGTTTTTGGCTGGGGTTGGGTTTGGACCCACTACGTCTGGCATATGGGGCCAGTGCCTTACTCCTTTGAGCCACAGGCACCACCCAGAGAAATCAAATACTTTAATGACATACACATGTAGAAGAAATTTGCCATAACTAAACAAGCTCTCCAGGATATTCTCAGACCCATCCTCCACAATGACCAGCATAATGCTCTACCACCAAAGTAAACTCATTCAGAAATTTTTGATCAAAACCCAACTTCCACAGGGGTGAAAGGATTAAAAATGTCCACTGAACATCTGAAAATCATGACACCCAAAACACAGGCTTATCACTTCTCTGAATTAATGCGAATGGCTTAAATTGTACTCTAAAGAGGCACAGGTTGACAGTCTGGATACATAAACTCAGAAGGGATATCTGATGCACACAAGAATCTCATCTTACCTTAAAGGATAAAAACAGACTCAGGGTGATGGGATGGACATCTACAATACAGGCAAATGAAAACCAGAAAAAAGCAGGGGTTTCAATTTTAGTTGGAGATACAGTTGCTTTAAACCCACAAAGATAAAGAAAGATAAGGATGGCCACTACATATTTGTCAAGGGAAACACCCAATATGAAGAGATTTTGATAATTAACATTTATGCACCCTACCAGAATGTTCCTCAATTTATAAAGCAAACCCTAATGAATATGAACAATTTGATATTTTCCTGCACTATAATAGGTGGAGATTTTAGCACCCCCTTTGACAGTTTTGGATATACCCTCCAAGAAGAAACTAAACAAAGAAATATTAGACTTAAACCTGACCCTAGAACAAATGGAATTAACAGACCTCTACAGAACATTTCATCCTAATAAAACTGAATATACATTCTTCTCATAAGCCCATGGAGCATCCTCCAAAATTGATCATATCCTAGGACACAAGTTTAACCTCAGCAAATTTAAAAGAATAAAAATTATTCCTCATATCTTCTCAGACCACCATGGAATAAAAGTTGAACTCAACAGCAACCGGAATCTTCATAATCAAACAAAGTTATGGAAACCAAATAATCATAGGCTAAATGATAGCTAGGTCAAAGATGAGATTAAGAAGAAAATCACCAAATTTTGGGAACAAAATGATAATGAACAGATAAATTATCAAAATCTGTGGCATATTGCAAAGGCAGTCCTAAGTGGGAAATTTATAGGATTCTGTTTTCATCAAGAAAACAGAAAAATATTTCCTGTCGGGTCCAAGTAAGGAGAGGCTACAGCAGCATTAGAGTCTCAGTTGTTGGTCCTGCCCAGAGCATTTCAGTTCTGCTCTATGAAGACATATAACTTGATTGGTGTGTCCATTTAAATAAGAAAATGGAAACTAAACAGCCAGAGGAAACCTTCCCCAACACTGAAACCAATGGTGAATTTGGTAAGCGTCCTGCAGAAGACATGGAAAAAGAACAAGCATTTATAAGGTCTAGAAACACTGACGAGATGGTTGAATTACGCATTCTGCTTTAGAGCAAGAAAGCTGGGGCAGTGATTGGAAAAGGAGGAAAGAATATTAAGGCTCTCTATACTGACTACAATGCCACTGTTTCAGTCCCAGACAGCATTGGCCCCGAGTGCATATTGAGTATCAGTGCTGATATTGAAACAATTGGAGAAATTCTGAAGAAAATCATCCCTACATTGGAAGAGGGCCTGCAGTTGCCATCACCCACTGCAACCCAGCCAGCTCCCATTTGAATCTGGTGCTGTGGAATGCTTAAATTACCAGCACTATAAAGGAAATGACATTGACTGCAAGTTGAGACTGTTGATTCATCAGAGTCTGGCAGGAGGAATTATTGGGGTGAAAAGTGCTTAAATCAAAGAACTTTGAGAGAACACTCAAACATCAATCAAGCTGTTCCAGGAATGCTGTCCTCATTCCAGTGACAGAGTCATTCTTATTGGAGAAAAACTTGATAGGGTCGTAGAGTTCATAAAGATCATCCTTGATCTTATATCTGAGTCTCCCATCAAAGGATGTGCACAGCCTTATGATCCCAATTTTTATGATGAAACCTATGACTATGGTGGTTTTACAATGATGTTTGATGACCACTGTGGATAACCTGTGGGTTTCCCAGTGCAAGGAAGAGGTAGTTTTGACAGAATGCCTCCTGGTTGGGGTGGGCGTCTTATGCCTCCATCTAGAAGAGATTAAGATGACATGAGCCCTCATAGAAGACCACCTCCCCCTCCTCCTGGACGAGGCGGCCGGGGTGGTAGCAGAGCTCAGAATCTCCCTCTTCTTCCACCACCACCACCTAGAGGAGGAGATCTAATGGCCTATGACAGAAGAAGAAGACCTGGAGACCGTTAGGATGGAATGGTTCGTTTCAGTGCTGATGAAACTATCGATTCTGCAATAGATACATGGAGCCCATCAGAATGGTGGATGGCATATGAACCACAGGGTGGCTCCAGATATGCTTATTCCTATGCAGGGGGTCATAGCTCATATGGTGATCTTGGTGGACCTATTATTACTACACAAGTAACTATTCCCAAAGATTTGGCTGGATCTATTATTGGCAAAGGTGGTCAGCAGATTAAACAAATCTGTCATGAGTCAGGAGCTTCCATCAAAATCAATGAGCCTTTAGAAGGATCCAAAGATCGGATCATTACCATTACAGGAACACAGGACCAGATACAGAATGCACAGTATTTACTGCAGAAAAGTGTGAAGCAGTAGGCAGATGTTGAAGGATTCTAATGCAAGATATTTTTTCTTTTTTATAGTGTGAAGCAGTATTCTGGAAAGTTTTTCTAAGACTAGTGAAGAACTGAAGGAGTCCTGCATCTTTTTTTTTTTATCTGCTTCTGTTTAAAAAGTCAACATTCCTCTGCTTCATAGGTGTTCTGCATTTAAGGTGTAGTGAAATCTTTGATATTCACCAGATGTAATGTTTTAGTTCCTTACAAACAGGTTTGGGGGGAGGGAGGGTGTGCAAAAACTAACATTGAAATTTTGAAACAGCAGCAGAGTGAGTGAATTTTATTTTTTGTTCATTGTTAGTGGTTTAAAAAATTTCCCCCCATGTAATAATTGTGAACACCTTGCTTTGTGGTCACTGTAACATTTGGGGGGTGGGACAGGGAGGAAAAGTAACAATAGTCTACATGTCCCTGGCATCTGTTCAGAGCAGTGTGCAGAATATTATGTTCCTTTCTAAGAAATATTTATGATTTTTAAGATAAATTTAGTGAATCTATTTTTGGTGGTCATTTTTTTTTTTAAGGCAGTCATTCTTCAGATGGTGGCTGAATTCTCAACCATCTCCAAACTAAACACTAAGTCTGATTTTCAGCTCTATTGGATATTAGTGCTTCTCTTCTTGGACATAGGCAAAATACTTTGGCAAATTCAGTTCTGATGATTTCTTTGGTTTAAAAGTCTATTGCTGGGAAGAAATTCCATCATACATGTTCATGCTCATAATAATCTGGGGATTTTTTGTTTATTGCAAATGCTTGCTCCTACTTTTCAACAATTTTCTGTTAGTAATTGTAAAAAAACCAAGGTGGGGAGCAGTGCTACATATTGAATACCGGTATAAGTATATACCAGAAGCCTAATTGGCAGCAAGTTTTATTAATTAAAATAACACTTGGTTATGGAAGTGACTGATGTTGAATAAATTCTGATTATTTTTATTAGATAACTTCTCACCTATAGACTTAAACTGTCAACTTGTTAGTGTCTATTATTTAAACTTTGTATAACATATATACATATATATATATAATTATTTTTCCATTGTATGCAAATTGAAAGAAAAAGATGTAACATTTCTCTGTTGAATTATGTAGGAAATGTTTGTGTACAATTCAAAAAAATGAAAAAAGTTCTTGTGGGACGGGGGAAGAAAAAAAAAGAGAGGATCCAACAAGTTACTGGATCATCTCAAGAAACTGGAAAAGGAACAACATTCCAACTCAAAACCTAGCAGAAAAAAAGAAATAACTAAAATTAGGGCAAAATTAAATTCAATTGAAAACAAACGAATCATTCAGAAGATAAGACAAAAACTTGTTTTTTTGAAAAGATTAATAAAATTGATAGGCCTTTGGCCAACCTAACCAGAAACAGAAAAGTAAAATCTCTAATATCATCTATCAGAAATGACAAAGGAGAAACAACAACAGACACCTCAGAAATTTAAAAAATCTTCAGTGATTACTACAAAAAACTCTATTTCCAGAAATATGAAAATCTGAAGGAAATGGACCAATACCTGGAAGCATGCCAACATCCTAGGCTGAGCCAGAAAGAATTAGAAATCTTGAATAGACATATAGCAATAATTGAAATAGCATCAACAATGTGAAATCTCCCAGAAAATAAAAGCCTGGGACCAGATAGCTTCACATTCAAATTCTATCAAACCTTTCAAGAGAAACTAGTACCTAGTTATACAATCTTTTCCAAAGCATAGAAAAAGAAATCATACTTCCTAACACATTTTATGAAGCAAATATCACCTTGATTCCCAAACCAGGAATGAATCTAACAACGAAAGAAAATTATAGACCAATATCATTAATGAATATCAATGCAAAAATATTCAATAAGATCCTAGCAAACAGAATTCACCAACACATCAAAAAAATTATACATCATAACCAAGTTGGTTTTGTTCCAAGGTTTCAGGGTTAGTTCAACATACACAAATCTATCAATATACATCACATCAATAAAATAAAAAAAAGACTATACGATTCTCTCAATTGATTCAGAAAAAGCTTTTGATAATAAACAGCATCCTTTCACAATCAGAATACTTAAGAACATAGGCATAGAAGGGACATTTCTTAAACTGATAGAGGCCATCTACAACAAACCCATAGCCAATATTATATTGAATGGTGTAAAATTGAAAACATTACCACTCAGACCAGGAACTAGGCAAGGATGCCCACTATCTCTACTAGTATTCAACATAGTAATGAAAGTCTTAGCCATAGCAATCAGGTAAGGGAAGGCAATCAAGTTTCTCCAAATAGGGTCAGAGAAGATCAAACTCTCACTCTTCACTGATGATCTGATCCTACACCTGGAAAATCCTAGGGACTCAACCACAAAACTCTTAGAAGTGATCAAGGAATACAGCAGTGTCTCAGGATACAAAATCAATACTCACAAATCAGTAGCTTTTACATATGTCAACAATAGTCAAGCTGAAAATATAGTCAAGGACTCTATTCCTTTTACAGTAGTGCCAACGAAGATGAACTATTTGGGAATTTAACCAGCAAAGGAAGTGAAAGATCTCTATAAAGAGAACTATGAAACTCTGAGAAAAGAAATAGCTGAACATGTTAACAAATGGAAAAACATACCATGCTCATGGCTGGGAAGAAACAACATTGTTAAAATGTCCATACTACCTAAAGCAATCTACAGATTTAATGCCATCCCTATTAAAGCACCATTGTCATACTTTAAAGAGCTCCAAAAAATAGTTATTCATTTTATGTGGAATCAGAAAAAACCTCAAATAGCAAATACATTACTCAGAAATAAGAACAAATCAGGAGGTATCACGTTACCAGACTTCATACTATACTATAAATCTATAGTGATCAAAACAGCATGGTACTGGCACAAAAATAGAGAGGTATGGAACAGAATAAAGAACCAAGAGATGAAACCAGACATCGTCCTTTGATCTTTGATAAGCCTATCAAAGACATGAATTGGGGGAAAGATTGTCTATTTAATAAATGGTGCTGGGTGAACTGGCTGGTGACCTATAGAAGACTGAAACTGGACTCCACCTTTCACAGTTAACAAAAATTGATTCTCACTGGGTAATAGATTTAAACTTAAGACATGAAATGATAAAAAAAATACTAGAAGAGAGTACATGGGAAACACTTGAAGAAATTGGCCTGGGAGAATATTTTATGAGGAGGACCCCCCTGGAAAATTAAAGCAACACCAAAAATACATTACTGGGATCTGAGCAAACTAAAAAGAGCACAGTAAGTAACGTAAGCAAACAGCCTTCAGAATTGGAGAAGATTTTTGCAGGTTATGCTATCAACAGAGGTCTGATATCTAGAATCCACAGAGACATCAAACTAATCAATAAGAAAAAAACAAATAGCCCCATTTCTATATGGGCATGAGACTTGAACAGAAACTTCTCTGGTGAAAACAGGCACATGGCCTACAGACACATGAAAAAATGCTCATCATCTTTAATCATCAGAGAAATGCAAATCAAAAGCATCTAATTCCAGTAAGATTAGCCCCTATCAAAAAATCCCAAAACTACATAGATGTTGGTGTGGATGTGGAGAGAACGGAACACTTTTGCACTGCTGGTGGAAATGCAAGCTAATATGGCCTTTTTGGAAAGAAGTTTGGAGAACACTCAAGGAAGTAAAAGTAGACTAACCATTTGATGCTGCAATTCTCCTGCTAGGTATATACCCAGCTAATAAAAAATCATTTTACAACAAAGACATTTGCACCAGAATGCTTATTGCAGCCCAATTCATAATTGCCAAGACATAGGAACAGCGCAAGTGCCCACCAACTCATGAATGGATTAACAAATTGTGATATATGTACACCATGTAATACTATGCAGCCATAAAAAAATATGGAGACTTCACATCTTTTATGTTTACCTGGATGAAGCTGGAACATATTCTTCTTAGTAAAGTATCTCAAGAATGGAAAAAAAGTATCCAATGTACTCAATTCTACTATGAATCAATTTATAACCACTAACCACCTACACATTCATATGAATGGTAAAGCATAACTATAGTCCTGAAAGTAGAAGGGAAGAGGAGAGAAAGGGGGGGGGGAAAGGGAGAGAAGAGGTTGGGTATTTGCAGGGACCAGAACTAATGTGCATGATGTAATGGTGCATTTTAAAACTATTAAGATATAAGTATAATTGTGATGGATGTGTTACTTAGTTCAATGTAAACATTTCACATTATATGTCAAATCAGTACACTGAACCCCGTAAGTGCATCAATGTATACAGTTATCATTTAATAAAAACAAAAAACAAATAAAATAAGATCAAACAAAAAAGTCTCTAATCTTTGGGACCGTGGCTAAAGGTCTACAGTGGGAATCTTCTTTCTTTCCCTTCTCTTCACTCAGGGATGGTTCCAACATACCCTCCGTGCCTCTGAATAAAACTTATTCTGAAGACTTGCTTCAGAAGAATGGTGTTCTGAATCCACTACCAGCAATATGTTCAGACCTGATGAAGGAAAGTACTTGCTTGATCCTACCTGCCCACTTAAGAGTTGGACTCTGTTGGGAAATACAAGCTGACCTAGATGAGGGGTAAACCCTGGCAATTCCCTCTCCTCCCAGCCATACCCTGCCAGAGAAAGCAGAGGAGTCCCAAGTCCCTGTAAGTACATTGGCTGGACTGGCTGGATATACAACTAGCCCTAACCCTCAAGCGGGTGGGAATGAGCTTAGAGATTGCCTAGGATCTGCAGCTCTTCTCTCTTAGCTGTGCCCCCTGACCTGGAGGTTGAGAAAAAGCCTTTTACGAAGGCAGCTGGTAAGGTCAGGAGGACAGGAGATGTTTTTCAGCTTCACCCTCAGGAGTCACAGAGAAAATCATGGAATGAAGAAGGATGTCCAGGAGCTACCTAAAAGTGGAACCAGCCCCTGAAAATAAGTCGATCTCTAGAATTCTCACTGGCAAGAGCTCACTGCTTGGGGGAGTTCTGGAGATCAGACTCATTCTCAAGTTTCCAGCTTTACCCCTGAGTTCCCTCTTATCTCCAGGCTATTAGTTTTACAGCAACAGAAACCCCATTCAAAAAAAGAATTCTGGGATTTATTCAGTAACAGTAAAAATAGAAAACATGTTCAAATCTGCATCACCCTGGAAAGCTAACAATAGTTCTGTCACGAGACTCAGAAACCCCAGGGGAAGAGCCCCAGGGATGGCCCTGGCAGGACAGAGATGCCAGCTTTTCAGGAGAGGCCTGCCAAAATCCCATCTCTCTCCATCTCAGTCACAGTCTCAGTCTATATCTCTGTCTCTGTCTCTTTATCTATCTGATATTTAAAAGAGAAGGATTAAAATGACATTAAATAAAATAATGTTACTTTCACACAAACTTTTAACTTAGCTTCTAGGAGCTTGAGTGCTTATGATAAGTCTAACTTAAGAGTGCATCTGAGAATCCTTGTGGGAATTACCTGTGCAGCCAAACTGTTTACTTGTCATTTATCTAGTAACCTGTGACCATTGTCTGCCTTTCAGAGTTTGAGGTTTCATACATCAGAAGGAAAGCAAGTCCTAAGCAGCTAAGTGTAAGAGCACAGTAGCATGGGCGCACTGCAGGATACTTACCACCTTTGCAGGATGCGACTGCTACCAGCAGTTGGAGACCAGAATCTGCAGCACTTTGGGGAGACCATTCTGTCCCTGTCCCTGCCCTTGCTGATGGGGTCAGGCATGGGGTTATAAGTCTGGTTTGTCAGTCCAGAATTGTTCCTACTCCATATTTTGTGGCTCTGAAGACATTACCAGGGTCAAAGAAAATGCTGCAGGATTGATTTTTAAAATTTGACCTTGGAGTCAGAGTCCCCAGGGCCAGCAGGAAACAAATATAAAGAAAGATAGGTCTTTTAGAGACTTAAGATTAAACTGCTAAATAATGGTTCCTGGCCATAGCTCAGCAACCTTTAGCTCTGAGCTGGACAGTTGCAGCTTGTGGGAAAACAGTGAACCAGCCCTGAGCATGAGGGACTGAAACAATCTGGAGTTGGTTTGTCTGCTTTGGATCAGGGCTGCTTAGGTGGCTGGGGAATATGAAATGAGAAACAAAATGAATACTAATGTTCCTTTCAAAATGAAATTTCTTTCCTCTGTATCTAGATACTTTGGGTCTCTCCTTTCTTCCCTCCTAAAGGTACTTTTAGTTTTTACCCCGAGTTGGTGCTGGGTCAAACAGCATCCCCTGACCCACTGTGCGTGTACAACTCTATACCCCAGAACAAGACATTTTTTAGTTCTTTGGTTTGAGTCTATTCCAAATGATTTGTTTCCAATAAGGAAACAATGAAGTGTAAAGCTCAAATTATGTTTATCCCAATATATTGAAAGAAATTCAAGGTAAATGTTTTGATTCTTGCTCACATACTTTCTAACATATTTTCTTAAATGCACCCCCATCCATTTCCCACAACTGTGCTGCTGCAGTGGAGAATCTTCTGTCCCTGCAAACATGGCCCAGTCTTCTGTGTAAATCTACGTGCCATGTCCTCTGGAGGGTTGCCAGAGCATGATTCTGGAGCCACACCCTGGGATAAAGTAGTCTCATATTTCACTCTCTCAGAGACTCACAATGCACACCATGAAGGGAACCCTGGTGGAATCATTTACCCCCAAATTTTCATGCGATACTTTCAACTATGGGACATTTTATTTAGTAGAACATTTCCTAACACCTTGTGGAAGTCTTCTGCAGATCGTATAGTAGGAAACAGCACCCTCTGTGATGTAAGAATGCATCTAGCTTAGATCACTTTCCCCAGGAAAGCAGTGGAGTTGGAAGAATGACATGTATACATTTTTGAAATTTACTTTGTAATGAGTACCCTCCTAAAAAATTTGCATGTATTAAAAACCCCATTTAATTCTGATGATGAATTTAAGAAGAAAGTGTACTATTCTCCTTCTCTCTTACAGCCTGGCTTCACTACTAATTGTCTCTATATTTTGAGGCAAGTTACTTAGAATTTTTGAGTCTCCAGACAATTATTTCTGACATGAAAGTATATATGGAAGGCCCTTCTGTGGTTGTTGTGAGGATAAATGGTATATAGAGATAACAGCTCTCAGCACATCCATAAAGAACATTGTAGAACTAAGTTATAATGAGTAAGATGCCTTGTGGGTGATCCTCATTAGTGCTCCTTCAATGTTAGATTCTTTCATTCTTAGTCATGGATGGCAAATAAGTTTAATTTCACATGCTACGTGAGACAGTCATCTGGAAGTTTCTTAGTCACGTTAAGATTCGATAAGAAATCTCTTACAGAGTGGCACCTGTGGCTCAAAGGAGTAGGGTGTTGGCCCCATATACCAGAAGTTGGTGGGTTTAAACCCAGCCCCAGCCAAAAACTTTAAAAAAAAAAAAAGAAAGAAAGAAAGAAAGAAAGAAAGAAAGAAAGAAATTTGTTACAATTAATGGAATTATTTAAATAGACGAGAAAATAACTTCTATTAGGACAGTTGTAGAAAATAAGGTTAGATATCTTCTGAAGTTGCTTTTTGATTTTGAGACTCTGATTCTATGAATGCAAAGATTGCCATTAATAAAGTTGCTATGCAGCATTCACACCGGGAGAAGACAGTCTATTTATTCCTGCTGAATTATTCTGCACGTATTCTTTGATTAACTGGTTCCTTTCCCTCTCCCTCAAGATTCAGTATAACTATTATCTCCACATTGAGGTTTAAAATACGACTGTATGAAATTTTCTAAACACTGAAATAATTTCATGTTTTTTCTTGTGCCAGAGGTGGTTATTCTTTAAAAGGATTTGATGCTAAAAGAAAAGTATTATAGGAATCTGTCAAAGAAAGAGTCATGTGTTCAAGCTTTAAGATTCTATGTTTAAAAATTTATGTATCAACCAACTCCTGTCCAGCCCAGCATTTTAAAAGTGCCAGACAGTTGCATGCTGTAGTCAATTAACATGAGTGATCAGTAAACAATATAAAGTTCACAAAGTTTAATATTATTAAACCATTCTCTAAACATTTTCCGTATTTACAAAGAATTGCTAATCTGCCAAGCATTTATTGTATAATCAGCAGTGTTTAAAAATGACTGTCACAGCATCATCTGAAAAAAAAAAACTGCGTGAAACATAATAGAGGGACTTTTTTTCTTTGATATTCAACTGTAGCCAAAAGAATGCTGAATCACGAATGCTTAAGAATGTTTTTAGAACAATTATTGAAGCAGACAGGACCCAAACTTAGAATTTTTCCAAATAGACTTTTTAATTTGGAAGCATGATGTTTCCTGTTTCTGCTTTGTAGCTTGGTTGTAGATTCACAGCCCTTACTCTATTCTCCAAATTGCACAATGAGGTCCCTTCCTTGCAAAGCAAACTTCATTTCCAAAGGCGATTCACACATCAGTGGAAATCATCTTCCTCTCTCTGAATGTCGCTCATAAAGCCGAGGGTTTACTGGAAGCCCTTGCCTATTCCAACACTCCTCATGCTCTTTCTGTGTGATACAAATTTATAACATTTTAGCATTGAACACATATATAGGAAAATGTACAGGAATTGACACAAGCAGTTTTTGTTATTCTAGTGATAGGACTAAGTTTGATTAAATTCTAATTCATTTGTAAATGACCTTCAGCTTTGAAGAAAAAGAGCTTTCTGGAAATTGTAGCCCAGTGGAAACTCATATTCACACCTGCACACTCCCTGCAGCAACCAGGCCCCAGAGAAGAGAAAGAGTAGTGCTCTGGCCTCTGGTCTCTGAGTAGCAGTCAGGTCCTGTCCGGGAAGCATCCCACAGTCACAGGGCAATGTTACACTCCTGGCTGCTCCTCCTCCACTTCCCACCTCACAAAACTCTCTTACTGTGCTAACCCAGGATCAGACTTCGGCTTGCAGTGCTTGTGGTAGGGAAGAAGTTAGGATCCCAGCTCTCCTAGAGAAAAAGGACAAGGGCAGCAGCCCAAGCCTCGTCTTACTATTACTTCACATTAATCCTGCCCGATTGTCGGCCCACCCTGGGGGAGGAGAGAACCCCCTACTAAATCTACCACTCAGAGTTTAGCCACCACCTGCAGAGGAATGCAGCAGGCTCTCAGGCCATGGGTCAAGCAGCACGGACACATATACTAGATTCTGGAAGGTGACTTAGAGCAGCCTTAAGGCTAATTATGTCATTAGCTTAAATCTTCTTTGTGGTTCCAGAATGTGCTCTCACAGAGGCTCATGGGAAGTCCACATACACAGTAAGACTCAGTGGTTCCAAGGTGACCTCTGAACCTCGAGGTGGGCCCAATCCCCACCATATAAGACAGACCCCCCAGCTATAACGAAGGCTCTATTTTTGCCATGACAAAGGTGCATATCCCTTGTCTAAAGGAAAAGTATCTTGCTCTTGCTTGGCCAAGCTATCTTCCTCTTCCTCAGTAAACTGGTTCAAACTTGCCTTACTTTGGGAGGTCTGGTCATTCTTTGGCTGAGAGCACACCAAGAACCGAGAATGCAGACAACTGTCTAGACCCTGACATTGAAGTCACTAAGACGGGCGGTTCAGTCTTGGCCCAGATAGCCACCTTCAACTGAGCGGTTGAAGTGATTTATAAAAATTGAACATCTGATCATCCTTTTGTCTGTATCAAAAAGCTTCAGGGCTTCCCTAGCCCATGAGATGAAAGCTACCCTCTGAGGACTGGTCCACAGATGGGTGGTGACTTTTATTGAAGTGAAACTTAAGAATGTACAGCCAGATATATACTTCCCATGTACTAGCTGTGTGCCTTTTGCAAATTGCTTATGAGCCTGAGGTCTGAGTTTCTACATCTATACCAGCATCAGACCTCCAGGGATTGTTGAGAAGGTCCAATGCCCTTTTCCTGAAACAAATGAAACAGTGCACACATATGGGCTCTCCCTGCGCCTTCACTCTTTTGTAACTAGTGATGATAAAAATGTAGGAAAGCTTTGAGCTTGAGGTTCGAGCTACCAACAGAGAAGCCTAAAAGATAAAAATATGAGTTGGGACATTCTTGATGTTTAAATGAAGCTTTTAGGACAATGAGCTTACCTCAATAATAAATGTCCCTCTCAGTAGCCTTTGTAGAAATTGCAGTGATATTCTACATATTCTTCTGTCTATTTTAACGCATGATATACTATAGAAGTGGGGAGGCAATTTTCACCCTGTATCTTCCCATTGCTTTGTCTGGATTAATAGATTATGTTTTGAGGTAAGCAAAGGAAAGAAACACTGAGCATCCAACATGTGACCTCAGTCAAGTGCAGGCTGCCTTCACCTTGACCCACAAGATAATCTTTAGTATAAATATTTTTTTCTCTAAGAAGCTAATATATCTTGTCTATTACTTATTGTGGTTAAATTATCTGCCTATAACTAATATGGGATGTGTGTGTGTATGTGTGTGTGCACATGTGTGTATATGTGTGTGTGTGTATGATAGAGACAGTCTGCACCACTGCATGCTCAGGTGTGTATGTAACTGTGAACAGAAGTCTTGGTGGCAGTCATCAATTAGTCATTATAATTGGAGTTTAACATTGTCAATTATATCACTTGACCTCTATAAATTTAACTTCACTAAAATGACGTAATCAAAGAAGAACTTAAGAAAAACAAGCTTGAAGAAAAAAGTCTGTGTGGTCACTTCACTGCCATGGTGCAGGCAGTTCTTAACATCCAAAGCTTCACACAGATTTCTAAACATTTCTCTAGCTTAGTATCTGTGGGGTTCTGGTCCCCCAAGAAAACCCTTGGACACCCCCATGTCTGGTGGGTACAAGCTAAGATAAGATAGATTAATCATTCTAATCAAATGCCAAACCATATGGGTTCTCCTTTAAGCAGAAGCCCAGTAGCCTCAGTGATTACTGAAACATCGAGAATAATTACTGCAATGAATGAGAATAAATAATGCTTTCCCAGCTATCTGGGTATCCTTTAATCCAGTCAAGTTGACAACCCACATGAACTATCATTCTTATTTTACTATGATGTTTGAACCTTTTATAAGAATGAAATATATGTAAACTGAAAGCATCATTATATTAAGAAAACAAATGAACCCGCAGACCAACTCAGGAAATAGACCTTCAGAGACACCTTTCTTTACCTAGGTCTCTTCCTCACCTTTCCATAAAATGACCCCCTTTCCCCTTCCATTTTTTGCTTTGGAAAAAAAATGTTTTATTACATGTATATTTACCACTAAACAATATGTCATTTTCTTTGACTTGTTTTTCATGCCCATGGTAGTCTTCTAGAATTGACTTTATCCATTTTATTTAATATCATGTTCTTTGTTTGAAAGATTCATCCTTGGGGTGGTGCCTGTGGCTCAAAGGAGTAAGGTGCCAGCCCCATATACCAGAGGTGGTGGGTTCAAACCTGGCCCCGGCCAAAACTGCAATAAATAAATAAATAAATCAGACCACATTGGAGTGGTCTCTGACTTTTTGATTACACAGTGTTTCCAGGAGCATCCTATAACATCTACCTATGTTTCCAGGGGGCAGAAAATGGCAGATCAGCTTCCTGCTCAGCCCTGCCCACACTCTCTACCTGGTAGATGAACATGAGCACAGCTTGCACCCGCTTGGCTGAGGAGGGGTGGAAGACCACCTGCCTGCTTAGCCTCCAGCCTCCAACCTTGAAATGGAATCAAAGGATACCTGCTGTTTTGGTGGATGGTTAGGGTGGAAGATTTCCCATTTGCCCTCACTGTCACTGGGGTGAGGGTACCTGAGATTTTCTTGCTGGTGTTTGCCAGGAGTGAGATGGGTATTAGCATAAGGATTTCCTACTGTAAGCCACCCCTGCCTGGTCCTCTGGCTAAGGAAAACAGGCATTTGGAGGAGCTTCTTTTTTTGTCCATGCCTGTTGGCAGATCCAGTTTGGAGGCAGCTCCCCATCTGCAACATGTGGGGAGCAATAGGAATACCATTTTTGGGGACCCTCAAAGGCAATTCTGTTGCCTGATTTCTTTCCTATGTATGAGTTATGCTTGTTTCTTTAATACGTACTGTAATTTGTTGTTGAAAACAAGACATATTATGTAATACATTGTATGGTAATCTTGGTCACTAATTGCTCCTTCCCAGAGTTTGATGCTGTTGTTTGCATGTATGTTGACTTGGCTGAACTAGCTTGGTGAAGTCTGTTTCCCCTTTCATGTGTAGGCTATGATGTTTGTTCCTTGGGGGATAAAGCCTTGGCTGTGTGCACGGGTAGTTTCTGACTGAGATGATTATGGTTTTTGCTGGTCTCTTCTGTTTTCCCATCTCACCACTGAGTTTCTGGTTGGTCTGCCACTATTGGTGTGTCAACCAGCAGCTAACCCTTCCCATTAGTTGGCTGGTTGCTATATTGTTTTCAACAACATCCTGTGGTATTAACTTTTTTTTATATGCAGTCTGATCCAATTAAACCCGGAACCATTGCAACCACAGTGTCCAGTCTTTGAGACTCACTCCACACCCTGGAGAGGGCTTCTTTTTCTGGATGTCTCTGCTGCATTTCCAGCTGGTCTACCACATCACTTGCTGCTACTATTTTCATGGACTGCTCACTACCTAGGTCAGGGCTGTTCTTGACATTGCCCTTAGGCATGAACTTCTCCAAACTCCATTCCAAAGAAAGCCCTCTGAGGAGATGCTGCCAATCTCTGTTTTTCCAGCCTGCTTATCTCTCTGGGTAGACTCTTTACACCAGGGAGCTGAGGCAGAAACAGTGGCCCACTTCTCCTGGAGGGATCCTCTCACCTCATGAATGGTGTTCTGGATAGAGATGGCAGCTCCTCCCCCACCATTACTTTTCTCAGGTTAATCCTCCCAGGATGGAGCCTTTACCCCATGAGTGAGTAACACTGAAGGCTACCAGGGCCCAGTACTATAGGCCTTCTAATCTAAGGGAAAATTGCAATTTTAGGAGTAGAAACAGATGGAGAAAAAAGGCTCTACTCCTCTGAGCCACACCCTTGGGGGATGAGGGATGCCAGTGGCCTGCTACATTCAGGGAAATCCTTATTTCTAGAGAAGAAGCTGAGGAAGCTGGAGCCACTCCAACCGGGAGCCGAGCTGGGGAGACTGGAGATGGCTCAAGTTCAAATGCCTCAGACTCTTGCTGCCCTTCCCTAGATTTAGTAGCTTCCTTTGAGTAGAAATTTATCCATTTGCTATGTGCCTCTTAAGACAATTTCCGAAGACTTTAAATGAGTGTGTGTATGTATGTGTGGGGGTATGTGTGTGTGTGCTTTAAAACGATTTTTACCAGCTGTTTCACTGGGGAGACCATCCAACAATCATTTTGGAGGCTCTGCCTTTATAAAATGCTTTTGATAAGTTATTATATCCTGTTTATAAGTACTTTGTTAACTTTTTTTAAAAAAAGTGTTTATAAAGGTAATTGATCTGTAGTTTTCTTATGATTATTCCTTGCATAGTATATTAGTTTCCTGTGGCTGCCATAACAAATTATGCCATACATTTTGTTGGCTTAAAACAATAGAAATATATTTTCTGACAATTCTGGACAGCCCGGATAGAGACGACGGTCAGGTGCACTCCCTGTGCAGGCTCTCGGCTGGCTGGGGTCTGCTCCTGGCCTCTTTCAGTGCCCAGTGTCTGTCACTTCTTTGCTTGTGGACGTATCAGTCCAATCTCTGCCTCCTAGGTCTCCTCTTCTTCTGTGTATACTTTCCCTGTAAATCTCTCCTGTATGTAGGGGAAAGTCATACACAGATTATACACAAAAGGTTATATCTCTCTTAGGAGAACATTTGTGATTGAATTTAGTACCCACTTGGAAAATCAAGGATAATCTCCTCACATTGGAATTCTTAATTTAATCACATCTGCAAAGATTATTTTCCTTATAAGATAATACCAACATTTTCCAGGGAGCTGTATCTAACATCTTTGGCTGGTCATATTTATCTATTTTTATTATTTTACTTCAAATTATTTGCATTCTTGCAAACATGGTCTGTTTCTTCAAAACTGCATAGAGTAGGAGTTTTTCATATTACTAAGTGAGTCTGAAAATCTCTGCTTTTTCCCTGGGGCCTTTAGATTATTCACTTTCAGTGTAAACATTATTATGGTTAGATTTACACTTTCCATTTTACTATTTTTTTCTATTGGCCATTTGTTTCTCTGTTCCTTTCTTTGCCTTCTTTTGTGTTAATAATGTGTTTAGTACACTATTTTCATCTCCTCCTTATTTTACTATATTGTCGTATTTTTTAACATTGTTTTCTTAGCAGTTGCTCTAGGGATATCAATATGAATCCCTCACAATTGGCTTCAAATTAATACTAACTTAATTTTGATAAAATATGCAAACTTTAATATGGTTCTGTCCTTGCTTTCTTTTCTGTGGTATTATTGTATATATCTGTGGTATAATGAAGAATCTGGTCTTTGTCCTTGGTTTCTGACACAGATTACCAAAGGCCTTTGGAAATTCCAAAGCAATAGACGCAGCTTTGTTATCCTAATGAAGCGACTCATTATGGGCCCAGTAAAATGCTTTAGGATGTGGCTGGTCACCAGAAAAATCAGCCACATCATTAGAGAATTGGAATTTTGAATACCCTACTTATCAGGGACAGGAGTGGACTTGGAGTTTGAGTGGAATTACATGGACAATTGATTTAAACAATCATGGCTACTTAAAATGAACCCCACTCCCCCAACACACACACACACACACACACAATCTCTGGACATGGAAAGTGGGAGAAGCTTCCTGGCTGGTGAATACTCAGTTGTGCTACAAGGGTAAGGCAGCTGGATTTCGGGAGGAGAGGGCATCAAGCTCCTCAATCTTTCTGCTGCCCCCGCCCCCAAAATCTTGCCCAATGAGTCTTCCTTTTTGCTGTTTCTGAGTTGTATCCTTGAAAATAAAATAATAATCACAAATATTGCACTTTTCTGAGTTCTGTGAGTCATTTTAGCAAATTATTAGACCTGAGATTTTTTAAAATCAGAAATTGTAAAATTATATTACAAGAAAAGATTTCTATTCTTACCATAAATTCAAAATTTATATCTTGGGTTAATTTACAAAATGATGCTAAAAGATTATTGTTTTCTTTTTTCTTTGCTGGCCACAATATTTCTGCTGAAGGATTTTTTTCCCAAGCCAGATTTTTGATGATATGATTTGTTGATTTTTCCTACAGCCATAATTAGTATTCTTTATTTCTTTTTAAGTGTTTTTTTGATTTTTAAAATTGTCCTTTACCCCTCATCTTTTGTTTCCCCTAAGTCATTATCCAAAGATTTATTTTTCATATTTTGTGAGATGATGTTTGGCATTTATTCTAAATTTCCTTCTGTTTTGTTATATCTTCTTTTAATTATTTTAGTCTAATTTTATAATCTCAAATATTTCTATCCCCAATGCATGTTTTTATCATTATTCTTTTTTTTCCATGTATACACATATTTTGTGTGTGCCATTTTTAAGGTGCCCTTATTTTTTGTAGTCAACCTATTCTGCTCTTTGCTTTCTTTTTCTTATAACTTTACATGGGTTTTAACCACATTCCTTTCTGTTGCTCCTATTTATCTTGTTCTGTCTTCATGTCTTTGCAGCTGTTTTTCTCTGGTTTTATGCCCCTTCCTCGACCATGGCTGTCCTGCTTCCTTCCTTCCTTGGTTTCTCCTCTCATCTGTCACAGCGAGGGAAGCCTACCTAGCCAGTCTACTTAAATACCACTTCCTGCTCACCCTAACTCCATACACATCTTTCCCCCACTGCATTTATTATCACTCATTAGAGTGTAAATTCAATCATAACATAAAAATTAAGTAAATTACAAAATCTCTGTGAGATAAGGCATTTTGTTTTGTATACTACTATATGAATACCACCAAGAACAGAGACTTTCATAGTATAGATTTTTGGTAAAGACTGCTTAAAGCAGTGTTTTTCAACCTTTTTTATCTCACGGCACAGTTGAATCTATAGTTAAAACTTCCATGGCACACTTAAATTATGTTGACCAAATAAAAGAGTAAAAAATATACATATACTTACTGTGCTTTGAACTTCTTTTGAAATAATGTGATTAATGCTCTTTAAAATGTTTTGCGGCACATCTAAAATCCTCTCGTGCACACCAGAGTGCCCTGGCATAGCAGTTGAAAACCACTGGCTTAATGAAATGAGTAAATGAATGAAAACACAGTTTTTATCTGTTCAAAATTACCAGCCTGAATTTGTAACATATTTGTGATGTTCACACCATGCATATTGAATTCTTTAATGATGGACACAGAAAATGAGTCAACATCACAGAACAAGAGATAACAAGCATCTTGGTCGGCCTCTGCAGGCTGACTGGGGAAGAGGAGTGCATCCGAAGACCTATCGCCACTTCAAACGTTCAGGTTTTGCAATCCCCTTTTGGAAAGACAAGCCCTTTAACTTTATACCAGTGACAGTGATTTCTGGGGGGTAATGTGGTTGGTGGTTACTACCCTGTTTGTAAAGATTCAGCAATATTATCGTAAAAGTGGAGGTTGTTGGTTTGTATCAATCCATTAAACTCAAGAACTTATGCCATGGTGGTGAACGCTGGTTCCTGCATGTTTTAATCTCTTTCGTGTGTCTTGTTTCTAGTATCTGCACCCATTTTCAATGGCATGTGTAGGCAATAAATAGAAAACACACATTCATAGGCTCTTTGTATGAAGATAGTCTGTAAACGCCTGACGCAGGAATAGTTTTGGATTGGAGTCACAAGTTGCTTAAAGTAAATACAATAATGTGAGTAGAGCTCCATAAACATTTATTGATAACTACTATTACTTTTAGTTTTTCTTCTACAACTTTTAAAGGAAAATTAAAATTAAATACTGGTATTTCACTCGGAATTGATATGCTCATGCAAATTAGTTGGATTTTTCTTTTCACTCTTTCAGTTTCCCTAGCTACTAATTTACTCCTACTGGTGGGCAGAGGCTGAGCCTCAAAATTTCTTGTAACTGACCCAAATGCTTAATGAGCAAAATAAAGTTATTCTTAAACTCATATTTAAAAAGGATCAGGTTTTCCACGAGGCATAGCTCTAAAATATAGTATGCCATTTTGGCAATAATGCAATATTAAATATCGCTTGAGTTTAATTATTAGAGAAGAAAATAAGGCCAAAGATCCACTGGTATTTGGGTCATGGAAAAGTTCCCAGGGACTTTGTAAGCAAAAGTAAATCAAGACAGCCAAAGTATTAAGCCTAGAAAGGCAATGTGTCCCATGGTAGAAAGAAATTCGGTCTTTAAATCCGCCCTAGATTATAATTTTAAAATATAAACACGTGTTGTTAATCTATGTTTTTTAGACTTACTGATATATTCAGAAACTTATTTGCTTGTTAATTCTTTTGGCATTCCACCGTTTCAGTTTAGCACTAATTTCCTTCTAACTGAAGTACATTATCTTATAACCTCCTCTCAACAATAATAAACTTATTTTTAAAATAGAAAGTATTTATTTGGCACTTATTTTTGAATGATAATTTTTGGTTGTCACCAGCTGTTTCCTCTCAGCACTATAAAATAAGCATTCTCTTGTCTTCAGAAATTTATTTTTCCTTAAAGAGAGGTCTGCTGCCATTCTAGTGATCATTTGAGAGGTAATTATCTACATTTTCTCTGCATTTCTTATCGAGTTTTCTATTCGGCTTTGATGTTTTGCAGTGTATGTATACATACACATTCATGAACATACCCATACGCACTGGCACACAGAAAACAGCACACACATATGGCCACACACATGCACACACACTTTTATTTACATTTATATTTATTGCTTGTCCTGATCATGTCTTATTTATTTGCTCAGGTATTTTTGAGTATCTAACCTGTGCCAGATTGTAGCTGTCATGCAATGTGTTTATTAATTTGAAAACATATATCTTCAAATAGAAAAATTCTCAGAAATTTTCTTTGTTCTTATTCCTCATCCTTTCTCATCTATCCTACTGTTTCTCCTTTTTCATGTGTGTTAAATTTTGTTCTTTATAACAATCATTTATGTGCTCTTCCGATTTGTATTTTTTATGTTATACATTGTAGTTGTTTTAACAGCTGTAGAAATCACAACAGCCCTACAGGTAATTTCTATTATGTGTATTTATAGCTGAGGAAGCTGACATATAAAGAGGATGAGTAGGATCACAGTGCTCCTGGACAGGCTCTAAGGATTTGACACAAGTAGTCTTTCAACCCTGTCCATATTCTCAACATGATGGTCTTTTTCCTAAATTTCAGTTTAAGGTGGGGTAGAAACAGTTAGACTTCATAGTTTGCACTCGTAAGGTTAAAGTCTGACTTGTATGAGTGTCCCACACCCAGATTGTGTGCCTATACCCCTGCAATGTACCTGTCGGTAGGAATTTAACCAACTCCTTTTCCCCTCCCCCCACTTGAATTCTGTTGAGTTTTTCTCTCATGTCAGCATGTAGGTGTTAAGACACCTCATGTTCCAAATTAGTACTGGGTACGTGTGCTATTTGTTTGTCCATTCTTCTGATATTTCACTTAGGAGAATGATCTGTAATTCCATCTAGTTAGTTGCCAAAGATACATAATCTCCATCTTTTTATATGGCTGAATAAACTTTCCATGGTATACATATACCACAGTTTATTAATCCATTTCTGTGCTGAAGGGATGTTTCCACATCTTTGCCATTGTGGATTGTGCTACTATGAACATTTGAGCTCAGGTGTCTTTATGGTAGAATGCTTGTTTTTCCTTTGGATAAATACCGAGTAACGAGATTGCAGGATCAAATGGCTGGTCTACTTGTGGCTCCTTCAGGAATCCCCATACTGCCTTCCATAGTGACTGCACCAGTCTGCAGTCCCACAAACAGTGTGCAAGTGTTCCTTTCTCTCCACATCCACACCAACAGCATTTGTTGTTCGGGGACTTTAGGATATGAGTCATTCTCTCTGGAGTTAGAAGATATCGCAGTGTGGATTTTGTTTGTATTACTCTGATGGTTAGAGATGATGAGCATCTTTTCATGTCTTCGTTGGCCACTAGTGTATCTTCATGAGAGAAGTTTCTGTTCGTGTCCCTTGACCACTTTTTAATGGGATTGTTTGATGTTTTTTCTTGTTAATTTGCTTGAGTTCTTTGTCAACTCTGGTTATCAGCCCTTGGTCAGATAGGTAGTGATAAAGATAAATAGGAAATAGGGTGAGAGAAGGAGAACTAAAATATAAAATAAAATAGATACAGGAATAATAAAACTGGGAACAGACATATGAGGAAACTGCCAGGTTTCTGATAAGCTAGATGAGCTCTCAATGGACAATAAGATGCCCCCCTCGTAGGCTGGACCATACAAGCTGGGAGTCAAACCACAAATGCACCTGTGGTGTACGTGGTGTATGTGGTCTACAAACACACACAGTCCTAAGTAGGCATCCTAGAGTTGACTGTTTTATGTAAAGACCCTCCACTGTAATATCATTTACATTTGCCGCCACCCCTCCATATAATTAAAAATGGAATTGTGGGAACTATTATGGAATAGAAGTTATATAACATAGCTAATCCATAATCATGAGTTAAGAAATGCATATACATTAGATGTAGGTGGAGCAAAGATAGGACATAGGGAATAAATATATGGAAGAAACTTTGTAAAGAGGTCCTCTCCCACTCTCCAGGGCCAGACTCATTTCTCTCTTTGGAAAGTAGTACACACTCAAAAAGAAATAAAGATTGTGCTGTGAGCTTGCACTTGCTTGGTTTGTTGTTTTGTGCTGGCTGAGTCAAAGCACTTTCAGTATCTGGGAACCATTTGCTAGTGGTGCCAAGGGAAACTACAAACTAGGGCTGGGGTCTTTATAGCTTCCTGACAGGGAGCCTTGTTGATTATGTCCTGTTGTTGCTGTATTGCCACTGTTATCTTCTTCATAAATTCTTTCTGTAGGCTGATAAGATATAAGAGTTTTCCCACACTTTCTTCTAGAGTTTTTATAGTTTTATGCCTTAAATTTAAATCTTTTTTTCCATCATGAGTTAACTTTTGTAAGTGGTAAGTGGTACAGGTCCAGTTTCAGTCTTTTACACATGGCTACCCAGTTCTCGCAGGGCCATTTATTGAATAAGGAATCTTTTCCTCAGTATATGATTTTGTTTGCTTTGCCAAAGATCAGATGGCAATATGAGGCTGGTTTCATCTTTAGATTCTCCGTTTTGTTCCATAGGTCTATGTCTCTATTTTTATGCTAATACCAAGCTGTTTTGATCACTGTAGACTTGTAGTATAGTCTGAAGTCTGGTAAAGTGATGCCTCCAGATTTGTTCTTACTTCTTGGAATCGTGTTGGCTATTCTGTTTTTTTTTTTCTCATTTCATACAAATCACAGATCTATTTTTTCCAGCTCTGCCTAGTGTGACATTGGCTTTTTAGTGGAAATTGCATTGCATCTATAGATTACTTTTGTGTAGGGTCATCCACTGGGGAAGACAACCTGTTTTTTTCAGTCTGCCATTCCAAATGTTCTCTCCTAGAAACACCTTCAGAGATACATCCAGAATAATCTTTGACCAAGGTCCAGTGTTTCAGTCAACATATAAAATTAAACATCATTAATTATTGTAGTATATTTGTTAAAGCTGATGAACCAGCATTGATGCATCATTTTTAACTTAAGTTCATAATTCATATTTAGGTTTATTCTTTCTGTTGTGAAGTTCTAAAGACTGTCAAAAATATTAATGATATGTAGCCACCACTGTAACATTATACAGGATAATTTAACTGCCTAAAAATCTCATCCTCAACTATTCCTGCCTTACCCTGAATGCCTTGCAACAACTGATCTTTTTACTCTCTTCATAACTTTGGCTTTTTCAGAATATGATATTGCTGGAATTGCACTACGTGTAGCACTTTTAAACTGAATTCTTACACCTACTAATAAATATTCAAGTTTTGTCCAAGTTTTCTTTCATGGCTTGATAGTTTATTAATTCCATCACTGAGTAGTAGTCCACTTGTAGATGAAACACAGTTTATTCACACGCTTAATGAAGATATCTTAGTTGATTTAACATTTTGAAAATCATATATGTTGTGCTCACTTCAGCTGCATATGTACAAAAATTGGAAAAATTATAAATATCTGTGTAAAGTTTCTGCTGGACGTAGGTTTTCAGTTCATTTGGGCAAATTCCAAGGAGTGTGAATGCTGGATTTTACAGTAAGACTAGGTTTACTTTTATAAGAAACAGGAAAAATATCTTCCGAAGTGGCTGTACCATTTTTCACCCCCACCAGCAGTAAGTGAGGGTTCTTGTTGTTCCACAACTTTACCAGTATTTGGTGTTTTCAGTTATTTTGGTTTTTACCATTCTCACAGATGTGTAGTGGTTTCTCACTGGAGTTTTTATTCGCAGTTCCCTAATGGTACATAATATTTAACATCTAATTATATGCTTAATTGCAATCATTGTATCCCATGTGGTGTCTGTTCATGTATTTTTTTCCTATTTTCTTTTACTAGTTCCTTGATTCCTTACTGGTGAATTTTAAGAACTCTTTTTATATTTTGGATACAAGTCTTTTATTAGATATGAACTTTACAAATATTTTCTCTAGTCTGTGTCTTGGATATTTTCTTGACATTGTCTTTCATAGAGTAGAGTTTTATACTTTCCAACTTACCAATTTTTTCTTTCATAGATCATGTTTGAGGTGATGTATCCAAAAGTAATCACCAAACCTAAATTCACCTAGATTTTCCCTGTGTTATTTTCTAGAAGTTCCATGATTTTGCATTTTACATATATAATACTTTTCAAGTTAATTTTGAAAAAGTGAAAAGTCTACATCTAAGTTTATTTTTTTTTGTCCCCACATGTCCATTTTTCTAACATTATTTGTTAAAAAGACTGCCCTTTCTCCATTAAACTACCTTTCTTCCATTGTCAAAGATCATGGACTATATTTATGTGAGTATATTTATGGGTTTAATTGACCTATTTGTCTATTTTTCCCCATTTTCACACTGCCTTGATTACTGTTGCTTCATAATTAGTCTTGAAGTTAGGGCTTCTGACCTTCTACTGTGTTGTACAGTGCTGTGTTGGCTACTCTGGATCTTCATATTTTTGTAAAAGCTTTAGAATCACTTTGTTCATATACATACAGACACACAGAACTTTTAAAATTTTGTTTGGAATTGTGTTAAATCTATAGTCCTATAGATGAAGTTGAAAAGAATTTATATCTTGACAACATTGAGTTTTTCTTATTTGAAAATGAAATATCTCCATATACATACTTTTTGTTTTCTTTCATCAAACTTTGTAGTGTCCTTATAAAATTTTTAAGACATATACCCCTCTCTTGAATTCTTTCAAAAAAATTGGAGAATATTGTTATAATTTCTTGGTGAGATTGAGAAAACTGTACTCTGTTGTTGAATGACTTATTCTATAGATGTCAATTAGATCGAATTGTTTAGTGGTGCTGTTTACTTCCTGTTTTTATAGATTGTCAATCTGCCAATTACTAATGCAGGGCCATTGAATACAGTCTCCTTTCACTTATATCAGATCTTACTTCAATTATTTTTAGGCTGTGTTGTTAGGTGCACACATATGAAGGGTTGTTATGCCTTCCTGGGGAAATTGCTCTCTTTATTAGTATGTAATTTGTAGCAGACCACCATATAGCTTCATGGGAAGGAGAAGCAAGAGTCATAAGAAACACCTGTAACAGCTCAGTAATGTAACAACCTGGTGAGAAGGGCATGGGGAAGGGATTCTGCTCTCCTAACTCGAGAGCTTGAGAGATGAAAACATCAGTGATTGGTAGTCAGCCACAGGATTAGGTGTATAAGAAGCTGCAGGAGAAGGTAGTGGGGGGAACCATGCTAATTCTTTCATGGACTCACTCACCTCGACTCCTTTGCTTCTCCTGCCTGCAGGGTGTCTGCCTGATGTCCTTCTAAGAAGACTGCTAATATTTACTCTTCTATCAAGACTGCTTCTCTCCCTCAAAGACTGTTTCTCTCTTTCTCCCTTCTGCAAAGGCAAATAGCCCTCAGACACCTAAGGGTAATTGTTCCTGAGAAAGATAGCTCAGCAGTCCACATCTGGACAATAGACGGGGCCGGAGACCTGGCCAATCTTGAGCTGCAATAAGTGGCGACTCTGGTGGGACCTGACAGTAATTCCCTTCTTTGTTCATAATATTTTTTACTCCAAAGTCTGATTTGTTTGAAATTTATATTGCTATCATGATTTCATTTGATTAGTATTAATGTGGTATAACATTTTTCTATACCTTTATTTTTAACACTTTTATGCCTTCATATTCTAATGGACAATATATAATTGGCTTTAAGAAATTACTTTGAAAGGCTCTGTCTTTCAGTTGATTTATCTAGACCATTCACCTTTAAAGAGATTAATAATATAGTTGTATTTATTTTCTATTCATTGAGCTTTTTCCTTATTTTTTTTCTTTTTGATCTTCCATTCTTTTTTTGCCTTCTTTGGTTTTATTTGGATATTTTATGTGATACTATTATCTCTTTAAGTGTATCAATTGTAATTTTTTTTGTTTATTTTATATTTTATTTGAGTGGTTGCCCTAGCATTTGTAATATACTGCTTCTAGGTAGTGCAGGGTGTATATGTATAACCCTGTTATAACAGCATATTCATAATTTTTCCTTCCTATCTCTTAAATTATCAATTTCAATCATTTCACTTACATGAGTTATAGTTAGCTAGTTCTTCATTGTTATTATTATTTTGAGAAAATTCCTGTTCAACCATTTAATAATAAAACAAGTAATAGACTTTATTCTGTCCCAATTTTTCCTAAAAATCAAGGCAATTTTTTTAAATTGCCTTTATCTATATAGACACAACTTTATGAATGAATCCTTTCCTTTCTCTGAAAAACTTTTAACATATCCTGCAAGGATGTTAAAAAATTTTAACATGTCCTGTTTGGTGGGCCTGACCATTGCTTTCAATTGTTATCTGAGAACATCTTTATTTCTTCCTTTTTTATTCCTTCATTTTTGAAAGGTAATTTCACTGGATACAACATTTTAGGTGTTTTTTCCTTCTACACTATAAATACTTGTATTTTGCTCCACTCTTTTCCTGCTCATGTGGTTTCTGACAAAATTCTAGTGTGGTTTACACCCTCGATCCTCTCTAAGTAAAGCATTTCCCCCATCTGGCTTCATTCAATATTTTCTCCTTCTCATTGCTTTTCTGCAGTTTGAATGTGATATGCTTAGGTGCATTTTTTTTTTTTTTAATTTTTATCCTGCTTGGTGATCTTTGAGCTTCCCAGATCTACAGTTTGGTATCTGTCATTAATTTTGGAAAATTCTCCATTATTTAAGTCATTATTACCTCCACCAATTTTTTCTATTTCTTGTTTCCTTTCTTCTCCTGGTATTCTCATCATGCATATGGTATACTTTCTGTAATTTTCCAACAGTTATCAAAAATTCTACCCAATTTTTGTTGTTGTTATTAATTTTTATTTCTTTGCTTTTTCATTATGGGAAATGTTAAGTTCACTAATTTTTTCCTCACTGT
Source organism: Otolemur garnettii (assembly GCF_000181295.1). Classification (NCBI taxonomy): domain Eukaryota; kingdom Metazoa; phylum Chordata; class Mammalia; order Primates; family Galagidae; genus Otolemur; species Otolemur garnettii. The sequence continues at coordinate 4,976,568 of NW_003852518.1, forward strand.
ATACAATCGAGTAATGATCCCATCAAAGGCATTCTTTATGTCTGTTATAGTTTTGATTGTTAATCTCTAGCATTTCTTTTTTATTCACTTTTAGAATTTCCAACTTTCTGTCTTCTTTGACCATCTATTATTGCTTGTTAACTACTCCTCCAGTAGAATCCTGTGAGCATGCTTTTGTTAAAGAGAAAAGAATTCTCTGAACATATTTCAAAATATGTTCACTCCCTACCCCACTGCTAGAAGCTTGAGGAGATTTGTCTGTAATTACTCTTAGAACTGGAAGGGGCTCTCAGAGGTAAAACTTGAGAAAGTGTATATATCCCTTTAATATTTGGTTCCCTAGAATGTTTAACTCTCAAGCTAGTTCACACAGCATCTCCAGTATTCATTAATAGGAGTTTCCTTTTTTTAAATTTTATGGTCTGTTTATTATTCCATCATTCCCTCCCATATGGTTTAAATTTTAATGTGTGAATATAATATACAATATGCAAATGGTTCAATAACAAGAAAACTAAAATCAAATGAAAATAAAAGGAAGAATTTTGTCATCTATTACTTTGAAGGAATATTGTTATACTAATATGCTTGATATAATTCTTTCTTCCTCATATGTTTGCATTAGAATTATAGAAAATGACGCCTACCTGAAATTGGTATAGTAGCTAGATCATGCTAAATGCTTAAAATATCTGTCTCATTATTGTAAAAATTATTAGCAGAAGAAATGATAATCATAAAATTTCCCCAATATTATACATAGGTAGAGGGGATTACTCACTAAACTTTTTTCCCCAAAGGAATGAACTGACAATCTTGTATTTTATCAAGGGCTGTGGAAAGAAAAAAAATTAATCAGAGGGATACAAGTTCAACAGAAACATACAAAAACATAAATTTTGTATTATTTTATAATGATACATGGAAAAAAATACTTTCCTCCCCCATTTAGAACAATCTTACTTGATAGATAACTTGAGCAAAGTTAAATTGTTTCTACATAAATGACACAAAAAGTCCCAAAGCAGCATGTGGCTTTTGCGTTTATAATAAAAATGTTCATAGAGTGGAAATTGGGACAGCCCACTTTCTTATCTCTGTTATATGTCTGACCCACAGAGCGCCATTTCAATTTTGATGACATTTTTCTTCAGCATTATGAAGATAAAATTTTGATCTATTTACTTCACAGAAAACCTTTGGAGGAACAGAAGAATAAAGAATGCTATTGTTCTTCTGTCTTTAGACTCTGCTGTGAGGTATAGAAGAGAATTTTAAAGATGCATTAATTCTTTCAAGTTATGCAGGAAATGTAAAAAAAACCAAGTTACAGAATGATGACCTAAGACCAAAATAACCAATGAGTTTTCCTATAGATCTTGGATTACTTTCCTTCCACTTCTCATAGTGGATTATTTTAATTATTCTATCTTCAAGTTTATTGATTCTTTCTTTCTTTGTCAGAGCCTTACTATGTCTAGAGTGCCATGGCTTCACAGCTCACAGCAACCTCAACCTCTTGGTGATTCTCTAGCCTTAGCCTCCCTGCTAGCTGGAACTACAAGTGCCCACCATAACACCTGGTTGTTTGTTTGTTTATTTAGCAGGCTCTGGTTGGATTTGAACTCAGCAGCCCTGGTGAATGTGGCCAGTGCCCTAACTCTTGAGCTATGGGTGCTGAGCCTGATTCTTTCTTTTGTCTACTCAAATCTGTTTTTGAACCTCTCTAGTAAATTTTCACTTCAGTTATTATACTTTCAGCCTCAGAATTTCTATTTGGTTTCTTTTCATAATTTATCTTTATTTGTGTTCTTGATATGTTTACACATTATTCTTACGGTTTCCTTTAGTATTTGTTGTTGTTGTTAATGGTTCTTTTTAGCTCTTTGCACATATTTAAGACAGTTAATTTAAAGTCTCTGTCTAATAAGTTTAGTACCTGACCTTCCTCAGTGCAAGTTTCTAACAATTTATTTTCTTATTTTTTCCTGTGAATGGATGATAATTTACAGTTTTTTTGTATGTCTTATACTTTTTGGCTGAGATTTGACATTTGCCATGTTATAATGTAGTAACACTAGAAATAATTATCTTCTCCTCATCAGGGTTTGCTGCTGTTTATTGCTGAGGGTTGCAGTTGTACATTTGTTTAGTCACCATTTCAGATATTTTTAACAAAGACTATACTTACTGCATTTCCTTTTTTAAATCTCTTTATCTTCTGTTGATTGCATTTCTTGTCATGTGTTATCACCAAAATGTCTGTTTTCTGATCTTAGCAGTTAGCTAGTTACCTGACAGAGAGGTGTTAAAATTCCTAGAGTCTTAAAAAATGGTCTCCCAATCTTTGCAAATTGGTTCTGAGCTAGAGACTCCATTAATACTAAGAAAATCCCCATATAACTCTACATTAGCCTTCACTTCCTGCTTGTCTGAAGCCTGAGATTAGTCAGAGTTACACGCATAGGGTCATTTCAGTTTCTCAGTGTTTTTCTGAGTATGTGTCCAATCTTAAATATACACATTACACTTTAGATTTTCCGGTATATGTGCTGCCCTTTTATTCCCCCTAGAGAATCTTCCTGCTCAGCCTTCCCTTGTCCCAGATCCCTATATATTAGTACTATATGTTTTAAATGCTTTCAATAGATGCTGTCTGGAAGCCACTCCAACCCAAAGGGTATTATCCTGATCTTGGGGAACAGAGGAAGCTAGATGGGTAAACAAAACTGGCACAACAATTTCTGAATGACACTTAGAAGTCTTTTTCTTTACTGAACACTGCTCTGATGTTACAAGGTTTTGCAGGGCTTTTTCTTTTTGGCTGGGGCTGGGTTTGAACCCACCACCTCCGGTATATGGTGCCAGCACCCTATTCCTTTGAACCACAGGCACCGCCCTACATGGTTTTCATTGTATTTGAGAGTTCTGTAAAAGCTAATACTGCCAGTTTTTTGTTTGTTTGCCAGTTTGGAAGTCATTTCAGTGGAAAAACTAATTCTTGTAGTTTCTTATTCTACCATTTCCATGGTGTTATTCTCTTGTTCACTTTCAAAGATCAGGTTATTGCTGAGGAATCTGAATCTGTAATTAATCTAAATTATGAAATAACAACTATAATAATTTCAGACTCTATTAGTAAACATTTCATCTTTCTATCAAGTGAACCAAATTATGTAAGGTTATAACTTATACATTAATAGAAATTCAAAGCAGGACAAAACCTTAGAATTTATAGTTTGAATAAGATTATTTTTCAAGATGAAGAAACTGAAACCTGAAAAAAAGGCAAAACATCTACTTGGAGCCAATACTGGTTCTAATACCTAGGTTACCTTTGCTACTACATACTGTTCTCTGCTGACCACGTAGGTCATATGTGCCACACATCACTAGAAAAATGTGAGATAGTGTTTCTCTCCCCTGAATAGATGGAGGCAAACCAGAGTCACTGGCGATGTGAAAGTACAGGGGAAATGGCTAGTGTATTTCCTGAAACCAACCCTGCATGTTGAAAATGACCAAAAGGAAGACAGCAACAGAAAATTTTAAAGAATTACTAAATTGTTCATCTTGGCATTTGGTCACAGGGGGAGGAAATCAACTTTTTTATTCTTTGAAGTGTGGGCACATGGCTTTTATAATTGTAGTGGCAACAAATCATGATTTAAACAATGATGTTGAATTAATAAATTAATTTATTTGCTAAGAAATGGCTACAGAATCATAGAAAAAGAAACTTATGCAGAGGGAAAAATAAATTTCCCCTCTTCTACTTAAATGCAGTATAATTAATAATTATTAAATAGATCTTAATAATTAAAAGACATCTTAATTTTATAAACAGCTGTTACAAACTACATAACTATCTCTATTCATAGGAGTCCTGTCCTCATTTACTTGTTAATAAAAAAGTTTGTGTGTGAGAGGATGATGATGTTTATACAGATTTAATGATGAAACCATGGAGACTTGTAAAGAGTGATGTTGACAATGTAACAAAAATAATATATGGCGCTAAGAATAGAAGCAAAGCTTTCTGTTATACTGCTAAGTTTGGATGATTTATTCATTCATATACTCACTCATTTATTCAAGATCTGCTAAGCACTATTCTGGGAATTTCAAACTAAAAAATATGTGAGATATCAAATCTCCTTTCAAAGTAAGCCCAGAGATAAACAATTGTAAAAATCAAGGGGTGTCTTTGAAGAAAAGATGATGTGCTCGATTGTGTGTTGCATGCTGGGTCTCTCCACAACCCTCTCTGTACATAGAAACAAGCTGGGAGCTGCATTGCCCAATATCCCTTCTACCTGCCATTCCACCACCCAGAGGCATTCTCCCAAGGTGTGAAAGGAGAGGTCATTATCTCCTCTTATCTATAGACAGAATGGCATCATCATTAAGTGAGAAGAACTGAGACATTATAGAATTTCAGAAGCACCAGAGATCTGGAAATAGGAAGGCCAGAAAAGGCCCTACTGAAGGTTGGGATGGCTGATCTGAGAGCCTCAGACTAAAAGCACCTAAGCAGCTGGTTGCCATGAGCTCTCTGGGGCCTCTGAGAATTCCTGTAACTGGTGGAAGCTCCCATCAACTCTTTTGCTACACAGCAGCAAAGCACATGGACCTCAGGACCTTGTTGGCAGGCCCACTCGGTCCTGCTCATTTGTTCCTGAGAATAATGACCTCCCCTTTCACACATTAGGAGAATGCCTCTGGGTGGTGGAATGGCAGGTAGAAGGGATATTGGGCAATGCAGTCCCAGCTTGTTTCTATGTAGAGAGAGGGTGGTGGGGAGACCTAGCACACAGCACACAATAGAGCACATCATCTTTTCTTCAAAGACATCCCTTTAATTAAGAGGATTATTAATTTTATTTTTTAAAATGACTATCTGTGTTTGAGAGAGCCAGGGAAGAAATTATGGATGTGTAGCACCTGATCTAGATTTTGAAGAGTTTCCAGAAGGAGAAGTAGGCAACAGATACTCAAGTGGTAGAGACAGAAGCATAGACAGGCATGTCCTGCTTGAAAGGACTGCTTGCAGGACTGAAGAATGGGTAGGTGTGAGACTGGCATCCTGGAGAAAGAAGACACACAGTTGAGCTGACAGTAGACCTTTTGAGCATCTCACATACCAGGACAAGCAGTGGAGGTCTTTCCTTGGGCTATAATATTATGCAGCATACCTATAGGATTTGTTCATCTGGAAACTTTGCACCCATTTCCTCATCTTCCCTACCTATGACTGATTTATTTCAATTAGCATAATTTTCTTCAGGTTTTTGCACATTATCACAAATGTTAAGAAATACTTTTTTAAAAAGCCTGAATAGCACCACATCCACATATGCTTACCCATACACACATTTTATTTATCTATTCATTAGTCAATAAATAGATTATTTCCATGTTTTGATGTTATGAATAATATGAAATGAATATGGAAGTGTAGATATTTTGTCAAGATCCCAATTTTAATTTGTTTGTTTACATACCCAAAAGTGGAATTTCTAGAATAGATCATATGGTAGTTCTATTTTTCATGTTTTTTTTTTTTTTTTAATTCAAGACAGAGTTTCAGTTTGTCACCTTCAATAGATTGCCATGGCATCATAGGTCACAGCAACCTCAAACTCTTGGGCTCAAGCAATTCTCTTGCCTCAGCCTCCCAAGTAGCTAGGACTACAGTTGCCTATCACAATGCCTGGCTATTTTTAGAGATGTGGTCTTGCTCTTGCTCAGGCTGGTCTCAAATTCCTGAGTTCAAGCAATCCACCTGCCTTGGCCTCTCAGAGTGCTACTACAATTACAGGTGTGAGCCACTGTGCCCAGCCTATTTTTCATTTTTTGAGGGACTTTGATACTGTTTTCCATAGTGGCTACAGTTTTTTATTCACACCAATAGTGTACAAGGTTTCCAATTTCTCTACATCCTTGCCAACACTTATCTACTGGGGTTTTGATAATAAACTTTGTAATAAATGTGAAATAATATCTCATTATGACTTTATTTCCATTTCCATGATGACTACTGATGTTGAGAGCATTTTCATACACCTGTTGACCATTTCTATGTCTCTTTTGGAGACGTGTCTATTCATATTTTGCACTTATTTGTTCATTTTTTTCTATCGAATTGTATAAATTCCTTAAATATTTTATCTTTATCATACATTTTTGCAGATTTTTCCCATTCTATGTGTTGTCTTTTCATTTTGTTGTTTGTTTCCTTTGCAGTGCAGAAACATTTACTTTGATGTTAGTTCACTTGTTTATTTTTTCTTTTGTTGCCTGTCCTGTTCATGTCATAATTAAAAAATCAAGAACAATGTCATGGAGATTTCTTCTGTATTTTCTTCTACAATTTTTGTGGTTTCAGGTTGTATGTTCAAGTCTTTAATACATTTTAAGTTGATTTTCATGTCTGGTGCAATATTAGGGTTAAATTTCATGATTTTGCTTGTGGCTATCCAGTTTCTCCAGCACCATTTGTTGAGGAGACTGTTCACTTCCCCATTGTATATTTTTGGCACTGTTGTTAAAGATCAGTTGACCATATATATGTGGTTTATTTCTAGTTTGTTCCATTGGTCTGCCTTCAATCTAGTATCATGTTGTTTTGACTACTGTAGCTTTGTAATATATTTCCAAATCAAGAAGTGTGATTTTCTAGCTTCATTCTTCTTTCTCAAAATAGATTTGACTTTTGTGGCTTTATTTAAACTTTAGAAATATTCTTATGATCTTTTATGGTTCCATACACATTTAGAATTGTTTCCAATTTCTGTAGAAAATGTCATTGGGATTTTGATGGGAACAGCAATGAATCTATAGCTCACTTTAGGCAGTAGATATATTTTAACAACATTGTGTTTTTAATTTATGGTACAGATTTATTTCCTTTTTTTGTATAGTTTAATTTCTTTCATCAGTGTTTTATAGTTTTTATATACATATTAATACAAGTCTTTCATTTCCTTAGTTAAGTTTATTCATAGGTATTTTATTTTTTGGGGGGGGGGCTATTTTAGTGGGATTGTTTTCTGAATTTCATTTTTGGATAGTTCATAGTAACTATATAGAAACTCAATTTTTTTGTATTTTGATTTTATATCCTGCATTTTTAATGAATTCTTTTATAGTTCTATTTTTTAATTAGAATCATTAGGATTTTTACATATAAGGTTATGTAATCTGCAAATAGATAATTTTACTTCTTACATTCTGATTTTAATACCTCCTATTTATTTTGCTTATCTAATTCCTCTGGCTAGGCTGTACATTAATAAGTATTTATCCTTCCTTATCTTGTTTCTCATGTCAGTGGAAAAGTTTTTCAATTTTTCACCACCGAGGATAATGTTCACTGTGGGATTCTTGTATATTGCTTTTGTTATCTTGTGCTAAATTCTTTCTATACCTAATTTGTTGAAAGTTTCTTTAGTAATTAAATGAATGTTGGATTTTGTCAAATGTATTTTCTGCATATATTGAGATAATATGTGATTTTTGTCCTTCATTCTGTTTATGTAGCATATCACATTTATTGATTGGCATATGTTGAGTCATCTTTTCATTCCAGGGATAAATCTTGCTTGCTAATGGAGTATGATCTTTTTACTGTGTTGAATTTGGTTTGCTAGCATTTTGTTAAAGATTTTTGTATTTTTGTGCATCAGGTGTATGTTTTCTTTTCTTGTATTATCCCATAATAATTTTTGAAATTCAAACTTTATTTTAAAGGCACTATTTCCGAAGAGATTCACTTAAACTCAGGTGTGTCATTTTCCCTATTTCTAAAAAGGTACAAGAGGACTATAATGAATAGATGGATATATAAAAATGCGCTCTAAATTTTAAGTTAAAGAATAAACAATACTATTTAACTACTTTTAAAATTGTCACTAAGTTTCTACCATGTGTGAGGCTCTGCACTGGATGCTCCAATTATCAAGTTGTTCAAGAAGATCAACTTTGCAACACCCCTGTAGTAATTAAAAAATAAATAAAACAAAAGAAAATGGATTATGATGGTAGATTGGACAAAAACGTCAGCATAAAATGCATTTTCATAAACCTGCATGCAGAGTGGTCATTCAGGCCATGCAGGAAATTCCAGGTCACACCCAGAGGCAAGAGACTGGCTTTTTCCTTTACCAAGATCTGGGGGTATGTGGGCACCACATTGCTGCCCCCTAAAGGCACCTGCTCTTGGGATAAAGAGGAAGCTAGTCCCCATGCAGATGGCCATCACCCACTTCTTTGAGAACAATGACCTTGTATAGCAATATCCATTTGGATTAATCACATGGGGGGGTTGACCCCCACTTTCATGACTGGCTTTAGTTTCAGGAAATGAACCTGTTTAAGTTAACTGAATAACATATTATACAGGGTTAGAACACTTTAATCTCTCTTTAACTTAATCATTTTTTAAAAAAATTTAAAGTGGCCTCAGAAATTATTACAAGCAACATTCTTTCAACATGAGGAACTATGGATAACTTCCATAGAAGGAGACAAAAACCAATTTATTTTTATCTTTTAAAAAAACTGCCATAAGGTCTATTACAATTTTTTTGTTTGTTTCCTATAACATGTGGGGAAAAAAAATCAACCACTAAAAATTATTTTATCATCTCTCAGCTTGGCACACAGTATTTACAAATGTTTGTATCCCTGTCCTTCCAACCTACCCTGCCAAAAATTAAAAAAAATAAAAAAGACAAAAAAGAAAGGAAATAAGATTGCTCCATTTTGCTTTAATATTTAAATTACAAGTGTGAAAAACAACCTTCAGCATCTGCATGACCTTTCCTCCTGCAATGTTGAGACACCAGAATAGCAACACACTGGGATGTTCTACCCAAATTTGAAGGTGTGAATTATTTTCAAAAGGGGTTTTACTGAAAAATCTTGAAATGATCAAGCATGTTGGAGCATTTTACTAAAGTCAAATGATTGACAATAGCAATTTTAAAGCTGATCTGTGTTTGGGAACATTTACATTCCCCAAGGATATTTTTGAACACTGAGTTTGTGGTTACTGGGATGATTGAGTTCATGTTGAGCTTGAATAGTTCAATGAATATATGAAGTATGTGGCTCTGTCTAAAATGCTTGAGACAAATTAGATATTTCTGAAGTGACTTTTTTTCCCTTCCTCTCAAATCAAAACCAGGACACCTAATCTGAAAATTCTGTCTGCAAGTAGCAATCGTAATTGAGATGCTATTACATTGGAAGTTGCCCAATGATTTGGTAACATTTAGGTACAGAAGAAATGTGCATTAAACTAATAAATATAAAACTCAGAAAAGTCAGGGATAATTTTTAGAATATGGTATGTTTTCTTCTAGCTCATTTAAAAAATTGGGGTTCTTCAGCTATGATGTTAAACAAGATGTGTGTGCTGGATCCCAAGAACTCTTTGTCTTCATCCCAGGTGATTTATAGAGGAACGAAAGGAATAAATGCACCCCACATGACAGGGAAAATATTCTAAAACTGGGCATAGCCTCCTGAAGATTGAAGGCTGTTAGGATGCTTGTTCCAGGATCATCCAGGGGGAGGTGCTTGTGACAAAGGCACAGCCTTTGCATCTTTAGGCTGCTGTAGGGGAGACATTCTGGGGATGAGGTTTCCTGATGAAAGAAAATCCCATTACCCAAAATGGTGCTGACCCAAACTCCTCATTCTTTTCCTGGTGCCACAGACTTAGACACACTAACCAAATTATCTGGTCCCTGGCATTTGTCAGGCTGACCAGAAATGCCATGGCTAATAGGTGACCCAGGATATCATGGTAAGGTCAAAGAATGCTGGTACACAGCTTAGGGCATCGTGGCTACCTGCCACTCTCTGGTAAAGTCAGTAGGTTTTGATTTGGAGGAATCCATTCAAATTACTTGGTTTTGGATTGCATTTCAAGTATTTGTGAGATTTAACTTGACCACTAGCTACATAAGTTTTCATTCAAGCAATAATGTATATGGACATGTAAACACAGAACTTATGTGAGGCCTCAGGTCTGTCCCATCCTGCCCCAGCCTGGACCTGTTGTATTCTCATGACACAGGGCCTGGGGAGAGGTATGATGGCATAAAAAGGCAAGCTTACTCAGAGCAAAGCTTGGAAGGACTAGATGTTCCCAGAGAGGCCTCCTTGCCCTGGTCATCTCTGATTTCCAGGTGCATAACTCTCATGAAAACATTAAGAGCCAAGGCCAGCCTGGTGGATACTCATGGTCTTTAAATTAAGATAGAAGGCTAATACCTGTCAGGCTGGAAAAGAGCAAGTTAGAGCTGTGAGTCATCTATGGGACCAAGTTATAATTTAGGCTCGGGCTACTAATACTTCTCATGTTTCCCAGGTGCACTGTTGAAAGTGCTCCTTTTCTGTCCTTCCATGCTTCACTGAACTTCTTTCCTTACAGTAGAGTCCTTCCCCTAACTAGACAAGCAAGAGGGGAGAAATTGTCATGACACAGTGAGAGGACAGATGGAACAAATTTTTAGGTGTTTATACTGAAGAATTTTGATCCATGCAAAATCTTGAAGGCTTTAAGTCACAATTTACTTTTCCCTCCCATCAAATAAATGAATATTTCACAAGCTAACAAAAGGAGAATAGCTGAGGTGTGGGTGAGACCCATGTATTGCAGTAACTAGCCCCCCACTGTCTCTGTCTGGGGATATGGTACCCATCTGTCCTCAAAGTCTGTGCTGTATGTCCAAACTGGCCACCTTATAATGACAACCCAAGCTCAGGGGCCAAAGGTGATTTGGAAGGTAATGGAGAAGATGATCAGCAGGGGTGTAATAGCCCTGAAAAGATGGGACAAGCCTGCACTGCCCGCCTGGCCCTCATTGCCAGGGTACATGATTGGGGCCGCCATTGTCACCTTGAATGGAAAATGTCTTCCTCTTTCCTGCCATCTCTTTGCTCCTATGCCAGCTCTCACTTCAGTGCTTGCAGAATTTGTTGTTCTGGAATTAATTTCTTCCTCATGAGTGGGAGAGATGAAGCCTGGGAGGGAGTTCTGGGGCAGCTCTGGCCAGGAAGTTCCGTGCAGGGTGAGTCCAGCACCCTGCCTGGTGCCCCGCTGTCTGTGTGCCCTCTGCCACTTTCTCTACTCCAAAACCCCCAGGGTTTGGGGAGACTTCAGTCTATCAGAAGAATAAGGGTGTCTCTTTATTGTCCCATAATTTATCCCAAAAAGTTCTGACTGAGAAATGGAGGAACTAGAGGCTCCGTCTCTTGGTGAAAATGCCCTCCTACGGGAGAAAGGTGTGGCCAACTGGCCTCTAGTACACACCCACACAGATATTTTTCTTTTTGAAGTTAGTATTTATTTCATTTTTATTATTTGTTTTTTAATATGAGGCATATAAAAAACTAGAGGAGTTGAGGGTTTATGGGATGATATTTGGGGCTAGAAATTAGAGCTAGAACTAGAAAAAGCTTGTTTTCTTTTCTTCTGTTTTTTATTATGTCACAGTGAAATACAGTATATAATACATTTAAATAGAGTCTGCAGCCTATGTGCATAACTGAAAACCCAGTGACCACCTCCTTCTCTACCCACTGATGGTGTGTTTGAAGCCCTCTGCGTGTCTTCCCCCAAGACTCAGCTGCTCTCTGAAACTTAGTATCAATTATTTCATGTTCTGAAAGATATTTCTATCTTATTTGTGTGCATTTCTAAACAATATATTTTCTCATGTTTCCTACATTAGGTAAATAGTCCTGTTCGTATTTTCCTTGGGTCCTGCTTCTACCCCTCTACTTTAAGTGTTTTAGTTTCACTATGGTGATGTGAGTAGCAGCTCTCCTTTTTTCCCCACATCTCGTTTGTTTTTCAATAACACATTTCCTGATGATATACTGGCCAGGAACATTGACCTGGATCTTGTTGTGTGGACTCAAGCCATCAAGCCATGCAGTGAGAGGCAGCCCACAGGGGTCTCTAAGTTCCCACATGTGAGGCTTTCTCCAGGAGAGCTGTCTCCATCATTTTTGGCACCAGGGATAGTTTTTTTTTTTTTTTTTTTTTGACACAGAGTCTCACTTTGTCACCCTCAGTAGAGTGCCATGGTGTTATAGCTTATACAGCAACTTCAAACTCTTGGACTCAAGCGATTCTCTTGCCTTAGCCTCCTGAGTAGCTAGGATTACAACATCCAGCTGTTTTTAGAGATGGACTCTCACTCTTGCTCAGTCTGGTCTTAAACTCTTGAGCTCAAGTAATCCACCCACCTCAGCCTCCAGAGCATGATTATAGGCATGAGCCACCATGCCTGGCCAGACGGGTTTTCATGGAGGAAAATTTTTCCATCACAGAAGGGGAAGACGGAAGATATGAAATAGGAGGTGGTGCTCAGGCAGTGATGTAAGCATTGGGGAGTAACTTCAAATACAGACGAAGCTTCCCTCACTCCCCTCCTGTTGTGTGGCCCAGTTCCTTCGGCACCAGGGACCAGTTTCATGGAAGATAATTTTTCCTCTAATTGGGGTAGAACAGGGATGCTGGTGAGGGTTTGGGATAGGAGATGGAGCTCAGGTGGTGATGCTGTGGAGCCTGGTTCTTACCAGGTCACAGACCAGTACCAGTCTGCATCCCAGGGATTGGGGACTGCAACTCTAGGAGACATTCCCAGGGTTGGACATGCACCTCTTTACTCCAGAACTCAGTGGAAGTGAGGCGGGGCATTCTGTGTGCCCAGCAGAGACCTCAGCCACATAACAGTTTTCACGGTGTTCCCCAGGACTGCATGCTTCTCCTGAGTCCCATGCACAAGCTGTGTGCCCTTCCCCTCCCTCGACTCTCACTCACAAACCAACCATCTCTGAATGATACCTTTGGGTCAGATCCTCAGCTGGGTGATTCTGGGTTGGTACCTCCCCAGGTGGCCCTTATAGACTCCACCTTCTCTAGAAGAAAGGTGAGAATGTCTCCCAGTGTGGCTCTAACTCGAACACTGCAACATCTGCCAAGAAAAGCTCCATTTGTTGTGCATCCACTTGTTTGGGTCAGTAGTTTTTTTTATTTAATATTGATTTATTACTCTTTTGATGGGGGAGGATCTTACTCTGTCACCCAGGCTGGAGTGCATTGCTGTAGCCATAGCTGACTGCAGCCTTAAATGCCTGGGTTCAAGTGACCATCCTGCCTCAGCTTCCAGAGTTGCCAGGCTTACAGGCATATATCACCATGTTATACTAATGTTTTTTAATTTTATGTAGAGTTGGGGGTCTCACTATGTTGCTCAGGCTGGTATTAAACTCCTAACCTCAAGCAATCCTTCCACCTCAGCTTCCGTAAGTGCTGGGATTAAAGGCATAAGCCACTACATCTGACCTATTACTCTGTTTTGAATGGTTTCACCTCTGAACTATCACTTCTAAATTAGTAGTTACTGACTAAAATTTACTTCTATAGTATTTATTTTGTACAAATGTTATTATCGTCATAACATCTAACCACCTTTCTAAAGCTATTTTAAAATTTACTTTTCCCTGGCTTTACTGACACATAATTTTAAAGTGAAGATTGTATAAAACATATAGTAACTTTCAGAAAACTACACTTTTAGAATGTGTAGTTTTATGCGAAGGCATGTACAAACTACGGCTTTTGTAGGTGAGAGAGGAATAGATATAAATATCTGTCTGCAAGTTAGACTTACGCTATCTTTTGACTCATTAAATAAATCAAAGGCTGACTCAGAGGAAACCATATGACCTCTGGAGAAACAAACTCCACTTACCTATCCCCTCTGGGATTGTGTGGGTTTTTCCCAGGCAAGAGCTGACCACTTGTGAAATAGCTGAACTTTGAAGTTCAAGGATGGCTGGAATCCCAGTCCAAGGTGGCATGGCTCTAGGGTGAGGAAAATTTGTATTTAAAGAAGGGGAAGCCTTTCAGCAACAATTTCTCCTCTTTTTTCTTCTGTTGTGGGTTTTTACAACCATTCTGTACCATAGAACAGTATGTGCTCAGGTCAATGTGTACAGCAAGAGACTGGAGCGGGGACCCACACAGCATGCAGAGCACAGTGCTGGAACCGTGGGAAAAGACGTGTCTGGAAGTCTTTTTCAAAAGGCATAGAGATCGTCTGGGGAGGAAGGACTGCCTGGCAGCAGGTGGAGGGATGTGAGCCAGGAAAATTTTCCATAAAGCTTAAGCCCACGTAAGCTTTCTTTAGCTTTAACCCAAATGGGATGGCTATTCACAATATAGATCCTTCTGAAGCTTACAGGAGGAGTATGTGATTTTAGTTCTATTCAGTTTTCTGAATTTTTCAGTGGCAAAACTTTTAAAAATAACACTAAGAAGTAGCAGCTTTATTCTATGGATTGATGGCTATACATCCTTCTATGCAGGGTAGGGTCGGTGTCTCACCAGGAAAGCTGTGTGGGCTTCCAGGGTGGCCAAGTTCAAGGCTATGGGGAACTGGATACTGTCTTCCTCATGGTCAGTGAGTGAACGCAAAAGGGGAAGCATTAAGGGCTTCCATAGCTGGGCATGCTATGGGGTAAATTTGCCTGAAATCTTTGCCAGTTTGTGGATGCTTCCAGGAAGCACTCAGTAACTATATATTTTCTGTTTTTCTTTCTGATTTGTTTTGTTTCCAACTTGTAAAAGACTATTAGTTGGAATCACTGGGTAGTCCTGGAGCAGTCTCAGAGAGATTAATAACTTCAGCTTTTAGACCTTTCTAATTCTAGGAAAAGAAACCAAGATGCCATTCGTTGATTCTTCCCACTAAGTTAATGGAGCCACTGCATCTCAAAGACCATTAGCAGAGCAGGAACAAAAAGTTTGGCTGGAAAAGTGAATTTTGACTTCTTTTTTCAACTATATCTGAAAAATTGGTTGAAATTGCCCATCTAATGGGTTTCCTGGCAAACACTTTATAATATCTTTGTTTAAAGCAGGCCAAATAAGGAGATGATTTGTTTTTCTTTCTCTCCAATTATTACTACAATGGACATATTTTCTGGACCAAATATCAGATCCTGTTGTCTTAAAAGAACTTATTTGCTTACAGAGAAAATGGAGCCCAATGGTTGAATGGAATGGAAGAAGAGTAGGACCTTGCAGAGAAGACAGCTGAAGAATAGGCCAGACTCCGGAAACGCTCGTTCCCTGTCCTAACCAGCATCTGCTGAGAGACAGTGACCTTCCTCTCCCTGTTCCCATCCCAGATTTTCAGTCTGACAGTTGAAGTTGCTCTATCAGGTGGTTTCTGCCGAGCACTCTGCAAATGACATCCTGAAATTTGATAGGTAGATTCTCCTATCAAAAAAGGAGATTTGGTAGATTCTCCTATCAAACTTTTGTTCCAATACTATTTATCTTGAAACGGCTCAATCACTATTGAGAATACTTTATCATTTAAAGAAGAAAACTTTGTTGAAATTTAATTATGATTAATTTGGAACCATGGCTTACCAGGTGCTATGTAGAGCACATTAATAAAAAAGGTAGTAAAATATACTGTTTAAGTCAATATTCAGGTGAAAAAGACATCAAATGAGCACTTACTATGTACCAGGGGGTCACGTAATACACTAGAAAAAAAAAATCCCCTATTAAACACAGCTCCTAAAAAGATCTTTACTCACATTTCATTCCATGTATCAAATACAATATTATCAGTTAAAATCTTTTATTCTAAGGTATTTAATTGACAAAAATTGTTTATCTTTAATGTGATGATTTGATATAGGCACACACTGTGTACTGATTACCACAGTCGAATTAGTTAACACATCTTTCACCACCCTAGTTACGATACGGTGTACATGTATATGTGTAGCGTGGGGGGGAGTAATGACACTTAACATCTGATATCTAAGAAATTTCAAATAAAAAATCCAATATTAACTATAGTCACCATGCTATATACTGACCATCAGAACTTATTCGTCTTATAATTCAAAGTTTGGACCCTTTGATCAAGATCTCATTTACTCCCTAATCCCTTGTTAACTTGTTCTACTCCTTGATTCTACGAGTCGTACTTTACTTATTTCACCTTATTTCACTAGCAATTGTCTTCCTGTGTTGGGCGTATTTCACTGATTAAAATGTCTTCCAGGTTAATCCATGTCATCAGAAATAGAAGAATTTCCTTCTTTTTTTATGGCAGAGTAATCGCTCTCTCTCTGTTTGTAAATTTCTTTATTCATTTATCCACTAACAGACACTTGAGCTGTTTCCATATCTTGGCTGTTGTGAATAATGCTTCAATGAACAGGGCTGCATCTCTTCGAGATACTGATTTCATTTTTGGGGTATATACCCCAAAGTAAGGGAGTTCTGTTTTTAATTTTTGAGGGACCTCTATATCATTCTCCAAATAGCTGTACCATTTTACCTTCCCACCACTAGTGTGCCAGGATTCTCTTCCCACCACATCCTCACAACACTTTGTGTCTTTTGTATTTTTAAAGTAACATTCTATTGGGAGTGAAGTGATATCACATTAAGGTTTTGATTAGCATTTCTCTGATTAGTGAGCTAAGGGATTTTTGACTGTTTTACTCCATTTTACTTCACCCAGAGTTTATCAAAATAATAATCAGTGGAAAGGATTTCCCCCCTCAATCATGAGTAGGTAGAGAGCATAGGCCAGTTAGGTACTGCAGGGGCTGAAACGGTTTAAGGCCTCCCATGAAGAAAAAGATTGCAAAATTACATATGTTCATAGGTTTAATTTGAAAAATAAATATTTTACTTAAATAAGAGAAATACAAAAACAATTTAAAAAATGACAAACCCACAAATATTACAAAGTCTAGAAAAGAATATACTTTCTAAAATTACTCCAACTTTTTCTATATTTTTGCTTGGAGACTCTTTCACCACCAGAGCAAGTTATGTGCATTATAGAACTTTGGCTATGTTGCAAATTATTGTATAATAGAGTTATTGTTAATACTACATGTGTTAACTTTTCCATGACGAGGTACAAGATTTCATCACAGAAATACCTGTATCTTCAGCCTGTTTGGCTACACTGAGACAATTTTGCAGGTCCTTTCACCTGGAAATCCTAGACATTCTAAAGACAAGATAGTTTAGATCTGACCTGTTAGATGTGTGTGACATGAAACATTCAGAGACTTATATCCTATGTAGGAATATGTTTTATAGACAGAGAATTCTGTGAAATTCTATTTTGCACACATTCCTATCACAATATAAATATCAATGCATTTTATAAACATGTAGGCCTCAACACTGAGTCTGTTCCTCCCAGGAAAGAATTTTCTTAAAAAGCAAATTCTCAGCTCAGCATTATACACTTGGTAATTGGAAAACTCCCCCTTCCCACCAAACTTCTGGTTTTGAATATTTCAAACACAGTTTCCTTCAAACTCACCTGTTTGCAGTGCTGAGTTTCAAATAAGGTCATCATGTCACAGAAGAAATTCTGTCCTGTAGCTTTGTCACAGTACCAAGTGAACTGGTACTTTTGTAGGAAGAACTATGCCTAGAAGTCTAGAAGCTATTTCCACACTGGGTCATTCTGCAAGAACTTAGTTATACCTAGGAACCATACAAATAGATCTTACTACACTACACACTAATTAAAGGTGACTCAACTTTCTATTAGCCAGATTCCAAAACAGATGAAGATGGTAAAACAAAGTTGTGCCTAAAAATTGTCTCAAGTCCTGGGGCTACGAAGAGGCAGGGGTAGACTTTCACACCAGATTTCTTCCAGTTGACTACACTAGATGGCACCCATGATGGGGATCCAGCACAGCACCTACGTGGTGTCAGGTTTCTGCAGAGAAATAGAACTGATAAGATGTGTATAGATAGATAGAGGGGTCAATTCATGTTAAGGGTTTGCCTTACATGGTTGTGGAACCTGACAAGTTCTGAGACCTGCAATTGACAAGCTGGAGACCCAAGACAGTCAATGGTAGAAGTTTATTCTGAGAGGTGGCAAAAAGAGCTGATGTTTCAATTGGAGTCTGAAACCTGGGAAAGACAAATGTTGTAGATTAAGTTGTCAGGCAGGCAAAGTTCCCTATTATTTTGTTCTCTTCAGGTATTAAATTGGTTAGATGAGCCTTTGCCACATTGTAGGGGAGAGGAGGCTATCTGCTTTACTCAGTCTACTGATTCAAATGTTCACATCATCTAGAAACAACCTTACAGACACATTTAGAATAATGTTTGGCCAACTGTGGGCACCCTCTGGCCCAGTCAAGTTAATACACAAGTTATCCACATGGTGTCCAAATAACTCAATGACTACCTTTGTGACCACAGAGAAATCCCTTCTTCTCTACTGATCTCAATTTTCCAGAAGCAGGTGGGGATTTCCCACTTCTAGGTGGGGAATTGTTTTATTTGTGGTAATAGGCTTCTGTTGCCATAAGGATCTCATGAAAAAGCAATGTTGTGAAGAATAAGCATGCTTATTGAAATTGTGTTTTAAATAAAGGTGACCATCTGCTTGCTCAGGCAAAATGGCGAGCTTCTTTATTTGTAGTTGGCTTATATAGGGAATTTTGTACATGAGCACAATGCAGCAATGACCTCATTGATCCATTTAAACAGTTTATGACTACCCACCCTGTAAGTAGCTCCTCCCTGGTAATCTGATAATCCACCCAACATATACATTTAAGCTTAATCCTTTCAATATAACCCGGTTTAACATAACTTAATGAAGAACATGTTGTCAGTTATTACTTTCTTTGATCTTATCTGATGAAGACAGAGGCTACCGGGGGGAGGGGGGAAGAGACGATTTGAATGTCTGTTCTACTAACCATGCCATTTGGAGGCAGTTATTTCGAATCCTTAAGCAAAGCATAGAGAAACTTCTTGGGCATACAGGAATTTGTGTGCAAACCTCTGCTCTCATGTAGGCCTTAAGTCAGGGGATTATTGCTGGAGACTTTTATAAGGAATTCTCAGCCTGGACTTCTCAAAAGCCTTCTATGACCCCAGGTTTCATCTGTGCCATTAGATACCTTTATGACATTACCATTCCCAGATCTGTCAGCAAGCGACCTTCGTCACTTACCATAGATCAGGAAAGGTCCATTCCCAGACCTGTCAGTAAGTGACCTTCATCACTTACTACAGATCAGGAAAGGTTACTGATGGGTATCTGGCCAGTTTTCCAAAGGGCTTTTTCATAGGCCTTATAAAGTCAACCTTAATTCCTTAATGCAGTCTGGAAATGCTATTCCAGCCAAAGCCTTGGTCATGTTAGGCCCGCAACTAACCTGGCCACATGGGATTCTGCCTCACTTTCTTATAAGTATGCCTGCACAAAGTCTTTTCACTGCTCTCTCTCAAATGCTTTTTTGGCCAGAGACATATAGGTGTTTTGCCTATAGGCTTTAGCATGTTCCCTTTGCCCAAATTCCTCTCCATTACAATTGCTATCATACAACCATGATAGCCATTGTAATTTGCCTTAACATGGTTCCCTTTAGGTAGTATTTTATGATTACCTGCCCCTGGAAATAACTCTTTATGCCATAGACTGTCCTTTTTGTCTCATTAAAATGGACTTGTATACGTTCTTCAAATGCTAAAGAATGGAAAATAGTAAACTATGGGCCCTTTGTACTCTCTCTCTAGTGACCTTGCATCTTTAGAAATACCTACTGCAGATGCAAAAGTGTATTTTGTGAGTAGCAAGTCTAAAGTCCTTCCATGCTTATGTTACAAAAAGCCAAGATTGATGTGTACTGTCTCTGGCAATACAATAACATCATGCAAAATTAGGAAAGGGAAGGGGTCACATCCCAGACCCATCACCCAGCAATACATCTGGAATAGAGTGCAAGGGATGCTAAGTTTCCAACAAGCAAATGAGCAAAAGGATTGTGTCTGTACTCCAGTTCTAA
The DNA here is from genome assembly GCF_000181295.1 of Otolemur garnettii. NCBI lineage: Eukaryota > Metazoa > Chordata > Mammalia > Primates > Galagidae > Otolemur > Otolemur garnettii. The sequence continues at coordinate 4,996,470 of NW_003852518.1, forward strand.
GAGATGAGCTAGTGTGAGGCATGGATGTATTTATTCCAGAATTTCTGGTTCATTCTCCCAGGGCAGCTGTGACTTGGAAAAATGACTTCTGCAATTAGTAGATACAGATTCCTTCTTTAACAAGCTGTTGCACTTAGAGTGGAGATTCAGAGTGCCTCAGGGTGATGAATATTTGAGTGACATTACATTGAGGTGGAGAGAAGAAGCAAATCTCTTTCCTACTTCCTTTATGCAGATAAGCTGCTGCTATACTGGGAGTAGAAATGTGTGCACTGTAGCAAATGAGAGGTGGAATTCTCACCTCCACAACACAGTGTGACATCTCCTGGCACGGTGATAGTCCATAGCCTGAGGTAAAGGAATTTCTTGCTGAGAAGAAAATTCCAGTTTTCCTACAGCAATAACCAGTGGATCTCATGTCTTAGAATGAAGACCTATTTTTGGTTCTTGAACTTATGATGGGAAGGGTATAAGCTCATTGATGGATTACCTATGAATTTGGCATAATATATTTTGTATATTACAGGCATGTGTTCTGATTTTACATACCAGTAGATTAAATTACAGAAAGCTATAATTTAAATGTACAGCATTATCATCTACTCAATGTCAGCCCATAATTAGTGAGAATCTAATTGCGGCACTTTCAAGATGTTATTTAGCTGTCACATCAATCTTATGAAAAGAAGATCATTGATATTTTATCAGTTACAGTAGAAACTCTGTATGTTGACCACCCAAGGGACTATAACAAACTGGTCAACATACAGGGGTGAATCAAGCTAGGAACTACACCTACTGTATCAATAAATTACATGTGTTTCATGTCTGATCTATGAAAATTAGGTCAACTTAAAGAGGTGGTCAATGTAGGGAGGTGGTCAGCTATGGAGGGTCTACTGTATACAAATAAGAGTAGAGAAATCACTTCCTCAATTCTTCTTCCTTCTTAAAGTTAAAAAAAAAATACCTTCTTGGGCAGCACCTATGGCTCAAAAGGGTAGGGCACCAGCTCTATATGCTGGAGGTGGCGGGTTCAAACCCAGCCCCAGTCAAAAACTGCAAAGAAAAAAAATACCTTCTTGCCTGTACACATGGAGCATGATACAATCCTCAAAATAATATTCTGTGATGATCTACTTTGCAACTGGATCATTAACTGAGAGGAGAGATGCATATAACTTTTATGTAATTATGTGTTGACAGAATACTTAACTGAAATAAGAGTATTCCATCTGATGAAGAACACACAATTATTATAGGTAGTTCAAAGTTTTCAGAATTGAATTTCTAAATATAAAAACAAACTTATTACCCAATTCGCAGGCCATGTCTAACACAAAGACATAATTTGTGCCGGCCGTTCCACTAAGCCTGACACACAGTAAGCACATGAAACATTCAATGTGTGATCACTCTCAGGGCACAGGTGAGGGTATCGTGGCATATACTGGTTATTTTTGCCAGAGCTCACACAGTGGGAAAGAAAGGAACCAACAAGAAGGAACCCAACCCTTTAGACACTGTAGAGCTTGAGAGGGCTGGATTTCTCAAAATCATATTCTTCTTTTTGATTTAACAAATTAGACTATGAAGGATAAATTCCATCATCAGTAAATGGTCAGTAATAGTAATGTATACCCTGCTAGTCTGAAAAAGTTTCTGTGAAAACTGATAGCAGCTCCATCATGATCCAGGCATGTTCTATAAGAAAATCTGAGCTACAGAGTCAGTGTCTACAATAGCCAGAGAGCCCTGGTCATGCCCTTTCATTCTCCAAACAGCCATTTTTATTCACCTTCCAGGTTGTTCTATTGTTCTTTACTTTCGGGAGGTGTTTGCAAATCTTAAAATTCTTAAGGTTGCTTTGACCTTCTGGGAAGCAAGTACTGGACAGAACACAGCCGTCTGGCAGCAGGCACGGTGCTGCTGGATATCCAACTTGTTTCGTAACACTGAGTTCCTAGAAGTGTTATCGACCGTAAACTTTAGTTGGTGGGATATGAATCCCAGTGTCATGGAAATTATGGTCTTGTTTTCTGTACACAGTGTATTTACAGGAAAACCTCCAGTGCCTGTGTAAATAAAATTACAGTAGTGTAATGGCTAAACACTCTTTTCCTGAAATTTGTGGTGTCTGAATTTTATATCAGTAATGGCATTTCCTGCCAAGGTAAATTTCTAGGCTACATATAAACTCGATAGAATAAAAGCTCTAGTGAAGTATTTACTTTTCTTTCTGTAGTTGTTGTAATCAACAGTAAAAGTTGCCAGTAAGAACAAAAAATAAAAGTTATCCAGTTGGAAAGGGGCACCTGGGGAGACCTGCTAGCACAGAACTGACTTTTTTTTTCCTGTAAAGGACTAGATAGTAAATATTTGAGCCTTTTCAGGACATAAGGTCACTGTCGCAACTACTCAACTCTGCTCTTCAAGCACAGGACTAGCAATAGCTGTCTGCGAAGAAATGAGCATGGCGGAGTTCCAATGAATCTTTGTTTACCAAATTGGCTGCTGTTCAGTGCCCTTCCCCCTGAATTCTCTCTATGAGACTCCACATCGGAGCACGCTGTCTCATGGATGCTGCTTCCGTGTACCTCCACGGACACCCACATCACACCAGAATTCTGAGGATAGTTCTCTAAGTTTTCTGTGCTGTAAAAATTAGAACCACAAAGTCACATTTTGCCAGCAGAATGAAACTTCTACACTCAGCCTCATAGTTCACAAGGGAGAAGGGAGATCTGTATCATACAGGGAGTTTCTCTTTCTGTAACTTTGATTATATCACCTAGAAAGAGAGTTTAAAAGTTTACCCTGGGAGCTGAAATGCAAGTAAGGCCTGAAGGAGACCTGCAGAGTTAATCCAGAATAAAGGTATTTAGTGTAAAATATGTTACATACTTGTTTCCCTAAGAGGCATTCTGCTCTGATACCTACGTGTAAGTTGCTAAAACTACACCTATGCTAAAAAAAATATACATCTATGTTATTTTTAAAATGTGCAGTTTTCTCAAAATTTTGGCAAAGTCTGAATTTCCTATAGGTAAGGAAACTTTCTAAAGGGTAAGTCACCATGTTATAAAATTATAATAAAAGAGGCAAACAAGAAAAGAGCCTTAATATCAGTCACTCTTCCTCATTTTAAATATAATTTGTAAGCTTGGTTAAAATTTGGGGAACTATAGAAAAGCAGAAAAAATATAGTAGAATAATAATTCATCACATGGCAATTAAATTGTCTCTATTCCTCTCCTTAGTTTTTTAACTACTTAAATCCAGTTTTATATTTTTCTTTTTTCACAAACACTGATTAAAATACTTACTAGCTTTTATCATTAAAAGCATAGATACCTATTCTAAGATGTGTACTTAGCCTTCTTTGTACATTCCTAGTGAAAGGAGTTTATTAAAATCTAAATTGTTGGACTTAGAATATTTTCTTGTTTATTTCCTTAGAGTTTGTACTTCTCTCTCTCTCTCTTTTGAGACAGAGTCTCACTTTCTTGCCCTTGGTAGCGTGCCCTGATGTTATAGCTCACAGCAACCTCAAAGTCTTGGACTCAAGCAATTCTCTTGCCTCAGCCTCCAAGTAGCTGGGACTACGGGCACCTACCACAAATGCCAGCTATTTTGAGAGATGAGGTTTCACTTTTGCTCAGGCTGATTTCAAACTCCTGAGCTCAGGCAATCCACCCTCCTCAGCATCCCAGAGTAATATTATTACAGGCACGAGCCCTGCACCTGGACTTTTCTTTCCTTTTGGACATAAATTTTTTTGCCTGTTGTGGTCTAACCAACTTCCATGTGCTCTTTAAATAGTAAATATATCACACACATCACATTTGCTATAAAGTTTTATAGTATCTATCTTAACTTTATGAAAGTTACTTAAAACTAATTTTCATGCTATTTGAAATTTTTATGTACTTGAAACTTGATTTTTTTTCCCCCAAGATCTGCTAGTTGAACACCCACAAAGCTGATAAACTAAGTCTGACATTATCCTGCTGCTGTAGGGAGCCCCTAGCATTGGCCTGCATCATGCGCTGTCTTCTGAACCTTGTCCTTGCCCACGTGGCTTTGTGTCCTCTTCCTCCACCTGGTCCTTCTCTTGGCCTCTGAACCTCACCTCAGGCATGACCTCCAGGTAACTTGTTCAGTATACTACCATTCTGGGTCCAGCTCCTAGTCACCCCCATGATCACGAGGGTAAACAACTAGTAATCTGTTGTGCACTCGGTTGCCAGAGGATTTTGCCCAGCTGTGAGCAGGTGGGATTTTTGCCCAGCTAATGCAGGTGTCTGAGCACATTAAAGGGAGCCTAGTCTAAGCTGTGATGTTTGTCAGGTTAGGTTATTAAATGATTTTGGACTTACAATATTTTCAGCATATGGGTTTATCAGGATATAACCCCATTATAAGTTGAGGAACATCTGTAAAGACCTATACCTATTACTTATAAAAGACTGCAAGAATTGTACAAAAGTTTTCTGCATACCCTTTACACAGATTCACCAGTTGCTTGCATTTTTTCTTACATATTGTATATTTTGTTCTCTCTACCCTGACCACACACAGTTATACACATTTATACACACGTGTATTGTTTTGTCCAAATTAATTGAGCACAGGCTGGACTCATCACACAACTTGGCAACTTAAAACTTTAGGGAGAACTTCTTACAAATAAGGGCATTCTCTGAGAGAACCATAGTACCCTGATCAAAATCAGGAAATTTAATATCCATAGAACATTTTTCTTTAATCTACAAATCCTATTCAAATGTCAACAGTTGTCACAATTATACCCTATAGAGCCGTCTTCCCCTGTTCCGGGATCTAATCAAGAATCACAGCTTCCTTATGTCTGTTTTCCTTTAATCTGGAATGTATGGCAGCCTTTCTTTATCTTTTATGACATGAAACGTTTGGAGGAAGACAACCCATTTATTTTATAGAAGCTCTGTTAGCTTGGGTCTGTCTGGTGTTTCTTCCTGATAGATTTCAGCTGTGCCTTTGCATCTGGGTGTCACAAGACAATCCCGAGCCCTCCCTGCCTCATTCCAGGTGGCTCCTGATGTCAGCTTGCTCTGTGACAGAAGTGCTCACCGTGATCACTTGGTTAACAGTGTGATCTGACAAGATGATGCACTGTAGATTTTTACCATGTGATTAACAAGTCGCTTGTGATGAGATAGATACTTTGAGTCTGAATAACTATTCTCTTCCTCATCCAACTTTCTCCCAGTAATTAACCATCCAGTGATGCTTCCTGTCCGGTGCAGTAATTACTAAAGATGATTTTCATATTCTAGGTACTATTCCTTCTGTATCTGTGAGTTGGCTGCTACTGTAAGGAAGAGTATTCTTGTCTTCCTTCTAGCTTTTGTTCGCATGTGTGCATTTGAAGCTATGCAATTTATGAGCAAGTTACACACCACTCCTCTTTCTGGGGTGCTATGACCTTGGTAATTGGACAGGACTTGGTGAAAATGAGTTTACTTGCCTCGTCTTATTTAATACTCTAGGAAGTGACATGACGTTATTTGTCTAATTTTAAAGATGAGGATACTGAGATGTTAAGAAAAGTGATTACAGAGCATGTTTTATAAGTAGTAGAGCCAGGATTCAAATGCAAAGAATCTAATTCCAGGAGGCAAGCCCTTCAGTCCTATACTAGTTAGGATTCTGAGGGTGGTAAGTGAGAGAAATCCATGTTGTACCAGCTTAGAGAGCAAAGAGAATTCATCAGGGAGGCACTAAGTAATCTCTCCACCTTCAAGTGAATGTTGAAACATCCAAATAAATGGAGGGCAGAGTGGCACCAAGTCTGTAGGACCCAGAAACTCGACTCACACTGGGTTCCTTTTTTCCTTCCCTCCGTCTGTGGCACCATTCTCCTTCCCTGCAGTCCAGACTAGGACAAACATTGGAAGGCAGGGACACCAGTGTCTCCAGTTTTGATAATTACCTGATATTTTGTCCAGATTTTTTGTTTGTTTGTTTTTGTACTAGCAAAACTCTATCTTGTTTGGAGCTGGGAGTCTTTTGTTTGTATGTGAATTTTAATCTGATTAGAAACACACTCCATAGAAAATGTGCAGTAGGCAGAAAGTTATAATGACCTACAATTCTAGAAATGCTGTGATTATCTTTGTACGTATTCTCATCTTTTTTTTTCTCACATACAATTTTAATTGGGGTTTTCCTCTCACCCAGGGCCTCACATAAACATGGGAGAATTATGAGCAGGGTGCTCTGTGGCCCACATTCTTACTGTTGCACTGACACCTTTGGGTGAGAATTGATAAAATGGCCCTGACGCGGTCAGCCATACTCTGAGGTCCCTGGGCACTCATGTTCCCCACAGACTGGGACTCCATTGCTGTCAGGAATGGCCTATGAGGGGACACCAGGGGGCATGAATGGGGACTTACACACCTTTTCCTCACTCTCCCTCCACCCCAGAATGGGGATGTGATTTAAATCTCCCCCCTTTTCACATCCACCCCTGAAGAGGGGAAAGGGGAGTGGCTGAGTGACTGTCCACATCCGTCCAGCCTGAACTTGGAGGGGGTGAGACATAAACCAGGGATAAGGTGAGTGTGTCAATCTCACGAGGCTGAACTTGTAACAAACACCAGCTCACAAGGCCCCCACGTGAAGGAAATAGTCACTGAATAGTCTAAGCTTGAAAGGAATGAGTGAAGCAGAGGAAAGTTGCCTCCTGGGTGTGCCCTCCCAGCGGCACACGGACTTGCTGTGATGGGGAACTGACAGACACGTCCCACAAAGTCACCATCAACTAGCAGGTCAGTAGGTCAGACCACAGAGACACCACCAAGGCATGTGGTTATCAAAGCCTGCACTGCGCAGAGTCATCACAGAAAGACATTTTATGATACATCCAGTTAAACAGCCTGCGTCAAACCTGCATAGTTGATTTCAGTTTAAAACGTTTTATATTTATATGTACTGACATATAAAGTCTACATCTTTATAAATATCTGTCTCTCCAGGTATGTCTTATCTATGTCTGTATCTCTGTGTGTCTCTCCATCATTACACAGAAATAAATAAAAAGAACGCCAACTCGAACTCACAGGAACACGACTCACACTTGATCTTTGTTTACATAAACCATCCTCCTTGGCCCCTCCTGGTCCCTCTTGATGCACTCTTGGCTGTTAACAGATCTCCTAAAGCAGGTGGGGGCGTCACTGAGGGTCCAGCCAGTAAGACAGGACGTCACCTGGAGCTCCAGGCAGAGGTTTTCCTTCCCCATTCCCTGCAATCTGACCAAGGATTTGCGCCCTGCTCTCCTTGCCACCTTCCCTTTCAACTGTAAGCACATTTCCCACAAAATGGTCTCCTGCCAGTTCCCTAAAGTACCATGTAAAATTTTCCACACCTTAAGTTGGGAAAGACAGGCTCAAATTCGTGTTCCTTTCAGATTTTTTCTCTGCCGGCTGCCCAGGGGGAGAATAAAAAGATGGGGGTGCAGGAGAGGCCTCATGGAAAAAACCCTCCAGGTTCACGGTGCACTTAGGGGATATAAAGTTGAGCATGGGGGAGCAGATTTGTGAATAGAGGTATAGTAGAAGTGATAAGACCTTATGCTTTATGTGGGGTGACCAGTGAGGAAATGGTCTAAGATGAGAGACAACTTAATACATTCTATTTTAAACAAGTTGCATTATGAAAACAAGAATTATCATTCTCAAAATAGTAATTGGTTAAAGCTTTTTTCCTGACCTCACTACAATTATGCAGACTTGTGTCTATGTGTGCGGGAGGGAGGTCCATGCTCACACAAATGATCAGAGTGGACACACTGCTCCGAGTTAGAGCCAGGTTAGTGGACAGCCTGGCTTGCTTTGTGCTGATGGCTCCTGGCAGTAGGATAAAACACTACTGATATTAGAAAAGAAGCCACCCAGGTTTCCTAAAAATGGCAAGTCATTGTAAGTTACGAAGAATCACTTGTGGTTTAATAAAAACAATTGGTCCTTGGTAAAGTGGGTTTAAAACATGAATGAAGAATTGTGTATAATTTCATTTACCAAAACAGGAATCAATCAAGCAATTCTTTTCTGAGATAATGCAAAAAAGGACTAAACCAAAAATACCAACGTGAAAATTATTCCTGACGAAGTAATGAACAAAGTTTCTCTCCAGAGCAAGACTTCATTTAAACTAAATCTCTGTGTTAAAAAAAAAATGGTTTATATTCTAATTATCTTGGCATTTTCAGGTAAGGTTGGTAAATGATAAATTCTATCCCCCTTATATTGTGCAACTTGCAATTCAAGACACTGCTCTTCTACACTATTTCCCATCTCTCCAAGTCAGCCTTGTCTCCTGGAAAGTTAAATTGGTACACATGAATGAATCTTTCAAACCAAGAGAACTTTGAGAAGCTTATACAATATGTGCCACTACTGAATTTGCACTGGGTAGAAAGAAAGTTCAGAAAGCAGCTTGGGAAACCTTAGTGACCCAAAATGAAATGACCAAGGGAGGCCTTGTCCTGTCCCTCCAGGCAGAGCTGTGTAAGTCTGGCAAGTAAACCCCACCTCGGTGCTGTCCCTGCAGCCAGCCCCGGTTGGCCAAGGAATGGCCATTTGTGAAGCACCTCCCCACAGGGCTCAGAAATCCTTACAGTCCTATGAAGTAGACGTGATACTAGAGAATGGTCTGGCCAAAATCATAACGTTATGGTGTGTAGAAGAGGAGAATGACTCAAGTTTTCTAACTTCAAATGTTGAATTCCCTCATTTCTGTTAACTAAGAAATGGTGCTGGTGCAATTTCATCTTGCAGAAAATAGTTTAATGTTTTAGCCTCATCATTCTGAAGGGGCAGAGCATCATTTCCTAAAAAAAAACTTCTTCTTTGATTTGCAAAAACATCTAATTTTTTCTGACATCAACTCTCCTGGCCATAGGTGCCCAGATGTTTGTAAGGGTCCTTCTAGAAAAGATTCCCATGTGAATCAGTGGGCTCAGTACAGTAGATTGCATCAGCCCATGGGGTTGGGCATCATCCAGCCCCTGAGGACTGGAACAGGTCAAATGTGCCCTTTCCTTTTCCTGACTCACTGCTGAGCTGGGACAACTCATCTTTTCTTTTATAGGCCTGGATTGGGACTTATGCCATTTTCTCCCCTTGTTCTCAGGCTGTGAGACTCAGACTGAACCTGCTTTCCTGAGTCTCCAGCTTACAGGTGGCAGATGGTGGAATGTCCGATCCTCTGTCATCACATGAGTCAGCTCCCAAACTCATTCTCTCTTTATACCTCTCTCCCTCTCCCTCTCTCTTTCCCCCTCTTCCTCTCTCTCCATATACAGAGAGTGCCCCAAAAATGTATGCACAAAAATTATAATACTCAAGTCACATTTGACTTCTGCAATTACAAGAGGTGTTCAAATGTGACTTCATTATCAGTATATAAGGAATATTACAGTTTTATTGCAGTTTTTTCTTTCTTACAATTGGGTACACTTTCTGGCACCCTCTATATGTTTATCTGCACACACACATCCTTGATGCTGGGAGTGCTTCTAGAAGAACAGACTTCTAATAGAATTTTAAAGATGTACTTTCTAAAACTGGTTCTGGAATTGACTTAATCTGGTTAAATATGAAGATGCTGATGACCCTCCTCCAGTTGTAAAGAGAGTGATGACAGTCTGTGGTGAGCGCTGTCTATAGACATATTCAAAATATCTGCACTGCAGACTCCCGTTCAGCCACTACTGACGTCATCTCCAGCCGTCCAAAGAGGGATGTGGGACTTTACCAGGTGACTGTGCATTGGAGAAAAGAAAATAGTTCGACCATTGGGGGAGTACTGGACACTGGCTCTGAACTAACACTGATTCTGGGAGATGGGAAAAGTCACTGCAGCTCTCCAGTCAGAGTGGGAGCTTATGGAGGTCAGGTGAGTAGTGGGGCTTTAGCTCAAGTCCATCTCACAGTGAGTTCCAGAGGTCTCCAGACAATCCTGTGGTCATTTCCCTAGTTCTGAATTGGAGTAGACATGCTGAGTGGCTGGCAGAATGCCACAGTGGCTCCCTGCCCTCTTGAGTAAAGACTACTCTGGTGGGAAAGGCCAAGTGGAGGCCACTGGAACTGCTTCTGCCTAGGAAGATAGTGAATCAGAAGCAATACAACATCTGTGGAAGGACTGGCATGATCAGTGCAGCCAGCAAGAGCCTGAGAGATGCAGGAGTGGTGACCCCAGCACATCCCTTCTCAATGCTGTGATGGGGCCTGTCAGAAGGCAGATGGCTTCATGAATGACAGTGGATCTCAGCAAGCTTAACTATGTTGTGACTCACCTGCAGCTCCTGTACCGGAAATGGTTTCATGACTTGAGCAAATTAACACAGCTCCTGGTATGTTACTGAATCTGACCTGGCAAAGGCCTTTTCTCTCCATACTTATCTGTAAGGATGACCAGGAGCAGTTTTGTTTTCAACTGGTAAGACCAGCAGCACACACTCACTGTCCTGCCTAAACAGTGCACAAACTCTACAGCCCTAGGTCATAATGTAGGTTTCAGGGATTTGGGCCTTCCACAAGGTGACACCTGAGCCTATTACTTTGATGACACTCATTGGACCTACTGAGCAAAAAGTATGAACTGCTTCAGACTATTGGTAAAACATTTGTGTGTGAAAGGATGCTTCAGGGGACTTCTATCTCAGTGAAATATCTGGAAGTCCAGTGTTGTATGGGGGCATGTGAAGATATCGCTTCTAAGAATTCACCGTAATTGGGCGGTGCCTGTGGCTCAGTGAGTAGGGCGCTGGCCCCATATTCAAGGGTGGCAGGTTTGAACCCGGCCCCAGCCAAACTGCAACAAAAAAATAGCTGGGCGTTGTGGCAGGGGCCTGTAGTCCCAGCTACTCAGGAGGCTGAGGCAAGAGAATTGCCTAAGCCCAAGAGCTGGAGATTGCTGTGAGCTGTGTGATGCCACGGCACTCTACTGAGGGTGACAAAGTGAGACTCTGTCTTAAAAGAAAGAAAGAAAGAAAGAAAGGAAGAAAGAAAGAAAGAAAGAAGAAAGAAAGAGAGAAAAATAATTCACCATAATTAACACAGAAGTCATTATAAAGGGAAGCATTAATTTCTTCTAAAACAAATGTGGTACTTAGAAGAAAATATAGACAGAAATTTGACCAAGCACTAAAAGAGAAATACCTTGTTTCTACTGTTAGCAATTTAGTGAAGGATTTCACCAACCCAGAATGAAGAATGATTGGGGTTAACCTCAGAATTGCATTTTAATCAGAGCTTTTAAAAAAATACAGTCCTGAGACATTAACTGCATAAATCATAATTGTGCATAATTTTTTCTATGATGTGAATTCATCACTTCAAAGACATTTTTCTTGTCATGTTAAAGTCCCAATTATACCATCTGCATTTGCAAGCATCCTCAAGGTCCCAGTGAGGCCATCCACATAGAATTCCCAAGAGTTGGCATCTAAAAAAATCCATTTAACTACTTAGGACACTTGGGAAATGGAAGGAAGTGGTAATATTTATACTACATTTTAGAATTTTGAAAGCATTTTATTATTTGTTATCTCATACAAGATCTTAGCATCTTTAGAAGTAGGGATTTCCTTCGTTTACATTACCAAATGAGAAACCCAAGGCTTGTGGGAGCTGCCACATTGTCTAAGGTGGCACCAGCAAATGATGTTGCACTCCAGTTCTTACACGTGAGAGTTATCCCTTATTTGTGTATTCTTTCTAGTCTACTGAGGGTTTGGGCAAATTATTTGAAGTGGCTAAGCTTGTCTAGTGCAGTCCTGAGACATGACCAAAGCTGATGCCAGGGGGTTAGAGAGGATCAGATTGACTACTAAACTCAAAGAACTGATGAGGGGCAGAGGCAGGTGAGGGGATAGTTCGCATGGTTTCTGTGGCTCATCTCAAGACCCCGTCCAGGGCATGAAGCAGGGAATACAATCCAGACCCGTGAGAAAAATTCAAACTTGCTTGTTCTTCCCAACCTCAACCCATATCAGCTGTTTTCTTCATCCTGGCACCCTCTCCTCTTCTACCCATCTGTGTGGGTACTGTGAGATAGAGCACAGTAACCCCGCCTGGTCCAGACCTTCATGATGGGAGCAACAACGAGCTGAATTCATGGAGCCCCAGGCCCTCAGCCAGCAGGTCTGAGTGCAGAAGGAAGGCTGCAATTCCAACAGAATTCAGGATGCCCCTCTGAACTGAGGTGACACACCAGTCATTCAACACAGCTTCAAAGTCAGGATGTGGCCAAAGCCTGGTGAGCCAACAGGTGGCCAGTTCATCCCAGCTCATGAACAGGGCTGTACCTCTGACTGATTCTGTGTCTCACCTTCTGTAGGTCTGATTTAGTTTCAACACTTATCAGCACTGGTTAAATGATCAGAGTTATGCTTGGGGTTATGAACACTCTAAAATATAGGCCCTGCAAACAAGAGATGGTCATTTATAGAAGAAGGAACCAACACCAACACATTATATAAGTTTGGTGCAGAGTAGAGTGGATGTGGGGGTGTCTGGGGCAGCACTCTGAGCTGGAGAACAATGAACTTACTTGTAGAAGGTCAGAACAGGCATCCTTCCTTGCACCTGGTTGCACCTTATCAATAGGGCATCACCTGAAAAGCCAAGGAGAAATAATGCAAGCCCATATCAAGCTGTTCAACCCTATGATCAAGAAGGACTATGTGTGTGTGCATGCACACATGCTCATGTGAGTTTGAGTCACCAGGACTTCAGAAAACTTGATGAAAATCAGACAGACTCTGCCTCAGGTTGAGTCCCTAGGACTCACTAGATGTGTCTGAAGAGCTAACCAGAGCAGCCAGGTACAATAACAGGTCAAAGGACTCAGTGGAGCAGATGCAAGACAGACTTTTTCCTATTTATCCTACTAAGTTTAAGTAAAAGCTTTGGAATACACACATACACACACACACATACATACACACACACACATATATATATATGCACACACACACATATATGTGTGCATCATACATATGTATATTTATTTTATGAAAGGAGTAGAGAAGAATAATGAGGGAACTCCCATAGTCCTTAGCTTTCTGGGTTTTCTCTTAGTCCCATCTATATAAGACCTGTAGCTGAAGAAGCTGGCAACCCATATCAATAGCCACAGTTAAAAATGTTCTGTCAGTTTCTAGTCTCTAGTCAAAGGACTGGGGAAGAGGCAACCCAGCAAAACAGGAATTTTATAGACAATTGCTATTCTACTCCAGCCAAACAGACATTACTTTGACCACATGTTCTTTAGCAAGGGCCACGTGACAAGCTCAGACATCCATCTGCACCCAGCTATGCAGGATACTCCAAGTCGCTCTTGGGAATTCAGGGAAGACTGAGTAGGGAACCAGCACTTATACCTCAGTTGGACAGCAACAAGTCCTTTCCTACCTCTCATGTTAGTGTAGAGCATGTAAGGAACAGTACAAAGCCATCCCTGCTCATTCCAACCAAGATGCCATCAGTAGAGGCCTGGTGGGAACCAGGACTTATGTCTCTACCCTGACAATGAGTCAGCACCACCCCTTTTCCCTGCTAGGGCAGTGCCTGAGTAAACTAGGAACATTTTAATAAAGAAGAGATAATAAAAAACTAAACTAAAGGAGTTCAGCACCAAACTATCAAAAATTACAAAAAATGTAAATGGGGTAAATACTCTAACTAAGAAAAAGTGATGAAAAAGTATGCTAGAAAATATAGCCCAAATATATTCTGTCTATAAGGAATTAATTTTAAATATAAGGGTAAATGTAGCTTGAAACCAATAGGGTGTAAAATATGTATCATGAAAATATTAATCAAATATATTTTGACCTGCTATATTAGTACCAGATGAGGTGGAATTCAGAGCAAAGAAAATCTCAAGAGAGGAACATTACATAATATAATAATAAACAATCTGCAAAAAAGACATAAGAATATGAAAAGTGCAAAATGAGAAAGTTTCAAAATATTTGAAGCAAAATCTGAAAGAACCAAAAAAAGAAAGAGACATATATTCAATTGCAGCTGCAAAGTTCAATACTTCTCTCTGAACAAATGGTAGAATAGTTACACAAAATATGCAACATACCTAAATTTGTGAGACACAGCAATCACAGAGATGAGGGGAGAATTTAGAGTACTAAATCCAGTAGAGGCCAGGAGAAATTGCAATCAATAAATTAAATTCTTATCTAAAATAACTAGAAAAAAAGTAAAATAACTTCAGGCAAGCAAAAGAGACAAAATAATTAAGAGAACTCAATAAAATTTAATTCAGAAAAGCAATAGAGAAAACCAAAACAGAAGGCAGTTTCCTTGAAAAGAGTAATTAAATTATCAATTAATTTCTCTAGCAAGAAAAACAAGAAAAAACTAAAGACACCATTACCAATATTATCTGTTTTTCTTGGTGGGTGAGTGCAAAGATTGTCTGTGTACTGAACCCCCCATCTATTTCAGAATGGCCAATACTCAGCCCTGAGAGTTAGGCTGCCCACCTCCACCTGCTCTTGTTTCTGACTCCTGATCATGTGTCTATTTTAATACTGTCAGTGTGGTATATTTCCAAGTATTGTCTGCTCCGGCTCTGTGCCTCCCCTGTACCTCATAAGAGTTCTCATTCTTTAAAATGAAATTAGCCCATTTCCTACCTAATTTTTTTTTTTTTTTTTTTTTTGAGGCAGAGTCTCAAGCTATCATCCTGGGTAGAGTGCTGTGCTGTGGCATCATAGCTCATAGCAACCCCCAAGTCTTGGTCTGACATGATCCTCTTGCCTCAGTTTTTCCATTTTTAGTAGGAATGGGGTCTTGCTTTTGCTCAGGCTGATCTCGAACTCACCAGCTCAGGTAATCTGCCTGTCTTGGCCTCCCAGAGTACTAGGATAATAGGTATGAGCCACACTGCCTGGCCTCCTATCTGAATTTTAATCCAATCTAGTTAGTCTCTACTTAGCCTTTAATTATAATCCAATATCACTTTTTCAGGAAAGATTTCCCTGGTGTCACCAGATTAGGAGTTCTGTGATCCTTCCTAGCACATTGTAACTCTGTGGTACATTTAATCTTGTGTTATTTAGCACAGTTGTAGTTTTTTTTTGGCAGGGGCAGGTTTGAACCCACCACTTCCGGTATATGGGGCCAGCACCCTACTCCTTTGAGCCACACACACTACCCCAGTTGTAGTTTTATATTTATTTATATTTGTTGCATAATTATTTGATTAAAGCTGTTCCCCAGACTCAAGACAAGGCCAGTAGTCTCTAGATATGAAGGCATGCTGGGTCAATCTATCCATCTGAACTGTCTCCAGGAACCCAGGGCAGCTTTGCTGATTGATCATTTCATGTAAGTATGTGCTAAGTGCACTAGGTTGCAAATATCCAGTCGTAACATAAAATGTTAAAAAAGGTGTTTGCTGGGTGGTGCCTGTGGCTCAAAGGAGTAGGGCACCAGACCCATATGCTGGAGGTGACGGGTTCAAACTCAGCCCTGGCCAAAAACTGCTAACAACAACAACAAAAACAACAACAAAAAAGATGTTTGCTAAGGAATAGAAGATTTCTAGTTTCCCCCCTCAGCCTCTAGGCTCTTGCACTAATTACTTCTGTGATGATCATTCCTTCTTTGGATTTGCATTTTTAAGCTTCATGAGACTTTTGAAAAATTTCATCAGCAAATGTCCCCAGGAAAAGCTGAGAGATTTGTGCTTTTCTTTAGGCCAGTGAGTTACGCAGCTAGTTTGACTGTGTTTGATACCTGATAGACGCATAGTTTGCTCCTGAGATCAGTGGTAGAAGGTTATCTTCAAAGCTGCCATCAGGATGCTAGAAAAAAACCAACAATAGACATGTCAAGTGAAGTGATGATGTGAAAATTACTGTAATTATGAGGGATAGATACATTTTAATTGGCCCATCCTCCAGGACAGCTCATTCCTCATTCGTGGGTTGGTCTTCCCTGTTGATCTGAATCTTGATGACTATTTCAGGAGCTCCCAGGCAATGATTTTGCTTGTTTTTGTTTCTGTGGGAAGAGAAGGCATCACTTTAATTATTACACATAATCTCACAATTCTAAATACATTAGGGAAGGGACTTTTAAAAAATGAACTTAACAGAGCTGTATGCAACTTTCATAGGTATTTATAAAAAATAAAAGATGCTGTAACACGTTTCCACCTAAACTTCTGTTCATTTTGATCTGTGTCTCTCTTTCAAATCCTGCCTGTGATTTAGAACCTCTACCACCACTCCTGCCTGATCCTGCGTCGGCGAGAGCCAGCCCTCCTCTCCCCACTCAGGGCTGAGGGTTTACCCCACGCCACTCACATCACTTTCTGCCTCCTCCAGCTTGTGTTTTCTGAGTCGTTCTTCTTCCTTCCCTCCTCTCTTCAGCAGCACAGACCACACTGGGGGCTCCAACGCATTTCCATGAGTGGGTTTACAAAGATGTAAGAGGAGGGTCAAGAGGGGGAAAGCATGGAAAGGGAAGGACAGAAAGCGCTAGAGGGGAAGAGATTTCAGGTGAGGTTGCAGGTTGCAGGAATGAAAAGGGAGAAAGAATCACACTGTCAGTATCAGACGGCAGGATATTTGCAAAAAGCCTGCTGAATAGACCCAGGTCCCCATAAAAGGTGGTCATTATCAACTGTTTTTAGACTCCAGCTTTGCATGGACGGTCATTATTAATTTTACTTTGGTGAATTAAAAAAAGTCAAAGATGTGGCTTTGACCACAGATAACCCAGAGACCATCAAATCCCAATCAGCTTTGCCGAAGTCAGGTTAAAGAACAAAAGGTAAACGTGTTACTTTTCTGTAAAAGAGTCACATCCTCCTTCCCCTTGAGTGAGAATATCTACTGCTGAGTAGTTTTTAATTACTAAAAATAACTCTTTGATATATTCTGTATGTTTTAGAAGAATTCCTCCTGTGTCCTTAGGTGAGATACCTAGACAAACAGAATCTAGGGAATCTAACTTTTAAGAAGCTTGATTCATTCTGGGAGACTGTTCTCAGAGAGCAATGCCCAGTTCATTACTGACCACCACCAGATTAGCTTATTTTACTTAATGTGCTAAGAAAACAATTCCATTCTCACTATACATTTTTAATTCCAATTAAGTTTTAATGTGTAGCTTGTATCAAGATTAGTGTTTAATTTCTAGTGAATTTCATTTTTAATTTCTACTGAGTCTGAACTTATGTATGTGTTTATCAGCCATTTGTATTTTATCTTTTGAGACTTTATTCTGAGGGAGTAGTTTTTGTGATCTTGTTTATTTTAGATCTCTTTATATTTTAAGAATACAGATGTGCTTAATCTGTAATACTTTTTGAACATTTATCTCAGTGTGCCATATGCATATTTTAATTTTGAGTATTTTTATATATCTCTATTATTTTTAAATTTGAAAAGTTTTCACCAATCTAAGAAGTACATATAAATCTCTATTTTCTCTTAGAACTCTGTTTTTATTATGTTTATTATTTTGCATGATTTTAAAATTGGTTTATTGTTGAACATGGTAGTTGGTAAATCTCCAAATTAATTTATGTTTGAGTAGTTAGCTAATGCTTCTGAAATAATTACTGAATACTGTATTTCCCTTTCTCACCAATTTGCCATATTTTCCTTATTATACGTGAAATTTATGTGTCAGAATCCTTAGCTTGGCTTCAATAATACACATAAACATCTCTTATTCAGAATTGGAATATTTATATATTAACAGAGTGGCTTAATGTCTAGTAGAGCAATATTATATAATGGGCACTATTAAATAATATAATAGTTTTATAATTTTATGCTATTTATTCTCTACATAAGTAATAGAAGAATTTTTAGTGATTTTTTTGACACCATATGTCCCAAGCAATCCCACTGACTTCAACTTGTGTTAAACTTAGATACTAAGTGGGAAAGAATTTCCATCTATATGATAATCGTCCTTCCAGATCTTGAAAATCTTTATTTGTCTCTCATGAGCACTATGCTTGCTTATTGAGTGTGGGTCTATAACTCTGGCTCTATCTTCTGTGGTTAGGAATGCTGCTTGTTTTCACTGTAACGTCTTTGTAATTATCACTAATAAGTGCTAAGGTATTGTTTTCTGTTTTTTTTTCAAAGTCTGATTACCATATCCTACTCTTTAAACAGAAATCCAATAATACTATTTGTATATTTTAGTCAGGCAATCACATAACCATACAATCTAGGAATAATGAAAATAATAACAATATCGTGTGTTCCTTTTTTTGAAACTTTAGATATAGTTACTGTTTTGTTAAAATCAAATATTAGGATAAACAATATTTAGAATTCTAGAGTACATCGTTAATGATAAAAACCTTTACTTTCATACTGATCTGGCTGATGCTCTCTAATTTTTATTTTACCTTAGTTTATTTTAAATTATTTTTTCAAGCATTTTTTCTAATTTAAAAATTTGTTCATTTGTTGTTTCATGTGATACGTAAGAACTGAAATTTGTAGGAAGTGAGAGGCATTTCTATGGGCATACACTTTTGATATTTGTCTTTTTTAGAAAAAGACTCGACTTAGAAGAAATAATGCCTTTGTAATGTGTGAGTAGAGAAGAGAGGGGTCGGAGGTAGGTTCTAGTCACTGTGATTAGTTGTTGTGTGTTGCTCTAAGCAGCCTTTTAAATTGTACTATTATTTTTTCAGATCAGCACTTGGTGCAGCACATGGTGCTTTTAGTTACAGCAAAGCAATGAGGGAGGAGGCCACCGAGTCCCACAGAGTCTCCAGGAACGGCTTAGGGCAAAGCTGTGGGGAAGAGCTGGGCTGGCAAGACAGGGTCTCTGAGGCCCAGCTGAAGGGGGTGGCCTCTCCCAGGGGACTCAACATGACCCCATTTCCTCAGCTTCCAACAGAACAGGGGTCCGTCCACCTTTACACCTGCAGGTGGCTGAATGCAACTCTGACCAGAAAAAGGAAAGTTTCTGTTTTTAACCCGAGAGTGGCAAACGGGTCTATGCTGTGTGCACACAGCCAGACTCCAGCTTCCAAGCCCATTGGTGTAACACCAGCCACACAGCCAGAACCTGGCTGGGAAGATGAGCAGGACACCATGTGAGCCTCTGGGGTCAGCCTTGCTGTCAAGGCTGGGTAGGACCCACAGTGTCTCCAAAAACAGGGAGACCTTGAATATGAACTCTGTCTCCAGCCCAGATCATCAGACACCAAAGCGACAGGCTGTCCTGTGCTGTGCAGAGTGGAAATTGCACTAATATGCACTCACTGGAAGGTACCAGGACACAGTGGCTGCCTGTATTGTCACGCATGTGTGAGTATCACAACCCTGATGCGGGCTGCAGAAACAGGGAAAGGGGGGCTTAAAGGCTATCAAGAGGCTCCAGAACTCATGCTATTCTCGGCCACAGCCCCAAACCTGCTCCCTGAAGACAATAGCTCTAGAGCCCAGGGCCCCAGGCACAGCCGTCATGTGATACCAAAGCACTGTGTCTCTGCTGCCACTGGACACAGCACCTGGCTGTCCCCTCTGTGGCCCCACCACAGAATCCACCTACAGCTTGGGACTGGAGTCTGTTGATGCCAATTCTTCCTACTCCAGCTTTTCAGGGGAAAGTGGGTCCTGCCCCCTACAGAGAAGATTCTCAAACATAGGCAAATGGTTCAGATACTGATACCTGAAAGGAAATTGCAAATGTGCCTACATCATCATACCGTGAAGGACACCTTCTCTGTCTATTTGACACTTACTGAATGCCTGCTCTGTGCCCAGCATGGTGCAGAGGGACAGGGTGGCAGTGATTCATGTATGAGGGTTATGTGTCCACTTGGCCTGGCCATGGAGGCCCATTGCTCAGAAACTAGTCTAGGTGTTGGAAGGAAGGAGTTTTGCACATGTGGTTAATGTTACACTCAGTGGACCCTCAGTGACGATACCAGGGTGGGCCTCATCTGAACAGGTGAAGGCCTTACGAGCAAAGACCAAGGGTCCCAAAGAAGAAACTCTGCCCCAACACCAAAACATAGACACCCTCCTGGGTCTCCAGGCTCCTGCCCTGCTCTGCAGATTTCATAATTGCCAGTCCCAGAATCACACAAGGTAATTCCATGAAATACATCTCTCTCCTCTCTCTTTCCCCACGTGTGTGTATCACCTGGTGATTCTGGTTCTCTGGAGAACGCATGATGGTCACTGTCCTCACAATGGCCACACAATGCCTGATAATGAAGCAGATGCTTGTAAAAGTCTGTCTCACTGTCAGTGATACAAAGGGACAAAAACACAGTGTTGCTACCAAGAACGATGCCAGATGCCCTCATTTGGAGAGGGAAGTCTGGGGCCTTCTCAGATGGGGTAAGTGAGGGCAGAGACTCAGAAATGCAGAGGTGGCTTCAAAATCTAGAAAACCAACAGAAATCTCACCAAGCGAATAAAGCTGGATCCCCGAGGGGCCTCTGGGCCCCTGAGAGAAGGTCACAGTCTGGAGGGCACAGAAGAGCAGGGAGGGAAGGGAGTGGATATTATGGGGGCCTGCCAGGTGCTGTCTCTGGGGTAAGCCCTGTACTCTGGGCGTATTTTTAAAACTTAATCCTTGCCACTTCAGGTAGGCATGGCTTTATAATCCTATTTTATGTGTGGAGAAATTTGCCCAAACTTTTATAGCCAATGACTGGCCTCGCTTCTGTTTTAACTCTGTCCTGTTTCTTTCCCAGACTCTCCTCACTGTGTTGTACATCATAGAGATGGGACGATTTAGGCACTTTTTGTTTGTTTATTTGAAACAACTGTAGGTTTTGCTTACTGTTGAATTTGCAACCTATGAAGCAGTGATACTCTTCTAAAAGCACATTTGCTCTGATTGCTGCTTGAAAGCTCTTCGATATCTGAATATCGAATCATCTTATGCAGGCGTCCTCAAACTATGGCTCACAGGCCACATGCAGCCCACCAAGGACATTTATCTGGTCTGCCGGGTATTTTTGCCACCACTGCCTGTCCTGCTTAGCAGCCGACTCATCCCGGGGCCTGCAGTCCGGCCCTCCAGTGGTCTGAGGGGCAGTGAACTGGCCCCCTGTTTAAAAAGTTTGAGGACCCCTGATGCATAATCCAAACTAACACTTATTTTCAGGTTAGTGTGAACTTACTGCTGGGAGGGTCTTCCCTACGGAGCATGTGTGCTCTTGCTTAAAGCCTTGCCAGGGCTTTTCATCATCGATGTGAGCAAGTCTAATCTCTTTTCCCTCCTTTTTAGGGCTGTTCATAATTTGGTTGCAGATGATTTTGCAAATTGATGCAATATGTTCCGTGAAATTTACTTCTCACTCAGTAACAGCTCTTTCATAAACATGCCCTTTCTTACCCGACTCCACGAGTTCGTGATTTCCCAGTCACCTGGAGAGTTTATTGTGCATTCAAAGCGCCTTCAGAAGCCCTGAGAAAGACAGTCACCTTAAACTACATCTCCCAGAAGCAGCAGTGCCTTTGAACCACCACCATAGATTTAACATCTGTCGCTAGAAGGAGAAAATGCAAAGCCCAGCGTTGACTGATAGCAAAGTGCTGGAAGTGATCACGTATCGTGAAAAGCTTTGTTTGGGTTATGTTGACCCAGCTGCCTGAAGGCTTCTCAGAGGGCACCTGCTGGGTTTTATGGGTAAAGAATCATCTGTTAGCGTGGGAAGGGATTGCCTTGGTTGTCTTGTTGTGTAATCCACTTTGGAGTCCCTCTGATTGGGCTCCAAGTGACCCTCTCACGTTCCCCCAACTATGGGAAAGAAGAGAAGATTTTGTCTCTGATGGCTGTAGCCACGGGCTGTATCTGAAGACTTTTAGTGCTTTGTTTTGTTTTTAATATGGTTGGTTTTGCATCCTAAGAGGATAGGGCCTGAAGATTCCACATTAGTAACACGATTTAAACCCTTTATTTTATAGAGGAAAAAAATGAAGCCCAGGCAAAAATGGAGATTTTTTTCCCTGTGGTTTCCTGATGTGGCAGCTGACCCCTTTGCAAACCTAACTGTGTCTTCCTGGGCTCAATGCTTTCTCCACTACTCCATCCTCTCTTTCCTTAGGTTCGAATTCAAGAGTTTTGCAATAATATAAGGATTATGAACAACTGTTTTGGCTAAAGGGAATTCTGTTACCTGAATCAGTGGGTTTCAGCATGAGATGACCCCTCTGCTCCCTTGGCATGGGCCCAGGAATGAGTGGAAATGGGCTCCTAGCATGGGGAGTGGCAGTTCCAGCTGCGGCAACTTAGAGCCAGCTTGGCCAACGGGTAGAGGAGTAGTTCTGGCAGCCACATTTCGGAGACATTTTTCTACGCCTCATTAACAAGCATCTTATGGAAATATGATACATTTACAATTCCAAGAATGTTGACAACAGACTCCCTCAGTGTTTCTATTTTCTATATCTAGCATGTGAGCAATGGTTGACTAGGAAGAAAAACAAATATGTCTGATTTCTCCTGTGATCTGGCTTGGAGGTGGAACTGGTATGTTCATGTGCGTGTGTGCATGTGCATTTGTGTGAGCATGTATGAGGGTACATGTGTGTGTGTTTGCACATGTGTGAGCATGTGTGTGTGCATGTGTATGAGCATGTGTGTAGGTGTGTGAGTGTGTGTGAGCATGTGTGTATGTGCAAGTTTATGAGCGTGTGTGTATGTGTATGAGTGTGTGAGCATGTGTGTTTGTGCATGCATGTATGCATGTGGGGGGTTCTGTCTCATTTCAAATATCCTAATTGATTTAGTGATATTTTTAACACACTAGAAGTGGTAATAATGATAATAAATACATCTCCAATTGAAAACTACATTTTAACGTGAGCAGTTTCATGTTATAAAACTTCATCCACTATCAAATATAATGTTTGGAGACTTTGGGAAAACACAATGACATTCCAGGGCCTCAGGCACTGGCATAAATTATTAAAGTCAAAGATCAAAGTAACTAGTACAATAGCAAGCACTTAACCAAGCCCATACCTTTTTGGATGTATTTTAGGGAAATTTTCCCTTTTTTGGTCTATTTTCCCATGGAAGTTTAAAAAAATATATGAAAGGAAATTTTAAACTATGTGGGATAATTTAAAATTCATACTTAAATATGATTAAAAATTATGCTCTAAAAATCTTAGCTATTACCACTAACAGCTTATGTGCTTGAGACACGGAAGGCACATATACTATGAGCTTGAGAAAGTTCTTTCTAGAGCACCTTGTGATGTGAGTACTGGGAGAGCCAATTGTGAATGTTCTCTGGTGGTCCTGCAGAGCCTCCCCAACTTTGGTGGCGCCTACATTCTCCAGAGGGTCTGACAGAGCACGGACCACTGTCCTCTGTCCCCAGCACTCTGCTTAGCAGAACTCACATTTCTAGCAAACTCTTATGTATCGTCCATGCTGTTGGTCTTGGGGTTGAGTGCACATGTGCCTTTGTGTATATGTTCAATTTAAGATGAAATTGTGGCAGAAAGGAGCACAATAATCATGCAATTTTAGTACTTAATTTCCAATAGATGCATTGATTCTTATAAACTATGTACAGTATTATACACTGTATGTGTTCTTTAGTGTGTACATATCATAATAAACTAGAACGAAATGAAATAAAATAAAATAAAACAAGCAATAGACTTGAAGTTAATTGGAGAATGAATAAGTAAAAGAAAGAAAAGCTGGCTGCATAGTGGTGCCCTAGCCCTCTGGTCCTACAAAGATCTGGTTTATTTATTACCTCATGTGTAGTATTCTTGGTATTATTATTACCGCATATTAAGAAAGGCTACACATTTGATGACACATGAGGTTTCTCATTAAACAACAACCAAAAAATAGAGTTGTTATAGGACCTGTGGGAAGGGTGGGATCTCTGTGGAATTTGAGTGATTCAGTGTTTTGAAAGGCTGTAAGCAAATCAGGGCTCTGGGCGAAGTTGTCAACATCAGGTCTGCCCTGGGACTTGGGGTTCTATTTCCTTGGAAACCACAAAGTACAGATCGATGAGGAATGTTGTGTTCAGACCCTTTATCTAAAGCTCCAGGTCTGAGTTAGGGATTAAAGCTGGCTCTTTCTGTCAATGTGACCTAGATCCTTCAGGCTACAGGGGAATGTTTCCTTCTTACTGATAAGATTTCAAACAGACAGACTTCCAGGACTCAGAGAAGAAGTTGTTCAGTGAGTAAGAGAGCAACCGTCCCTCAAAGCACTGTCGAGACAAGCGGCAGAACCACTGCACCACTGTAGGCTGTAAGCTCTACCCATGGGATAGGGTAGGGATTTTCAACTGGCATGCCAGGAGAGGCTCTTAGGTGTGTCACAAACATTTTTAAAGATCATTGATTAAATTAATCTTATTTATTTTTTTTGTAGAGACAGAGTTTCACTTTATCACCCTTGGAGAGCGTTGTGGCGTCACACAGCTCACAGCATCCTCCAACTCCCAGGCTTAGGCGATTCTTTTGCCTCAGCCTCCCCAGTAGCTGGGACTATAGGCACCCGCCACAATGCCTGGCTATTTTTTTTGTTGCAGTTTGGCTGGGGCGGATTTGAACCCGCCACCCTCGGTATATGGGGCCTGTGCCCTGCCCACTGAGCCATGGGCATCGCCCCAATTAAATTAGTTTTGAAAGAAGTTCAAAGCACACTAAATATATTCTATTTTTTTCACTCTTTAAAAAAATCAACATAATTTAAGTTGACACGGAAGTTTAACTATAGTTTCAATTATGCCGTGAGATAAGAAAAGGGCAAAAAACACTGTGTTAGGGAGACATGAGCTAGAACTGGAAAGTTCCAGAAACATCTGAAAGATGGGGCATTAAGACTTTTTTGAACAGATGAAAAAGTCGAAGACTCAAGGGATGTGCTGAGGCCACACACCTGACATGACCCTCAGCATCATGGAGCAGCCCCATCAGGTGCCCTTGGGAACACATCTGTAGTGTGTCACCAGCTCTGGCTCCAGGCAATTGTCATCCTGCCTCTGATGGTAAGGTCAAGATGATGTGAGTTCTTACGGTATTAAGGTAAACTAGGTAGAAAAAAATGATTACTCTAAATATCAATAACTAGATGACAAGTTATAGCCTCCCCCAATTTTATAGTAATATTATTTTTTTCTCATTACATTTAAACAATTATACATATTTAAAAAATGAATAATGGTGTCATCATGATGATCATTTTGTTTTTGAAACAAAGTAGTTGGAAAGTAGTTGGTTGTTCTTTAGATTGAGAAATGATGTGAGGGAATACTTTCCAGATGTCTCTAAAACTAATCTGGAAAGAACTTTATGCAGGACAAATCTTGGCTGCAGAATCATAGAGTAAAAAGTGCTTTAAATACAAATTATCCTGTGATCAGATTTTTAGTAAGTATTCAAAGAAAACCAAAGGTCAGAACTTGGTATCTGGTTTCTAAGGATTAATTTACCCAATAGTTTGCTATCTCTGACAGTTACAGAGTTCACCTTGCTCAGTAGAGATGATGTACATTTCTTATGCTCATGGGGAACAGGATGAGCTGACAAACCTGACGAAAAGCTCAGATAGGGTTCTGCTTTCTACAGTAAGTTCTTTACTAGAAGCTCAATGGTAAGCTCCAATGAAAGCACTTTTCTGGCTCTGGATACTGTTGCCCAAAGGCCTAGGATTCAGAAAAATGGTCCTGTGTGTGAGAGTTATAAAAATGAGCTTGGAAAATGTCCACAAAATTTACTGCTATACATCATAATTTCTAAAATTTCAGATTTTTTAAAAAATATGTACTTATGTTGAGTGATTATATAAAAAATGAATGCAAATAAATTAATATTAATACTTTGTTTTAAAGGAAGCCATCTTTTCGCATTATCCTGGTGCTAGATACCCATAACCCTATGCCAGCCATAAAGGAGAAATCATCTGCAGAAGAACAGGGATTCAACATTTCAAAGATAAAATCACTCAAATGGTTGCTGCAGTACATGCAGTGAGGTTAGCATGTCAAGGGAAAACAACATATTTTTCTGCATAAAGAAGTTCATCATAATGTTCAGTTTATTCTCAGATAAGTTTTTGCTAAATAAAGCATTAATTGAGTTTTTATTTTTTACTAAAGTAATTAGTAAAATGTGAAATATTCAAGAATTATCATTATACCACCATCTTCACACTGCATATTAGCTTGAGCAGACATATACATTCATTTAGTGTTATATGAAATAATAGGATCAAACAGCATATTACAGGATGCATTATTTTTCTATTTTCTTTTAGTACTTAAGTATTTGCATAGTTTCATATTTTCCACTGTGTGTATATGTATTTGTGTAACATTCTAGCTATGGTTATGCATATCATTTTGTACATTTTTAACTATTTTTCTTATGTTAGGGTGTGAAAACCTTCACACTGTTGGTAGGAATGTATACTGCTATACTCATTAGGAAAAATAGTATGAAGCTTCTTTTAAAACAACTATCATATGAGCTGGCAGTCCCCCTTCTGGGTACATATGTTTGTATATCAAAAAGAATTTAAATCAGGTTTGAAAAAAATATCTGTGTTTCCATATCCATTGCTGCATTGTTCACAATAACCAAGAAATGGGAACAAACTTAATGTCTGCCAATGGATAGAGAAAATGTGGCAGCTACACACAACAGAATAGTATCCAGCCATAACAAAGGATCTCCTGTGTATTGTGACAATAATGATGGATCTGGACAATATTATACAAAGTGAAATAAGCCAGGCACAGAGAGACAAGTGCTCCATGATTCCACTGATGAGAGGATTCTAATAATCAATAATTATTGATTATTGAAATAATCAATTATTCTAATAATCAAACTCACAGAAGCTGAGAGCAGGATAGGGGTTTCCAGGGGATCAAGGGAGGGAGAACAAAGAGTATAACAAAGAGTATATTGTATAACAATTCAATACACATCGAGTTTCAGTGATGCAGGTGAATGAGTTCTAGAGATACGCCACTGTTGTGTCCATAGTCAAGAATACTGAATTTGCACTTAAAAGTGTGTTAAGGGGGAAGATTTCATGTCAATTCTTATAATTCTTAGAATTTAAAAAAATCTTTAAAATAATAGTAATTGAGTCCCTGGGATTTTCCAGGTATAGGATCATATCATCTGTGAAGAGTGAGAGTTTGATCTCCTCACCATTTAGATACCCTTGATTGCATTTTCTTGCCTAATTGCAATGGCTAAGACTTCCATTACTATGTTGAATAGAATTGGGCATCCTAATTTCTGATCTGAGTGAAGATTTTTTTCAATTTTACACCATTCAATATGATATTGGCTGTGGGTTTGCCATAGATGGCCTCTATCAGTTTAAGAAATGTCCCTTCTATGCCTATTTTCTTAAGTTTTCTGATCATGAAAGGATGCTGGATATTATCAAAAGTTTTTCTGCATAAATTGAGAGGATCATATGGTCTTTGTTTTTTATTTTATTTACATGATATATTGTATTTATAGATTTACTTATGTTGAACCAACCTTGTAACCCTGGAATGAAACCAACTTGATGACGGTGTATGATTTTTTTGATGTGTTGTTGAATTCTGGTTGCTAAGATCTTATTGAATATTTTTGCATTGATATTCAAAACTCTTAGAAGTGATCAAAGAATACAGTAGTATATCAGGATACAAAATCAACACTTAAAAATCTGTAGCTTTACTATCTGCAACAATAGTCAAGCTAAAAAATATAGTCAAAGACTCTATTCCTTTTACAGTAGTGCCAAAGAAGATGAAGTATCTGGGAATTTACCAAACAAAGGAAATGAAAGATATCTATAAAGAGAATTATGAAACTCTGAGAAAAGAAATAGCTAAAGATGTTAACAAATGGAAAAACATACCATGCTTATGAATGGGAAGAATCAACACTGTTAAAATGTCCAAACTACCCAAAACAATTTACAGATTTAATACAATCCCTATTAAAGCGCCATTGTCCTACTTTAAGAGCTTGAAAAAATAGTGCTTCATTTTATATGGAATCAGAAAAAACCTTGAATAGCCAATACATTACTCAGAAATAAAAACAAATCAGGAGGTATCATGTTACCAGACTTTTGATCTATAGTGATCAAAACAGCATGGTACTGGCACAAAAACAGAGAGGTAGATATACGGAACAGATTAGAGAACCAGGAGATGAACCCAGCGACTTAGCATAATTTGATCTTTGATAAACCTATCAAAAACATTCAGTGGGGGAAAGACTCCCTATGTAACAAGTGGTGCTGGGTGAACTCGCTGGTGACCTATAGAAGACTGAAACTGGACCTTCATCTTTCACCATTAACAAAAGTTGATTCTTATTGGATAAAAGATTTAAACTTAAGACATGAAATGATAAAAATAGTAGAAGAGAGTGCAGGGAAAACACTTGAAGAAATTGGCCTGGGAGAATATTTTATGGAAAGGCTGCCCCAGGCAATTGAAGCAACACCAAAAATACATTACTGGGATCTGATCAAACTAAAAAGCTTTTGCATAGCCAAGAGCACAGTAAGTAAAGCAAACAGAGAACCTTCAGAATGGGAGAAGATTTTTACAGATTATGCTTCTGCCAAAGGTTTAATAACTAATATCCACAGAGAACTCAAAGTAATCAATAAGAAAAGAACAAATAACCCTATTTCTATGTGGGCAAGTAAATTGAACAGAAACTTCTCTGAAGAAGACAGGAACATAGTCTACAAACACATGAAAATATGATTATCATCTTTACTCATCAGAGAAATGCAAATCAAAACTACTTTGAGATATCATCTAACTCCAGTAAGATTAGCCCACATTACAAAATCCCCAAACTACAAATGTTGGTGTGGATGTGGAGAGACGGGAACATTTCTACACTGCCGGCGGGAATGCAAGCTAATTTGTCCTTTTTGGAAAGAAGTTTGGAGAATACTCAAGGAACTAAAAGTAGAGCTACAATTCAATCCTGCAATTCCTTTCCTAGGTATATATACAGATGATCAAAAATCATTTTACACCAGAATGTGTAAAATAATTTGCACCAGAATGTTTATTGCAGCCCAATTCATAATTGCCAAGACATGGAAACGACCCAAGTGCCCAATAACCCATGAATGGATTAACAAATTGTGGTATATGTACAGCATGGAATACTATGCAGCCATAAAAAAGACAGAGACTTCACATCTTTTATGTTTACCTAGATGGAGCTGGAACATATTATTCTTAGTAAAGTATCTCAAGAATGGGGAAAAAAGTATCCAATATCCTTAATACTACTATGAAATCAATATATAACCACCTACATGTTCATATGAATGGTAAAACATAACTATAGTCAGAAAGTAGGAAGGAAGAGGAGATAGAGGGGAGGGGAGTGGTTAGGCTGGGAGGACGGAGGGTATTTGTGGGAACTTCACCTAATGTGCATAATGCAATGGTACATTTAAAAACTATTAAGAAAAGAGTATAATTATCTACCACAACAAAAAAGGAAATGAAGTGATGGATGTGTTAATCAGTTCAATGTAAGCATTTCACATTGTATATCAAATCAGTACACTGAAACCCATAAATGCATCGGTATACACAGTTATGATTTAATAAGTAAAAAAGATAATATGAATAAATAAATCTCTTTGTGATGAAAATTCTCTTTTCTAGGTTTGAGTTTCTGCTGAATTATTCCTTTATTTTTTTCCTAGGCTAGATCTCTTGGATGACATAATTTGGATATTTCCACAGCTATGGCCCCATGCTCCTACCCTCCAATTTAGAAGGTGAGTGAGCCCTTCTGAAATGCCACCAGACAATACCACCCACTCCCTTCCACCCTCTCTTCCAATAGCAAGAGGCTATGGTCTGGGGCACTAGCAAGAGCACGTCCACAGCATCAGTGTGGATGCCAGTGAGGATGAAACACAAGGTGAATGGGAGGTGGGGAGGGGTGTTCTTCTTCAGACACTAGGACCAGGGGCATTTCCAGATGATCAGTTTAGAAGGGAAACCAATGCACTTGGATGTCTGCTTGATTGTAGACATACCAGAGAGTGTTCACACTCACATGTACAAGTACGTGAACAGCTGATCAGTTATCATGAGTCCCGTATCTCAGTAGAAACAATGTGAGGTGGAGACATGCTCACAAGATCCCTCATCTTGGTCCTCCCTGAGCCATGTGGTCCTGAGCTAGCCACCTGACCACACTCCACCGACCCCCATGTTCCTGCGTAGATCTGTGATGATGTGCAGATAAGCCTAGCACAGTGCCTAGAATAAGGCATTACCACCATAATTTGTTAGAGAAGTTAAAGAGAACCAAGTTGCTATCCCTATCCTAAACTATTACCCCAACTCCCAGGTCCATATCAAAGTTCAACCAACACACCTGTTATTTCTCCATCATAATCTAATCCTGTATTTGGTAACTTTAGTGTTCTTTCCTTAAGGCCCAAGTTTTCACCATTTCTTGCCTGCAATTTAGGTCCACATAAGCTTTGCAAACCAATCTACTTTTCTGATTCAGAATGGGAGAAGATTTTTGCAGGTTATATCTCCGACAAAGGTCTAATAACCAGAATCCATGGAGAACTAAAACGTATTAGCAAGAAGAAAACGAGTGATCCCATCTCAGGGTGGGCAAGGGACTTGGAGAGAAATTTCTCTGAAGAAGATCGGC
>NW_003852518.1:5028062-5029602 GCF_000181295.1 Otolemur garnettii
AAAAAAAAAAAAAAAACATTCATCTTCAAATCACCCTATCAAAGACTCTCGGGTGCAGAGGCTCCAAGGTGGAGGCCACTCTTCTCAGCCCTGATCTGGTCAAAGGTCAGAGGGGCCCAAATTCATGGGGTAAAAGAAGTTAGAATATAGTAGTTCTTGACTCAGGACTCAGAGAACAGAAAGTGAAAGGGTGTTGATATTGGTCACTAGGTTCCATCCACATAATGAGCCTGTGAGGTATGGACTATTATCAAGGTTATAGATGAGGAAATTGAAGTTCATTGAGTTTATATAAAGTACTCTAAGTTGTACAGATAGCCAACTGTGGAGCTGAGCTGTCAACCAAAGTCTACTGGCTCCTAGCATGAGTTCCCAGCATGAGTTGCCTCTGCTGTTTGTAGTCACTTCTGGTCTCTGACTTGCTAGGCTCACTGACCCAGGTGAGCATCTACTAAACCAGACTGTGTCACAGATGCCTGTGTCATGTCCTCACCCAAAGTCACCATGTAATTGTGTCCAGAATCAAAGGCAAGCAGAATCATAAAGCCTGTGTCCTTGGCTCAAAGGAGATACTTAATGTGCTTCAGTAAATTTTATTGACTAAATGGTTTTCGGAGCTGAGAGCTCAAATTTAGTACATTCTAAACCCAACCAATCTCTTCCTGTTCTGAAATTTCATGGAATTTGCAATGGTCAGATAATGCAGAATTAACTGTGTCATCATGGAGATCTGGGTTTCATTTCCAGCTTATCTCAGAAATGTATGCATGACTTGGGGAAAGTTATTTAACCTGGGCCCCAACCTTGCCTCAAAGAGATGTTATTAAAACAAAACAAGATAATGAACTTTCTGTTCTGTCCAGCACTTCCTGTATTGATGAGTATGACAATTTTCTGCTCAGAAAAACTTTTATTATAATATATGAGCAAGCCTTTCTTTGACAGGAGAAATTAAGTTGTTTTCTTTTTATGTACATTGCTGTGTAGCTGACTGCAAAGGTTCTGCTTGAATATTTATTGAATTAATAAAAGAAAGA
This sequence comes from Otolemur garnettii, assembly GCF_000181295.1. Taxonomy (NCBI): domain Eukaryota; kingdom Metazoa; phylum Chordata; class Mammalia; order Primates; family Galagidae; genus Otolemur; species Otolemur garnettii. The sequence goes on from NW_003852518.1 coordinate 5,029,100, forward strand.
ATAAATGCATGAAACCAAGTGTGTACTGCTGGACGCCAGAGTCAGCAGAGGCCCTAGGAGCTTCCTGGTCATCTCATTTTGCACTTAAGAAATTCACAGGAAAACTATACAGATATATGGTACTTTTAAAAAACACTATTTCTCTTTCTTCCCTAAAACATAGACAGCACACTTCAACACACACTTTATTTTTCAATGACATCATTTACTTAGCAGCAGTCAGCAGGTTTCTGCTTCATGACAGGTGTTGGTGCTTGCAGGAGAAAAGGGGAGTCCTGGCCAGAGGAAGCCTTGGACCTAACACTTGCTAAGAGAGGCTTCAGAAAGTTCCAATAGAAGGCATTGATGAGTGCTTAGAAAAACAGAGTTGGGGATTTGGTAAACTTGAAATCCCTTCCTCTATCTTATCCAAGGCACATTTGTTATGAAAAACAACACCATAATGTGTACACATACAGGCACACCACGCACACTCAGACATCAGACACACACATGCACACTCA
>NW_003852518.1:5029879-5030157 GCF_000181295.1 Otolemur garnettii
ACACTCAGACACTGGACACACAGACACACACATGCACACACAGGCACACACACACACTCAGACCTCGGACACACACATGCACACTCAGACATCAGGCACACACATGCACACACACAGGCACACACATACACACTCAGACATTAGACACACAGGCACACACACGGAGGCACACACATGCACACTCAGACATTAGACACACAGATACACACACGCACACACACAGGCATACACATGCACACTCAGACATTAGACACACAGACACACACATGCACACACAC
>NW_003852518.1:5030177-5052677 GCF_000181295.1 Otolemur garnettii
ACACACACGCACACACACAGGCATACACATGCACACTCAGACATTAGACACACAGACACACACATGCACACACACAGGCACACACATGCACACTCAGACATTAGACACAGAGGCACACACATGCACACACACATGCACACACATGCACACTCACACATTAGACACACAGGCACACACATGCACACACACAGGCACACACATGCACACCCAGACACCAGACACACAGACACATACACACACATGCACACTCAGGCATCAGACACACACATGCACACTTAGACACCAGACACACAGACACACACATGCACACACACACACTCAGACATCAGACACACACATACACACTCAGACATCAGGCACACACATGCACACTCAGACACCAGACACACAGACACACACATGCACACACACACACACTCAGACGTCAGATACACGTATGCACACACACAGATACACACATGCACACACATGCACACTCAGGCATCAGACACACACATGCACACTCAGACACCAGACACACACATGCACACTCAGACACCAGACACACAGACACACACATGCACACACACACTCAGACATCAGACACACACATGCACACACATGTGCACAGAGCAATTTCTCCAGCCATTGGAGATGATGTGTTTTAATAATACTGCATGGTGAAAACAGATCAAAGTAACTTGTTGGCTATATTGGATCATGTCTGGCATCGTATTTACTTGGCACTTTTGAGTGATTATTGAATGAAAGCAGAAGACATTATCCTTTCCTTGCCCCTCCAAAACGCCACCCCCAAACTACTCATTATAAAGGATTGGAGAACTGAATTGACCCCTGTTTTAGAAGAACTGGTTAAATTCACCAAATCATTGCTCAAGTCTGCACTTGTGTTAGCCTAATTTGCAGGCCTAGTAACATTTTAGAATATGAATGGAAGGTCACATTTTTCCAGAAGGTTTTTCTTAGAACCTTGTTTCAAAGAAAAGCAAAGCTTCCTGGTACACAAGATGAAAGACTTAAAAAAAAAAAAGAGAGAGACTCTTTGGACATTAAATAGCTTATTAAATAGCTCTTTGACGAATTACAGTAAGTATAAATAAATAAGAAACATATGGATTGGATTTCTTTTGAAACATAAATGGATTTGAATTATAAGAAAACAAACTTTTTGTTTGTTTGTTTTTAAACACAGCAACAAACAAACACTCTAGAAATACAGAACATGGCATCACTGCTCCAAGAATGTCCTAGGTTGATTTTCAACTGATGTTAAATCTAATTATGAGGACATGAAAAAAAGGCAGTGACTGGATTTTTTATTATTAAAAATAAATGCTTATCAGCGTAAACTGTGCCAAGAACATTGATATGTTTTCAAGACATCCCATGGTTGTCATCCATTTAATGTGACTCAAGCATGTTCTCAGGTTCAATAAAAGATACACCACTTTATCTGGAACATTAAAATCATACAGACTTTCATCATTTCATGCCTAAAACTTCCATATAATAGATATATTGCATGAATAAAATGTATTTCATCTGCACTGCTGTCATATTTATCTTAGTGCAAATGAAAGTATTTCACTTTCATTATCTTTATGAAAGATTATGTTATCTTTCCCTTTCAGTTTCATTTATTTATTTTTAAGAAGTGTTGTAAGTTGCTTGGAATCAAGGTATTTTCTTGTGCTATTAAGAGTTTTCAGCAATGCTTTCTGTTCCCAAATGAGAAGCGTTTGGAGTCAGTAGGGTAAACAGGAATGTGACTTGTGAACAAGCATGAAATAAGCACAAGCCCATTTGCCTTGCCCGCAGGAACTTTTCCTGAAAACTGAGTTTTGTTCTATCTAGTTTCTATTTCTGTTTTCCTCATGCAAAGATCCGTTTCACATGTAATGCTCGGTGCCACTGAAATGGGATTGAAGGGGGAACCAGAATTCAGACTTCCCATAAAGTAAGAGTACTTATTATGAATGGCAATAGCATGGTAATAATTCTTATTATTTATAGAGTACCCAGAATGTGCCAACCATGGGGCTGATTTCTATATTCTTTGCCTTATTTCATCTTCACAGAAAACTTGTAAAGGAAACGGTGTTGTCTCCATTTTGTAGTTGAAGGAGCAGGTTTCTCCAGAGCTCCTGGCAGCTTGAAGAAATCAGCCTCGAGGCTGACTGATTTGGGACAATCACAGTATATGAGAAACTTAGAAAATCCCCAAGCCTGGGTGGCCAACTCTCTATTTCCCTTATTTTCCTCTGTGTGAATGATGTAGCAGGCATTTGGACCAACATGCGCATGTGCCAGGGATTGCAAAATTAAAAAGAAGCCTAAGGGAGATACCAGGGGTAGAAACGGTATTTTCCCAGCATTTCAAGTTTTAAGTATCACTCTCAGTTTGAAAAACAAAGCAAAACATCCGGTTAGCACGTCTTTTGCCACCTGTGCAATTTGCCTGCTTGCTGGGATAGGTCTGAGAGAAGGAACTTGTGGCTTCTGTTTGCTCTTTATGAGTTCCCCGGAGATAAGAGCAATTTGGATGCCACATTCCATGGTATCAACTCAAGGGAGGTACAGCATAAACACTCATGGGGCTCAAACGGTCTCTGGTAGGATTCCAGTTTGCTGAGAGCATTTATTCTTGGAAAGAGCTTTATGAAAGGACATGGATCCCTGCGGGGGCTTTTGGTGGCTTCCTAGGAAGGCTCTGAACTTTCAGAAGATTATGTCGGGCAGCCTTGCGTGGGCGCCTTAATTTATCAGAGCTCTTCCTTTGGCATCAGCAGAGAGTGTGACCAGATCTTTCCTGTGAAGAATTCGTGATTGTACAACTAAAATGTTTCAGAGTTGTTTTGAAAAGGTCATATAGTTACCCCATGAGAAGAAGAAAATAAAAGTTCTTTTATTTGAAAAGAAAGGTCACGTTGACAATTTGAGAATATTAAGCCTATTCTCAAGGAATGTTTCCATCCCTTGTTAGAAACTCAAAATTATCACCTCCTTATGTTTTTATGCCACTTTATAGTTTATAAACACCTTTTATTTTTATCATTGATCATAGCAGCATTTGGCTCATAATTCCCCAGAATGGTTTTGTGATGTAGTTCCACATTCCTTGACTTGTAAGGAGCCAACGGGGCCCAGCGAACTGCGTCTGAGTGGCCACACCCAAGGACTCAAGGGATGGCAGACTCTGCGACCCACAGGGCAAGTCACCGCAGGAAGCCTGTGGAAAGGCTGAGGCAATGAAGTTCGTGCTTAGCTTTGATGTTTTTGCACTTACCAATTACAAATTAAACTTTCTTGGAGGCTCCATTTTCTCATTTAGAAAGTGAAGATACTAATGTCTACATCCTAGGGACGTCATGAGGACTAAATCAGATGAATATTTGTGAAATTACTGTGCAATCTGCCCTGGGCTTTCCATGCACCCTGGTGTCTATTTTTGGACCCCATGGTTGGCTGAGAATAGCATATTTACTGGTCAAACCAATGAATACAGTGGGTGCAAATGATAGCTGTCATGACTGTGAGTGTGAAGGACAATTAAGTAATCTGTGATTTTCACACCATCGTTATCCATATGTACATCTTTGAATTGTTAAACAGTCAATGAGCCTCTTGGTATTACCCTTTCCTAAATAAAGTTTCTGTCCCTTGGACCATATCACCACTACTACTTGAGCTAAGAAAAGAGATATCTTTGAATACTTTTTCTTTTATGCCTAGATCCAAACCATCTATAATCCTGTCAAGACTACTTTTAAAATCTGTGCAAATTAAAACTTAATTTTATTTCTAGAGGTATATTTTGTCTACTGCCTTGACTACAGAAAGGCAGTTTCAAGAACTGCACATCTTGTGCGTGTGATTCACTGGTGTATCCCTCACACTTAGAACAGTGCCTAACGTGTAAGGCACTTCTATCATTATTTGATTAAAAAGACAATAAAATGGTCATAATCTATACTTCTGTAAATTATTAAAAAACACATATTTATGTAACTTATCCAATATTCCAATCTCTTTAGACTGAGCAACATGGAAAAATGAATGTTATATTTTCGTTTTCTTGCTGAGTACCCTAAGTTACCAAACCACTACAAGGAAAGCAAGAATTAGCCTTCTTACCTCCATGAGCATCAGGCCTGTTGGAAGAGCTGGCGAATTAGAATGTGACTGTCAGATAAAACTCTTCTCTCTCCTCCCCTCCCCCATGTGTGTTCAAATGTATGTAGTTGTGTTCAGTCTTATCACATTGTCAGCAACCTGTAACTACCACTTAAATCAAATGCACAGCTGCTTCACCATGACAAGACCTCGTCCTGCTGCCCTCTGGAGTTTCCTACCCTTAAACCTTAATATCTGGCAACAAATAGCCAGCATTTTATGTCTTGATAATCACGTTATTTTGAGAAAGTTATATAATTACAGTCATACAGTATGTAGTCTTTTAAGAATGCCTTTTTAAAAAAACTCTAAGTAGTACCCAAAGATCTGTCCAAATCAGTATGTACAGTCATAGTTACCCCTTGTTACTACTGAGAAGTGCTCCCTGGCAAGGGCCTGGAGACAGACCTGTCCATTACCCTCTACTAAATGTGAGACACAGGCTTGTAGACACCTTACTGCATGATTAAAATGTGGCCAGGATGTGGTCAGGAGTGCCCACTGGTAAGGGTAGGTCAGTGTGGAGGAAAAGGTGGTTTCAGCAGGGAAGCCGACGCCATGTGGAGGAACCTCTAGTGCTACAAACAATCGCGCCAACCTTAGAGAATAGGACATTAAAAGGCCAGTGTTAAGAATAATGATATAGACATGCCATGATTTGATTTATACAAATAGCATTTTATTGAAAATAGGGGGTTTTAAAAGAAATAATTAGAAATGAACTATGCTTCAGTTAATTTGATGGTTATGAAAATTGTTCCTAATTTTTTTAATATCATTTTTTCAGAATTAGAGCCAATTCACTGTTCTTCATACAGAAATGAAAAGACACAAATGAGGGCAATGGAAGGATAAATACATTTCTCAAAGACTTTTGTCTTGAATTGAATTGGAATATTATTGAAATGGTGTCATCCTAGGGAACCTACAAAGATTGACCAACTGGGAAATTCTGCAGGATACTTTTATTGCAATGTTTCAAAATCAACATGAATTCTCCCCTTCAAGTGTAAGGAGATATTATACACAATCATGAATTACGTAAACATATCACAAGGATATGTTGCTGGGAAATTTCATCATTGTGCAAGCATCATAGAGCTACTACACCCACCCAGATGGCAGTGCCTACTGTGTACCTGGGCTGTACGCTACTGTTTCTACAAATCTGCACAGCGTGGTACAGTGCTGAACATGGTAGGCAATTGTTAGCACAGTGGTGTTTGCATATCAAAACACAGAAAAAGTGCAGTACAAATCTGACACTAAAATCTTAGGTGACCACATTGTATACAAGATTATTTATGGAATGAAATATCTTGTGACCTATGTCTACATACATGTATGAGTGCACATCACATGCTTATTCTTCATTATAAGTAATCTATAGGTATGTAATTATGTACCTATATATTTATTCATATAAATACTGGGATATATGCCATATAATATTACATATGTATGCTTACATATGTATACATTATAATATATATGTATGTATATAAGACATATGTATGTTATGTGATGAATATATACACATATAAATTATACATTCCATTTACAATTGTTAGAAAAGACTTTTTAAATATTCATTCCCTGGCCAGTTGAAGGGCAGGGCTGAGAAGAGACACAGGCCTTCAAAATTCCTTGAATTGATATAAGGAAAAAAGTTTGTATTAATCGAACAATGCACCAAACTTCTCAGCATGGACATGATGTGGCAGCAGGGCTGGGCCCCCCTGAATCACAGCTGCAAGATCATTGAGTTTCTGGATTTACAACAAAGCCAACTCAGGATGACTACAAAAGCTTGGGAATTTCAATTTTTTAAAAATCTACGCTGAGACTTGAGCAAGAGAAGAAACCACAAAGACTGTTCAGAAACCATATCTGGCCCCTGTATCTCCCAGCAGATACAGATGGGAGGAGAACGGAACAGCTTGGAGAAAACAAAGAGTCATCCTTTCTCTGAACTAACTTATTTAAACTAAAGCCCCCCAAACTACCAATGTCACACTCTGTGCATGACGTTTATGGGTAAATCTATATGAACAGAATGAGTGAAGGGTCAGACCATTAAAGATGGAGGTTTTATTGTAGGAAAGAGCTTGCTGTTTGGTTTCCCCGCAGGAGCTGAGCTGGTGTGGCTGCACATCCAGACAAAGTGGGAGGTAGGAGGGCAGAGAATAGCTCAAAGCAGCCGTCAGCTGGCTGAGGCTATGGAGCCTGCTGCCTCAGCTTCTCTCCGTGAAGATTCACTCAGAGTGTCAGAGTGAGAGGATTATATAGATGTCCTCTAAGTCTACTCTGGAATTAATTCTTATCACTGGAGAGAGATGTGTAAATAACGATCAGACAATTGAATATGGTAAAGTGGTCCTCACCAAGGAGTATGTGAGCAAGAATGAGCTCTGAGTGCTGCTGACCCGCTCGCCCTTTCATTTGGTCACTCTTCCTTTTTTCCATCCAGTCGCTAGTTTGAGGACATGCTGTGTGGGAGGTTGTCCTCTGATTATTATAGATACAGGAATAATCATGACATGGACTGTGCTTCTAAAAACTGCATAGTCTAGTGGAAAATGCCAGTTGCTAAGTAGACAATTACAATAGAGTGGCCCCTGGTTGCTGTAGCAGAGAGAAGGGGTGCAGACCAGAGCAGGAGGAGAGGGAAGGCCCCCCTGACCTGGAGGACACCCGTTTGTGTCATTTCTTGTTGGGATTTGGCTCAAAAATCTCTCTACCCATCCTGCCTTACCTTTTTGTTAGTTTAAGGATTATTGAATAGCCTGATCTTAAAATTTTCAGGGATGGATTCTTATATTCTTTCTGTTTCCTTCAAAATGGCCCATCTCACAGTCATCATCTCCTTGGTCCGGCTCAGGAGGGAGGCAGCGTCTGGTGGAAACCCTTCTCAGAGAGTCACAGACGCTAACAGGCTGGGCTGGGTTGGTTACTCGGGGGTTGTTCTCAACATGTGGTGCATACTAACCCCATAATGCCCAGAGGGTGCAGGAGTGTGTCTTTAAACGAGGTTGGCTGCCAGGTTGATGGGTGATGCTCCAAAATGGGAGAGTGTTGGAGAAATTGGTGGAGTCATGTCACAAAAAAAGCCTCCAAGTTTTTAGTCAATTCTAGGTGTGGTTCTGGAAGCCATCCACAGAGGGGCTTTGTCAGCTCCGTTGTGAATCCACCCCCTTCCTGATGTGCCTTCTGCTTTGGTCAGCATTCGCACAAGCACAGGAGCAGCTGGTTCCCACTGGGATGCTACTGGCGACAGCTGTGTGTGATAAACTTGAGAGCGGCAGAGCCAGCGGGATGGGTGGGCTCTTCCACCTGCCCACACATAGATTCTATTCATCCTCTCCACAGCTCCTGACTGCCCAGATAGCTAAGGAAAAAATTAGGTTGATGGGCTGTGTCTTACATGCCATTAAAATATCCAATCAATACGCAAACCACTTGCAAATACGTGTGTATTCAGGAAGGATCATGGACTATCCTTGTGAGGCCTATACAATGGCATAGGTTGAATTTCATTTATTTATTCATTCGACAAACACTCATGGTGTGCTTTTTATGTCTCAGGCCATCTAAAACAATGAGATGCCGATGTGAGGGGAATATACAAGCAAGAGGCCAGGGGGTAATCAGAGAAATATTAGAGAGGTGGCTTTATCTTTTGAGAGGCTTAGTGGATTGATTTGGTGCCATTTGATTTTGGGGGATGATTTTTGACTTGGTTACCTGCCCCCATCTCCTTCATATTTCAGATCTACAGATAAGCCACCTACTGAGACCTCCTTACTACTGAAGGATTTATCTAAATACTCTGTCTACAGAAATTATTTTAAAGAAGCTATACTAGTTTATACCTTCTAGCACAGGTGTCCTCAAACTACGGCCTGTGGGCTACATGCAGCCTGCCTAGGACATTTATCCATCTGCCGGGTGTTTTTGCCGCTGCTGCCTGACCTGCTTAGCAGCCAACGCGTGCCAGGGCCCACAGTCCGGCCCTCCAATGGTCTGAGGGACAGTGAACTGGCCCCCTGTTTAAAAAGTTTGAGGACTCCTGTTAGCATATCCTTCTAGAAATAGCAGGCAGCTGGTAATAACTTCAGTACAGCTTGATTAAAATAAACCTTAAAAAGATAGAATTGAAGACCTCAGTTGGAAACCATAGTCCTTTTGGCAGCCACTTCACCCTAACTTAGTTTCAGTTTCCTAATCTGTATAATCAGCATATTGGTAATAGGTATCTGTCTGTCCTACGATTCACAGAGAAGCGATGTCCGTACTACTTACTGTAAAGACAAAATGTAACAGTTAATAGAAATGAGTTTTGTAAAGTATAAATCACTAATAAAAACAGAGCAACCTTAACTGTAATTGTTATTAATACCATGCTTAGTTATCTTCGAAATATAAATAAAAGAGAGACAGCTGTCTCTCAAAGGGAGGAGGCTGGACACACTTTTCAGAAGCAGAAATGGAGTACGTCTTTCAGCTTTCTAATGAGCACAGGAGAAGTTAGAACAAAATGCTTTCCACGGTTCTTTATCTGCTGGCGAGTTACTCCTGACAATTGGAAAGGCTTCTCGCCCTAAGTGTTTAAAACAATCATACATGTGAGTTTTTAATTTAAAATGAGAAAAATATTAATTTCATAAATATTCTACTGGTTTTGTTTTTGTGCTAAAGTTTCAGAGAATATGACCCAGTTACTATTTTCAAGAACACACAGCCCCTGAGGGAGGAGGCGATGAAAGCTCTGGGAAGCATCGACAGGCCGTGCGGGCTCTCGGGGGACGGGGGACGCAATGTTCCCAAGCTGCTGGCGGCCCACCAAGGTGGCCAGGAGGGCTGATGTTTGGGCTGGGAGGAAGGAAAATGGCATTCCCCAGAGTGAGGGCACAGAGCCACACTGGAGCGCCTATGGGAACGGTGAAGGAGGGTGGAGATTATGAGGGAGATGTGTGATTTTTATTTCTAGGTCAGTGTTTCACAACCATGTTCTAATACCCCAGAGTGGGGCAGGTCCATAGACGATGGGACCGGGGCCAGCCTATGCACAGGGAATCACATGAGACCCCAGAACAAACAAGTTGTACTTACAAAAGTCTCTCCCACGAGTCAGCAGAATCCGGCAGACAGGAAGTGCGGCCACTGCATTCCTGAACTCCAGGAACATCGTTCCCTCTGTAAACGAGCTGGGTGTGCTGGTCTTGTAGAACACAATTTAGATGTCACACCAAGGGCTGTGGGTACTTGGTGTGTGTGGGGTAAACAGGGGCCATGCTTGCAGGCCAGTGGCTGTCAGGATGTCCCCAGACCAGCAGCCGGGCATCACCCAGGGACTGTTAGAAGCGCACAGTCTCAGCCAGCCTGGACCCACAGAGTCAGAAGCCCTGGCTGGGACCCTGCAGGCTGAGTTCCAGCAAGCACACTGGGGCCTGTAGGAGGTGCTCAGCTTTGGGTGCCTCTGCTCACCCGGTGTCCCCAGGCTCACATGTCCCAAAATCATGTGGAGTGCAGGAAACAAGCCTGCCAAGGCAGCATCACCGGTGGCGGTTGCAAATGCCACTGTTCCACCTCAAGTATCCCCTTGTCAGGCAGGAGCCCATGAGCAGGGAACACCTAGGAATCAGCGGGAGGAGTTTCCCATTACCACGCGTGGGCCTCTTACCAGCAGCGGAGGTGTAGACGTGAGAGCCCCACCAGGACCCACTCACAGCTCTGTTCCGTGGCTGGCCGCATAGCCTGGTGCCGGGGGGTTGCCTGCTTGGTTTACTCTTCTGTACAGTGGGCATAATAGCAACTTCCTCCAGGGTTTATATGCAAAGAAACATGATTGTCACCATCATGTCAGTGCCTTAGTAACCCCGGTGTGTGACCACATGGGTCAGATGCATCAATCCACAGTCACTCCCACTGCCCCTCCTGCAGCTTCTGTGACTACAAGCCTGCTGGCCTGCTGCTGCCACTAACAGTAGCACTGCTCCTCCTTGGCCACCACCACTAATCCTACCACCGTGGCCAGCTCCGCTCATGCTGGACTGTGGCTGCTGATGCCATGGCCCCTGCTACTGCTGCCAGTGCTGTTACTACTGCAGTTACTCCGAGTGTTACTACTAGTATCCTGCTCTGCTGCTCCTGCTATTACCAATGCTCAGAGAACTGCTATCCCTGCTACTGACACTACTGCTGCCAAAACTACGTCTAGAACTGGTAATGCCACTGCCACTGCTGCTTTCCTAATGTGATTGCTGCCACTGCTGCGACTGGCACCGTCACTGACATGACTGCTAATGCAACAGCTACTGCTGGCACTGTCACCAGCACTGTTGTCACTATTGCTGCTGCTGCTGACGCTGCTGTTGCCACTACTGCCATGACCACAGCTAGTGCTGCTGCTACGTCTGGGGCTGCTGCTCGTGGTATGACTCTTCACTGACGAGTGACAGTGTGTTTTTGCAGAAGGAGAAAATATAGCTGCAGAGAGAGACGGGCAGGGACAGTACTGGGGTCAAGGAGGCAGGAAGAAACGGAGAGGCCTCTTTTCTACCACATGTTTGTCGGGAAACAACCAACAGACTTTTGAGGCAGAAATAATAAACAGCCCATCCGTCGGGAGACGAGCTTAGCAGGCGCTGCTTCTCTGGGAGTGAGGGCCTTCTGTTTCCTCTCCCGTCCCTCCCCACCCCCACCCATCCTCACTGCTGGCTTAGAGGCTCCTGCCAACCCCAGTGAGAGCCAGCGAGGTGAGAGCCTCAGCTTGGATTTGGTTTGATGACTGAACTCTATGCACAGATTTTATTTGAGAGTTGATTTTGTGACCCAATGTTGAGTTGTTGTCAGCCAAGAATAATCTATTGTGCTTTCTGTCGACCTGCGGTAAGAGTTGACTAAATGTTAGGTGAGACGCAGCAAACGGAAGTGGGCGTCCTTTTCTCAAGGCTACATTTTGAATCTGAAGGGAATAATTATTTCATACCTATAAGCGCCTCGTAAAATTCAGAACATGGCATTATGTTGTATTTTGCAAAACTTTCTATGTGGATCTAAATAATAAAAATGGATCTATTTTCCTAAAATGAAACGGGAGAAGAGTGAGGAACTCCTGACCAAGATGCTACCTACTCTGCAGGCCTTTCTGCTGAACTATTTTTGGTGTAATGATAATATATATTGATTAGAATTTACAATTTTTAAGAGGAAAACATCATTCCAGTTTCTTCATTCAAACGAAACTGTTACTATTTGTCTTGTATTTCACTTTATAGGTTTATATCTCATAGTCACATTAGGTATTGTTTTCTATCTTATTCCATCGCAGCATTTAAACAGAGTTGCACCTTGTCACTGAATTGTTGAAATTATTATTTTGGCAGGTCCTAGTGGCCTAATTTACTATGCACTGGACTTTGCTGAACAATTTTCTTGGTTTGGATCATTTCCAAATGTTTCTTTCTATACATACTGTGGTTGAGATCTGTGTACTTTTGCTTTCCTATGATCATCTTTCTCCATGCCTGAGTATTTATATAGAGCACATTCATAGAAATTGAAGTTTGGCACAATGACCACAGGCTATTTGGTATTAAAAAAATGAGTTAAGTTACCTATGTGATCTTTCTGGTTACAAAAACAACATGAAACTTCTAAATTATGACCAAAACAACACTAAAATAAATGTCAGCTATACATTCATTTAAGAAAGATAAAATTGAAGCAAGGAAGATGATTATTTATCCAACTATTCTAGTTCAGGGTCACAGATGGTACGAGCCTGTCCCAGCTGCTCAGGGCACAAACTGCGCGCCAGACCTGGACAGGACATCACTCCATCACAGGGCGCACTCACCCTCTGGCACACACACACTCTCACACTAGAATCATGTAGACACATCAGCATATCTAAAGGGCACAGCGTGGGGTGAGGGAGGAAAGCAGAGGGCCTGGAGGATGCCCATGCAAACACGGGGAGAATATGCAAGCCCCACACAGCCTCAACCCATAAAAATTATTTTTGTCATGAACATTATAACAAAATGATGTTGAACAAAGCAATGTTATTTGGGGATCTAACTTATGTGTAAGTGGAACCTGAAGGATGTATGACAATTAGTCTGACAGGAAGAAGAGAGTATTATTCCGCACAGAGAAAAAGGCAGGCGTGATGGCTGGAGGTGGAGGTGAGAAAACCCATGGGCAGTTTGGGAAAGGGGTGAAGTGTTTCACCTCAGTAGCCCAGAGAGGTAGAAGCAGGAGGGCCAGGAGGAAAATCTGCAATGCAATATTGTCCCATGGTAGCACCAGCACCCTCCCCCCCAACCCTGTGGTCAGCACTAAACACACAATCGCTGAGCACATTCCATAGGAAGTGGAGACTCCTGAGTGGTTGGGCTTGATGGAGTAGGTAGCAAAACCAGAGAGGCCAGGATATATCTTTATATTAGTGGTCCACCCTTATTATTCTTGAATTCCATATTTGAGATTTTCATGCTCACTAAAATGTATTTGTAACTCCAAAATAAATAATCCCAGAGTTCTGTGGTCATTGACAGGCACAGGCAGAGCAGTGAAAAGTTGAAGTTACCAGCACAAGTGTCCCTTCTGAGCTGAATGAACTCATGCTCTGGCTCCTTGTTTTAGCTGATGCTGTAAACAAAGGCCCTTTTCCGGGTGTAGTAAGTTTAGTGTCCTTTGTATTTTCGTTCTTTTTGCTGGTGATTTTTGCTATTTAAAGTGGCCCTCGGCACAGTGTTTAAGTGCTGTCTGGGGTCTCTCCATACCAGAGGCTGTGACGTGCTGTATGGAGGAAATACTGTTGTATGAGGTTCTTTCAAGCATGAATTGAGGCACTGTTGGCCCTAAGTTCAATGCTAATTAACCACTAATAGACATTAAAGTATTTTGAAACAAAAATGCATATAAAACAAGGTTATGTATTAGTTTATGGAAATATTGTGAGCAGAAGTTTATAGGAACCCAAGTTTGCATTTCCCCTGGGAGCAATGGCTTGTATTGCCTAATTCATTGTTTATAGTAGCTTTGTGGAATACAAAGGCTGTGAGCAATACAAACCCACTGCATCTTAATTTCTATGTTGGAATATAGGCGTCTCCATAGTTTGGGGTTAATGCAACTGAGTTAACCCTCAGAACTCTTTATATATTTTTTAAGCTTTTTCATGTCAATATTATTAGTTATTTAATATAACATTAGATTTCTTTCTGATAAATACAACATATTTATATCTCAAATGCTGAGATTCAATTTTCTCATTTTCTTCCTTTATTCTGATTCCTTTCATTCCATTTGCAGAATTCTCATGTCATTTGAATCAATCTATTTCTATTTTGTGTCAACTATGTCTCCCTTATTTTCAAAACACAAAAGTAAATCATTATATTAGTCAGAATGAGCTAAGTTTTGCTGCAAGAACCAACAAGTCCCAAATCTCAGTGGGTTGGAACAACGAAGGTTTATCTTTGTTCTTATGTTGCATGTCTGTGCCAGGTTAGCTTGGGGTTTTACTCCATGTCACATTTACCCAAAGAAATAAGCAGCGAAGTCCCCACTGTTAGGCATGTTACTGATTGATATGGTAGTAGAAGAGAACATAACAGAATCACACACACATGGTCTAGTGAAAGTGATGAATATGTGTGCCTCTCACATTTCCCCTACTAAAGCCAGACACGGGGTCACAAGCTTGAGTAACTTCAAGGAAGTAAAAGATTCTAATCTGACCATGTGTCTGGAAGAGAAGTTGCAGCACTAATGACAGCCATACTCTGTCATTCATTCTCTGTACACACAGAGCACACTCCCCTTCTCCCCAAGGTAAACAACCCCAAGTACCATCCATAAAGCATAGTGTGCAAAGGCTAGGATTGCTGGAAGAAAACTAGGGGTAACACAAGAGTTAAAAAGGTGAATCCCCTGCCTTCACACCACACACTTGATACATGCTGGCAGAACGGGATTGCAATACCCTCACCACATATTCTCAGCCTCCTATACCAAAGGAAGAACGGAAGCTGTGGAAAGATATCCTGGGATGGATCAAATTGTATTTTCCTAGGCATACATTTTGAGACCTGCTACTCAGGGACCAGAGAATCATTGCAGGTGTAATTAAAGAGGAGGCCATGCTGACCCCTAATCCCACTGGACTAGTGTACTAATTACACTGGCTTGTCTGGGTGCAGACAGGCACATGGGGAAAATAGCAAATGATGATAAAGGAAGAGATTGCCTCATCCCATGGAATTCTAAGAATGCCAAAGATTTCCAGAAAACCAGCAGAGCCTGTGGAAGAGGCCTGCAACTGATCCTCTTTCACTGTCATCAGATGGAACCAACTCTGCTAACAACTTGATCTTGTGCTTCTTGTCTTTAGAACTGTGAAATAATAACTTCTTGTTGCACAAGCCCAGTTTGGGGAGCTCTGCAGGGGCAGCCTAGCAAACTGCTGCAGCCACCATTTTCTGCACGAGTTAGGGCAGACAATATGCTGCTGCTGTTGTTAACACCCTCAACATTGCTCGGTGGGTCAAAAAGCACAGGTGCGCTGTTTCTCACTCTTACTACATGTCAGTCATGGGCACGTCCGGTGCTCTGCTCTGTCTCATCTTGGCTCAGAGACCTGGGCTACCAAGTCCCCACCAACTGGAGCATTTCTGGTATCTGGAGTAGAAGAAAGAACATGGCAAATTGTTCACCAGCCACAAAAGTTTTCTGCGTAGTGGGAAGTGCATTCCTTCTGTTCACATCTAATTGGCCCAAGCAAGTCATGTGCCAAGGTTGAAGGGTTGGGTAGAGAACAGATGTGTTGTTCAATAGCACGGGAGGCTCACAAAGACACTGTGCTTCTGTCTAGTCTCTTTCCTTGCCTCCATTTGACTATAGACATGCTGGATAAGAAGGACACTATCTATAGATTTCGTTTTTATTAAAATTCTTTTGAAAACTGTGAGAGTGATTCTTGGCTAATTTGATTCCAGTGCAAATGCCTTGGTAGACACGTCCCAAAGTGCCACTGTGTGTCAAGGACTGTACTGTGTATAGTTACATTACAGTCAGACAAGTGCAAATGTCCATCCCAAATTTTGTAGAGGTAGAAAGTTTGACTCAGGAAGCTTCAATAACTCGTCATACTTTAGAGTTAAAATTCAAGCTCAGATATTTAGCCTTTTAATCTGGTGCTTTTTAGACTCTACTTTTGAGTAGGTAAAGACCTTCTCATAAACTAGATAAATTAATCATTCAGTAAATGGTTTGTTTGTAAGTGTTGGCCTCTCTCCATAAATCACTTGTAGTTTCACTTTTGTATCTATCATTCATTTTGAAGACAAAGATGAACATAATGGTTATCCTCAGAGACACTGCTGTTCTTCCATAATGAACTTCTCTAAATAAATTTGTTAGTTACTTTATTTTTAAATATTTTGTTTTATGGTCCAGGGTTTAAGCCATCAAAGAATTTACACCATCGTTTATCAATCCAGTGTTCCTTTTAGAGTGCACCTGGCTGTTCAACAATTTTAAACCCGCTACCAAGAAAAAAAATCCTCTTAAATTGAGGAGATTAACTGAATGTCATAGTTGTTTTCTATTTTGAAATCAGAAAGCTCTGAGGTTACTTAAGTACTTAATGATTTCTTCAAATCATGATTGAGAAGTTTTTCAATTTTTTTCTCTGATGCTAAAATCATGCTCTAATTAAAGGCTCTCCATCATTAAAATTCATTATCATAAATATTTACGTTATTAAGGTAGCCTTGCAATCATGCTGCAATAAATTATATGTTTGATTAATATTCAGCCAGCACAGAGCCAACCTTCCCCCTCACTTATAAAATCTTAAAGGGACCTCATATTTCTTCTTGTTTCAATGGCAATAGTGGATCTCAAGAGGCCTACTGGAATGTGCTGTCCTTCTCCATATCTTTGAGCTCTTTAGGGAAACTTCTGAATCTTATGTGCATACTGTATTTACCATAGTAGAAAAATACCTACTTTCTATCAATATCCACAAGATAAAGCAGGGCAATATGTGGATTGACAAACTGGCAAGTGATCAGAGCCTAGCGGTGCTCTCAGGAGCAGTAAGGACTGCTAAACATCCAGAGCACCAAAGAAGGCAAATGTTTCCTGCACTATGCCAGACATTTACCTTGCATGTATGTAAGGCAGTGGGATCCCAGAGCTGAGCACTTTAACTTGAACTACAACACGACAATTAATGGTTACCTAGTAACAGATACTGAGATTGGGGATAACTTTGACAGCCTCCTGGGACAGTGCACATGGCAAGGGCACCTGAATTAACACCAATAATTTTTTGTCTTACTTGTTAAATCCCTTCTCATTTACAGGAGAAAAGCTAATAGCTGAAAGTCATGTGAACACATCACAGTGCAGAAACCCCTGAGTTACAAAATTATATGTGTTATTATACTTATTTTATGAAGCCCAGTATTTTAAAAAAAATCAGAAATCAAAGAAAAATAAGATGAACAACTGAGGGACAAGGGCTTTTTCTCCCCCTGAGAGTAAAACTATAGATGATGTCATCTATTGGATGCATTGGGATGGATTTTCCATTCCAAAATTAGATCATATAAATGAAAACCATTTCTGCCAGCATTTAAAGAGCTGAGGCTGCAGCAGAATCACTCATCTAATGTGGCTTTCCAAACGTGTGAATGTTCCAAGTGCTTTTGTCTCAGCGAGTCATCCTTGAATCATGAGGATTTTTACAGGGTGTGACTTCGTGGGTCTTGGACGGTTGTTCTGCCTTTTTACCATTTTATGTTTTAACACTTCCTGGTGGAGCCATGGGCAGCCTGAGCTGCAGATTAGCCTGGTTTCTGGTCAGCTGCAGCAATTGTGCTACAGTCAGGCTGTTTGGGTCACATAGACCCAGCCACATGATGTATGTAATGGGTCCATCACAAAAATCCCCCAACACATCAGTAAAATATAGTTTCCTGGAATAAATGTTCACTAACTCAATTCACTGCATTTTCTTCAGTTTTCTAATCAAGTCATAATCATCTAAAATTAGATTAAAGTGTCTCTTTGGTACTGGAATTAGGTCCAAACTTCTGGGTATATATTATAATCCCTCAAAAATCTTGCCGCTATTTCTTGTCTTTATTTCTACTTCTGACAAACAGACGTCCTGTGCTCCAGGGAGGGAGAGCTCTAGATTCTCATTATGTGGACTGGATCTAATCTGAGTTGCTTTTGTTACTGTCCACTCTTCATTTGCTCATTTGGTCCCTCATGCACTTACTTAAACTTTTTGTGCTCTACTATTTGACTAATACTGTGCGTCAAAGTGAGAATCCAGGTATGTGTGTGAATGAGAAATGGTCTTGATGGGGTAGGACTGGGGAAAGATTTATGACAAAGACTTCAGTGGCCATCACAGCAACAACAAAAATTAACAACTGAGACTTAATTAAGCTGAAAAGGTTCTGCACAGTTAAGGAACAGCAAGTAAAGCAAAAAGACAACCTTCTGAATGGGAAAGGATATTTGCAGGGTATCAGTCTGACAAATGGTTAATAACTAGAATTTACAGAGAACTCAAATTAACAAACAGAAAAAAGAGTAAACAATTCCATCTTCCTCTGGGCAAGAGCACTGAATTCTTTTTTTTTTTTTTTATTAAATCATAGCAGTGTACATTAATACTATCATGGGGTACAGTGTACTGTTTCTATATACAATTTGAAATACTTTCGGTTAACATAGCCTTCATGTCTTTTTCTTAGTTATTGTGTTAAGACACTTATAGTCTACATTTAGTGAGATTCACATGTGCCCTTATAGGTTGAACAGGCGTGTAGTAGGACCCTGAGCTGCTATTGCAAAGGGACTCATCCAGTGAATTACTTCAGTGCAGTCTCAGGAACATTGTGATTGCTGTAAATGGTTGACTCTGTTAAGGTCCAGAGCAGAATCCTAGAACAGTTGATATGGACCAGTGACTGACCTGCTGTGGTTCCTGTCATGTGCACCTGTTTGGGGTGATAAAGGTTTACACGGGTCCCTCCTTCTTTTATTTTCCCTGCTGTGGCTCTCTGTGATTTTCCTTACTTCAATCTCTGACGAGGACTATGGCGGAACTCAACCTTCTGTTCACTAGTCAAGCAAAGGTTTAACTTCTCATCATTCCATCTTGAGGACTTGGAATAAACTCCCTCATGAAAGAGTCAAAAAAATGCCCAAATATGTCCAATCCAAGACCGTAGATTAGAGCCTATTGTTAGAACTTCCTAGTTGTGCTGTTTTGAGAACTTCTTCATTATTCTGGCAAATTCCTCCTCCCCCTCTCCCTGCATCCCACCTGTTCCCCTGTGATTAGCACATGTTACAAGTAGATTAAATCCACAACAAAAGAGTCCTTCAGCACGTTTTTGAGGGTATGCAGCATACCTATGCCTGCAAATAATCCTCCACATCCTGTACCTCCCCCTCAAGTTACGGCAAACACATTAATTCCATCAAGGGAAAAAATTGAATAATATCAGAGATACTTAATATTTGCTGGTAAATATGGTAACAGTCTCATCCCTATGTGTCAGCAGGCTTTCCGATCCTGAAATTCGTCATGCTGTTTATCAAAACAAACTCTTGCAATCCTCAGTAAATTCTCAGAACTTTAAAAATATTTTCCTGTAATAGTTTGCCACTCTATATAATGATTCCAAATGGGCACTGCTCCTCCTGGGAGGAGTTCTATGTTCCATTGTTTAGAATCTGCTGTTTGATTTAGACATATTGGCCCCTGTCTGCTTTCCCTAACTCTGCTTCCTTCATGGTTACACGCAACATTACACGCACAGTTTACACTCCATTCATCCACTTACTGCCTCTGTGGATGATCTTGCAGTTTTGCAACAGAGGGCTGCCTGAAGGTTTTCTTTGCCTTGTGATTCTCTTGCTGTTAATGTTTACATTGTTGTGAATGAGTTCTATCAAGACACTGAACAATTTACTAGATATACTTGTGACATTGATTAGACAGACATGTTATTAATAATTATTTAAGTAAGTGCAAGAGTGAGCTTCAGCCACTTTGAGATGAATTCAAAATTAGAAAAAACAAAATTCTCTTAATTGGATTTAGTTTTTAATTTCTTCTGGAAGAAATCACAAATATAACCATCCTGTGAATCTGCTAATGGGGAGATAGTAAGATTCAAGAGAAGGAAGAGTGCTGAATTAGGAAAATGGGACATGAGGTATGGTCCTGGCTTGTGACCTGGAGAAAAATCTTCCCCACCTCTTTGGGAGACATCAAATTATACATCTTCAGCTCTTAGCCTTTTTTGCCTCAGAAAATCTTTGATTCTGACTTACAGAATTATTTTAATTTCAATCAACTTAAAGAGAACACTTTACGAATACATGTTTTGGAGGCTTACAATTCCACCTATGGAGCGTGTACGGGAGAATTGGAGGGGTCTTAGGGAGCAGCAGGGTCCTGGTCGCAGGTACCAGTAAACAGACTGTGTGCATGTCGATGAAGAGAATTCACTGGAGGAGCTCAACCAAGCAGCTGTGTTGCCTACACCCTTAGAATCTAGCTTCTAGAATAATTTTGGCTTCAAAGAATTAGTGTGGATTTCTCTTGCCTTCTATAATCTTAGGAAAATGTCAAAGGAAAACAAAAAGAGAACGAACTGTTCACAAAATACTTATGTATACATGGGTTTCTGTTATGTTTTCAAGCACCAAGGCCAAAGTACTGTGGAGGCACAGGGGGGACCAAGTGAGGAAGTCCCAGGTCCCCTAACAAACACATCCACTGAAAATGCCATTGGCCTTCCAACCTCCAGGCCATGAACATAGTGCTTTGTCAAACCTTGATCTCAGATTTGCTCTCAGTCTCTGCTTGTATTTTCTACCTGTCCTTTTGATTCAATGATTAATTTAGATCTAGTCCAATGCATATTTTTTAGAATGACAGCGATATCTGGCCTTGCACGTTAATCGCTCTGGCTTTTTCTACTGAATCTTTGGGAAATAGTAAGTAAAAATACCTACCACATATTAATGGAACTTTTCCCTACAGTGGGCTCTTTAAGGACGTTGGAAAGTTTGGATCCTATGTCAATCCTGAACATTAGACATAATCAACTCCAAATTAGAAAGAGAAGAAATTAAGGGTCAGAAAATGAGTCTACTTGGCCGGGCTCCTGGGATCAACCTAAATCTGTGAGGTTCTGTGTACTTGTCCCTTATAGCACGAACCCATTTTCTATTCCCACTGAGGGCATACTGCTTCGGGCCCGAGAACTCAGTATTCTGAGCCCACAGTTCAACCTGTGCTTTCTCTGTGACTGTCATTAAGCTACAGGAAATGCTCTGCCTTGCCAAGAAACATACTGTGAAACCAGATGTGGCCACTAATCACCAGGTAGGTGCATAGACCTCACCTGCCCCTGACTTAATGTTCTATGCACAGTAGAGATGTTTCTCCATAAGTCCCTTAAAATATGGGAGTGCCCTGAACGAGAGGGTAAGTAACTCTGACAGAGTATCTCAGAACATTCTGCACGTTGTATCCATCAGAGCTGGGCTTGCAAGAGGATCTCATTTCTTCTCATTAACTCTATTTGTTAATTTAATCGCTCCATAAATATTTGCTGAGTGATTTTCATTGGGCAAGTGCTCTCCATACCCTCCCTAAAGGGTGTTATTGCCTAGTGGTTAGAAGCCCAGACTGAGACTCAGTTGCCTGGGCATCCATTTCTGTGCTACCTACTTCCACCTGAGGGATTTTGGATAGATTACTTATCCCCTGTCCCATTAAAAAAATTCTTCCCAATGACATGACAAAGACTATTGGTGTTAATAATAAATGCATAACCTGTGGGCTAGTGCTAAGCTGTTAGCTTCACTTTGCTCCCGTCAACCAGCTCTGTGCTCATGAAGATCTACATACACTTTCTTTGTGGGTTATCTGAGGCTAAATGGCTTCCCCACCCTTCACCTCTGGATCTCATATATTCAACTACCATTGACTATTTCCACCAGGACATCAGAAGACCCCTTAAAATTAATATGTGTAAAATGAAGCTCCTTGATTTCCCCTGAACTGCTTCTCCTCCTGTGTTCCTTATCTCAGTAAAGTAAACCACATTCAACAATGTGCATCAAACTAGAAACCCAAGAATCATTCTTGACACTTTCATTTCTGAGTCTCCTAACAATCACCGGATTCTGTAGGTGTCATCTCTTCCATTATCTCAAATGAACACAATTTTCCATTCAATGTGCCAGTGCTAGCTCCATTTAAATATTAACTTCTCATTGGGACGATTATAACAATCCTTGAAAGCATCATCCTCCATTCAATCCCTGGAGGGATTTTTCTAGACATCAGTGTTGACCACGTCCCCGACTCTTCTGGTGTCTGTGCCTCGTGCAGGCCTCGTGGGCTCTCCTGCCCACTCTCTCTCCCAGTGCAAGTCCTGTGTCCGCCCCCTCCACTCCTGGTTGAGGTGAGGCTAAACAACCAAAGTTGTTTCAGTTCTGCCTGGTTTTACTTTCTTTCTGTGTGTTAAGTCCTACTTGACCTTTTTGTTCTCATCTTGGGCACTGACTTCCTAAGACCCTCTTGGTCTGAGTTTCCCTCCTGCTGGAAGCTACTCCCACCCTGTCCTCATACCTGGGACACTGCCTCTGCTCAGCCCTGCTGGAGTCTGCCTTTCACTCTGGCCTAACAGCCCCTGGGTGATGTCTTAGGACACTTCTTATTTTTAGACAACTGTAACATGTCATGACACAGAAAAGGCACCCAAACATCCATGGTGAATGGCTGGGTAGATGGATAAGTGACAGGAGAACTGGAGAGCTGGGTATGGACAGACAGACATGTGTGAGTGGGAGCACAGTGCAGTGGCAGGATTCTAGCTCATTACATGAGCTGGACGACATTTTAGGTTCAGAGACAATGTTAATAAAGGTCACCACTCCCAAACCATGAAAAATACTTCCAGGGGACAATTTGTGACTGGGGTGAGACAAGCAAAGCACACGCAAAGGACACAGGGATACAGAAGTTGGGGTCAGTGCACAGGTGTTCTCAGCAGCCACAGACAAGGTTGGGGAGGAGATTCATTCTTAACGGAAAGAATGGCTCAGAGTGGCTCAGTTTAAAGTATTATTTAAATTTTAAAAAGACTAAGAACTAAGACAAGTGAACTGAGAGCCCAGTAAATTAGATCATTAGGCTACATTTTAGGAAAACTGTGTTTTGGTACCAGGAGTAAATTAACACCATTTTCAAATACTCAGAGC
>NW_003852518.1:5057677-5121460 GCF_000181295.1 Otolemur garnettii
TCGGGCCCACCAGGGGCTGGTACATTTTCCTTATACTTGACCACAATAGAGAGACATTAGGTGGCTGCCTGGCACTGGGTGTTGTGAATCGGGATAGAGGTGTCCAGGCAGAGAGTCCCATGCCGTGGGAACAGCTGCTGCTCTGCATCTTACAAAGCTGAAGAAGGCCCCAGGCTACGTTGGCCTGTGAAGCTCCAGTTAGATGGCACGTAGGAAGCTGTTCCCACCTCTTCCCAACCACGCAGAGTCCCGCCTGAGCTCTTCTCTGCCTACACAACCATCCACCCTGCTTTTCCAACTGTCTGGGGTTTCGGTGGCAGTTAATTGCTTATGGCGCAGTTCTCAGAGTGACAGTTGGCTCATAGCAGGGGGTGACTATTCCTTATCTCCACCCCTCAAACCCTGCAACCTGAAGATCCCACAAGAAAATCACAAACATCCATTCCAGCTTTAACAAACATGCTTGAGATGACTTAAACATCCTTTTTTTTTCTCAAATATACACCTGACTTATAAAAAATATATCATATATATTACCTTGTCTCTCATCTATGGTTTAAATGGTATTTTTTTCTTGAGATAAAACAAATGATAATTTAGATGACCCAATAATTTCATTTTAGATTTTTAGTTTTTGGTGAATGGTTACCAGGCCTGAGAATTTTCTATTTGTTGTCCTTATTTTGGAAGATCTTTAATTAAATTGCCAAATGATTAAGAAA
Organism: Otolemur garnettii; assembly: GCF_000181295.1. Lineage (NCBI taxonomy): Eukaryota > Metazoa > Chordata > Mammalia > Primates > Galagidae > Otolemur > Otolemur garnettii. The sequence continues at coordinate 5,058,400 of NW_003852518.1, forward strand.
ATCAGAAGATTGCATTAATTCCCATAAAATAAATTTTGACATTAAGTAAACTAAATCAGCATGAACCAGGAAAGAGAGAGATTATCAGGCCTCTGGAATTTCCACTCATCGTCTGTATTCAGACTTTTCCTGTCCTCAGCAGTGTAAGATGCCCCCGACCCAGACATCTTCCAGTCATTATTTAGCCTCTGGAGTTGGACGAGAAGGGAATCCCACAGAAATGCCTCTTCTCCAGAAGAGAAGAGAGTTTCTCAAGCAAATCCTTTGCTTCTAGTAAAAATCCAATTGGTAAAAAGCTAAAGGTTGAAGCAAGGCAAGACTGCGCATCTCTTCCAGAAATGTCCCCAAAGGAGGTCAGGAAAGCATGAGGTCCCCCAGCTTCTAGCCTGTCATGACATTCAACATTAGCTCACCCTTGTATTGACCTGGCCCTCACAATGAGCAGGGTGCTGCAGGGATCAACACCCTCCCCACCCCACCCCCGCTCCTATCTTGGGCTGGAGTCAGTTCCAGCCCCCTGCACGGCCCCTGACCACTCCAAGTTGCGTCTGTCTCATCTCCCATCACACTTCTTCCTCCTCACTCTGGCTCTGGCTCTGGCATCATCCCCTTCAAAGGTCTATTACACGAACAGGGCAGCTAGCAGATAACAGCCTTGCTGCTCTCAAGTCCGCACAGAGTGGTCCCCGTCCCACCTGCCGAGGTGTTGTGCCTCTCCCTCTAGGACAAACCTCAGTCTTTGTCAATCCCCAAGCAGCCTCTTATTTTCATGGGCTGCCCTCTAGACCCCTCGCATCCTGCCTGCTCCACTGTGCTCACTGCAGCCCTGGCACACTCTGTGCCCCCCTCTCCTCCCACACCAGCTCTGCCTCCGGTCATTGTCCCCTGTCTATCCTCTCCCGTTGAAGTAGTGTCTTCACAGCCTCAGCACCATCAGGCTCCAGGCACAGGAGTGCTCCTGGGAAGGCACAGTGTGACCTTGTCACTGTCCACCCTCTGTGTCCACTGCTGGGGACAGAGACATGAGTGAGACAGGGCAGGCCGGCTGAGACCAGCTTGTGAGATCATGTTTACAATCCTCAGTGTCACTTGCTGCTCAAGGTAGTGGAGAGGCCAGGAGCCCACACCACACAGGACAGGAATAAATCCTCTGTTGACAACTTGAGTCCTCCTGAGTTCAGGATCAGCCTTTCCTTCAGTCAGTGCCTTCACATTATGTTCCTGTGTGGACACTGACAACACAGTGTGCCCATGGCGTGTGACATACGGAGTCCCGAGGAACCTGAAGACACAGGGCTACCTGTCACTCAGGACTGCCCAATGCCTGTGGGCGTGGTGTAAACACGGCCTTCCCACATGTACACTAACCTGCAAGGGGACCCGCAAGACGCCATGTTATAGAGACATCTCAGTGAACTCCCATGACTTGGATCTTCCCAGCTCTGAGGGCAGTGCTCTAAGTGCTGAACTCCCCTGCAGCCTGGAGACTTGCCTTCAACTCTTGTGCCTTCATGCCTGCACCTCACCCTGTAATGCAACCTCTCCAGGTGCATCCGCCACACACCACACCTGCCTGCTGGAGCAGACATAGCCATGCCCCGTCCCACACCAGATGCTGTCCTGATGCTCTCCCCATCCTTCAGGGCCCAACGTAAATTCACTCTTCCCTTTCCTGTCTTAGCACCTTGCTTCTTAAAATTCAAATCAATGTTTTACACTTCTGAAAAATCATTGTTTCATTAGTGCTATCTGAGAAGTACCAACTCAAGTCTGTTCCCAGTAAAAGAGAAACGAATTGGCCACTTCTGTGGTGCAGAGATGAGGGAGAAGAGAACGTGCTAGATTGGAGAGAGGACGGTAGCACGTGTCCCAGACCTAGCACAGAGTGGGAGTGCTGTAAACTGCTCACTGGGTAGCCCAGATTATCCTGGTGAGACTGTTTCCAGGGAGCTGCTGCAGCAAAGTCCTTGATGCCCACATGCTGTACCACCGAGCCCCGTGGCGTCTATGTTCTGGGCTGGAGAATGTGCATCCCTCACCTGCACTGAGCACCCTGCTCACAGCTCAGGGGCGGCAAAGGCAAAGTCCTGGAAAGGGAGCAGCAGCAGTCATTGGTTTTTCACAACAGAGTAAACTTCTCTTTTGAGAAGCCCCCCCCCCCAATGGAAGATTGTCTACTACGGGGTCAGCTAGGGGGATCCATCTCTCCATGGTGAGTGCCATATAATCTTTTTCTACCATGCTTTGTTTTAATTCTCTAAAGGTTCTTAGCAGTGAGGTGGCTTATGACATGTTGATGATTTTCTTTATCCCAGAATGGGATGGAGGATTCTTTCCCAGGAATCTAGTTATACAGATGACCTCCTTTGTCCCTTGATTTCTTTTCATTCATTTGGTCCTTCATCAATTATTTGTTCCATAACAGGGCTGTCTGCAAAGGCCAGTGATAAAGTAAGTGTTTTGGAGAAAGTAAGCTGATCAGCTCCTTCAGTGCCGTAAACATTATGTGACGGGAATCAGTCTGGGTTGTGGAAATGCAGGGCTGAATGATATTGTGTCTCTAAGCGAAATTTGCTGATAACTCAAAGTAAGGTACACACATATAAGTCATTGTAAAACAGCAAGATGAATTCTACAATAGAAATATCATTAAATCTGTTGCAAGGCTCCCTACATCTTTATGGAAAAGGGGTAAGGTACTCTAGGCCATGGAGGTGATAGGGTGACATAGGTAAAAAGAGGTAGAAAGCATTATTTTTGGCAGGAGTAGGAATAGTGGAAGACGCGATAGCAGTGGTGGTGGTTACAACAGACTGTCATCAACACTCGACAATAACAACAACAGAGCAACACTATTGAATGTGTGCTGTGGGGTGAGCTCTGTGCAAACAGAGTTAGGCACATTATTTCATTTTGTCTTCACCATACTCCTGTGAAGCATGTACTTATTTTAGATAATGTGAAGCCTTTGGACATTTAAAAAACATTCCTTTCAGGAATTCCTATGCATCATTAAAAAAAGATGGAGACTTTACCTCTTTTATGTTTACATGGATGGAGCAGGAAAATATTCTTCTTAGTAAAGTATCTTGGGAATGGAAAAAATATATATCCAATGTACTCAGTACTACTATAAAACCAATTTTTAATCACTCACACTTTCATATGAGAAATGGATCACAACTATAGCCCAGGATGAAGGAGAGAATGGGAGGAGGACGAGAAGGGAGCGGGGTGGGTCAATAGAGGGAGGGTTAGTGGTGGGACCACACCTATGGAGCATATTGCAAGAGTACAAGTCAAATCCATCAAGTATTGAACACAAGTGTCTTAACACTGTGATTAAGTAAATGAGGTGAAAGCTATGTTAATTAGTAGGATGTAAACACTCCAATTTGTACAAATAATCAACACACTGAATCCCACAAAGGTATAAATGTCTTCATGATCTATGTATATATATGACTTAATAAAAAAAATGTCCAGTTTTTTTTTTTCTTATTGTTTGGGATTGAGGGTACAAAGAATTAGGTTACACTGATTGCATTTGTAAGATAAAGTATCTCTTTATAATTGTGTCCTGCCCCCAAGACCCAGTCTTTTTTTTTTAATGATACAGAAATAAATATTTCTTGGTAAATGCTTCCTGTATATTTATATAGTTTTGAAAGTAAAACCTTTTGCTTACCATATACACAATTCTGTGCATAAGACATTGTTGCTATGAAGAACTAGTTACTTAAATAAAGCAAAACAAAGCAATTCCACTCCTTTTCACCAAGAAAATAATGCTACCAATATACCCAACCAAATCTAATCTTATGGTGACAGAGCACATTTCTGCTTTAACTTTAGAGATGAGGTTAAACCAAAATGTTGACAGAAATGTCTCAATTCTGAAATACTTTTCAAATATTTACATGTTGCATAGTATTCAAAATTAGAGTATCTGAAGTATTTAAGATTTCTATTTCTTGTGGAGAACCTGTTTAACTCATTTGATTTCTTCCCTTTGAGAACAACATTAAGATTTTTATGCTTTTAATACTTAAAATGTCTTTCTCCTATGATATGTAAAAGAAGAATAACCTTGAGACTGATACATGTTCAACACTCCCGGTCTTAACAGTTAGCTGGTGGAGAAAGGGTTGGATTTCACATCCAGACCTAATGGCCTTCAAAGGGCTGCACCTGGCGGATCCATTGGGGAGAGACATCCAAGAAAAATGGAACAACGAGGCAGAGACAATGATGGGGGTGCCCTGGCAAGCAACGGGGAGCTGGGTTTATTAAAGCAGGAGTGGAATGTCTTGCAGGCCTCAGCACTCTGTTTGCCCTACCCTGGGTAAAAAGCATAAGGCAGGAGTTAGAAGTATTGAAATGCCACCATCCAAGCCAATCTGCATTTGGGCGTATAAATAAATAGCTCACGAGTTGGGAGGACTGCCTCTGCATCTCAAAACTCAGCATTTATCAGAAGCAGCACAGAAGGCACCGGCTCCCTTGCATGTGATGAGAAGCAAATGTCAAATACAGTCATAATGCACACATAGGGTGGTCACGTACAGAGACAGGAGACTGCACTCTGAGGGCAAGTGTCATCAAGCAAACCTCTCTTATCAGGCTCAGGGGGGCTCTCACCTGGAAATTATACAGCAACACATCATGCATTTACACCTGAAGTAGGTAACCAAGGAGCACCCTGAAAAACTGGACCAAATTACAAGGACAGATTTGATGAAGCCTTTCAAATATCTGAGCCATCTGTTTCTTAACTGGCACTACACGGGCAGCTTTCAGATCCAGAATCCGGCATTTCAGTAATCTTAATCTTTACTGTTCATTTGTTTAGCTCCCGTGTTCCAGACATTACTTTTTTTTTTTTTTTTTAACTAAATGGCAGTTTCTTAGGCTTAATTCAGATGATAATAATTTGGAAAAACACTAACAAAGTGACACCATGGTAAGTTTCTCAACTACAGATGCTTGCCTCACCCAAATCCCTCTGGCAATTGTGGGAAAATCAGAGTGTGCACACACCAAAGCTTCTTTTTCTAAGGCGAGGATGCCAAGGTCTCATTAGATAGTCAGAGTGTTCTGTGATCTTCTGAAAGTCAAGAATCACTGCCTGTAAATGTGTTAGAAACGTTAAACATAGAGCAGAATGCTGCCAGACACACATGCCTAGCTCTTAAAAGAGAAAGGAGGGCAGCATTTTTATAATGTCAGGAGTCATAGTCTTTGAAACACGGCTTTATAGATGTCATAAGTAGAGAATTGAGAACCACGATACAGTTCACACTCAGCAGGACCAGGAGTCTGAACACTCAGGCTTAAGTTCTAAACTGAATAATTGATGCCAAGTCCCTCTGGGTTATAGGCAACTCATTCATTCTGCCTGTGATTGGTTCCTTCATCCATAAGCTTAATGCCTGAAACACACGGTTGATGAATTATGTCCAGCAACTGAATCTCTACAATTTCCTTAAAGAATGGAATTTAAATATATAAGTTATATGTGCATATATTAATGTATGTAATTATACTTGTATTCTCACTTTTCCAGGCTAAGGAATTTGCTTCTGTATTTGCAGTGACTGACCTTGTGTTTGATATGCGTGTAACCTCCTCTGCATCCTCACGCCTCCTGTTCAAACCCACAGCTGAGCTTAAGCTCATTACATGCTAGACTTTACGTGCAAACTGTGAATAGACTTAGCTGAGAATGTACTTAATTTTCCCCTGTTGCACAATGCTTAGTTTTCAATAGGCGTTATTTAAATTCTTTTAATGGACTAGATTAAAATATGTTTCAAGAGGATAAAGAAAATGCATCTACATCTGATAAAATGAAGTATACAGTCAGTGATCTCATAATTCATCTAAGGGAAGAAAAAAAACCAAGAGAAAGCCAACCCAGCCCTCACATGACACGCACCAGGCTGTGCAGGCGGCGGCTGCTGTCTCTTTTGTATTTGCCTAGGTGCACCAAGCTAAATCTGTCCTGTCTTGATTAGGCCTCTGCAGATTGAAACAAATCATTACATACTGATAAGTAAATGCTTTGGAAGTGGAAAGAGGTCTATAATTGCCCCATGACCACACTCAGCATTCCTGCCTCATTAGATACCTGAGAAGCCTGGGGCTTGGCTGACATGTCCTCGAGGGCACTGTTCCACCTTACTCCACCCAAACAACCACATTTGGATTCTGAAACTCTGATAGCCACACCCTCTGACAAAGCCACAAATGTTCTTTGTATGCTCCTTTTTCTCTGTACCCAAGATGTTTCCAATTTGTCACATTTGAGATCTTATCTATATAATCCACTATGGCAGAAGTTATTTGAGGTTAAAAGAAGCTTAAATTTACGCCTTCCCTCTTCAAGTTGCTCGTCAATCTCGCTCCACACCCCCCCCTTTTACCACAGGTTAAAATAATCAACTTGAAAGAAAAGTGAAGGACAATGGGAGCTCAGACGATGGAGCACTCTGGGTGAGAGGAGAGAGATAATATGTCAACGTGGGGCTCTGTTAAAGAAAATGGCAGATTCTAGAAATGATCCCTGAAAATAAAAGTGAAGAATAACCTGAAATGTGACCATTGGAGAAATGCAGTGATGTCGCCTCACAGAGTAGCCAGCCAAGAGCCATTGTCATACCAGTCGTTGTTGTTTTTGTTTGTTTTAAAATTAGAATAACCAGTTTGATGAAAATATTCCAAATTGTATATAAAAACAGCACATTCTACCCCATGACAGTATTAATGTACACAGCTATGGTTTAATAAAAATAAAATAGGTGGATTAATGGGATAAAAATAAACTTATACAGAAAAAAAAAATGAGAATAACTTTTAGAAAAAAACATTTCTGGTAGCACTATAGTGCCGGGTTGGTGGCAGCTGGCACAATGGAGGGCGAAGTTTGAGTTCACAGAATTCCACAGCAGACCATGAATATCAGACTTCGGTTAGAGAATTGGGACAGGACTGGGAAAGGAACATGAAATAATCTCCACTGTTTAAGATGTCTAACATGTTTCCTTCTCCTGTTTGATTCAATTAAATGTTTATATTCTCTTGGGAAACTTTCTTTGAATGACAGACTCACCTGTTGTCTTCCTTGTCCTGTCTTACAAATTACCTGCATCTATTCCTCATTATAGAAAAGAACCGAGAATGTCAGTGGCTCGGAATCCAAGAGTGACACCGCTGTCCCCTCCTTCCAATCTCCCCTTCATTTACAGTCTCGTCCTCACAGTTGTATGAGGTGGCTAAACAGGATCCCCAATTAAGTCTCATAGTTTAGAAGAATTAGTTCATTGTTTCCCATTTGGGTTCCAGACAGATAACTGGAAACAAATGAAGCTATTCCAGTTCACCAGTATTAAGTCCAGGCCATACATGATTCACTTTATGGAAGTAATGGTGTATGGTTTAAAATTTAGCACATGTAATCTGTAAACACATCTAGTCCATAAACCTAACATGTAATCCTGGAATCAATCACGCATTGTTCCTAAACAAAACCTAAGAAGCCTTCACTGGTGAGAGTGTCATGGGGGTCTTTCTTCCCTGGTCCGACACAGACTCCATCTTCCCCCTGGATGCCTGTTATGCTATCATGATCTCATGCCTTGACCTTTAATCCTGCATGTTCCAAACTCTTGTGGGAAATTTTGGACTCAGAACTGCCATATTAAAGTTCTTTTAGGAAAGGCCACACTACATTCTACTTCTTAGAAGACTCTGTGCTGTGAGTGAGCCTGGGGGTTTACGTGTCCTACAGAATATTTTCACGTAAGGGTAAAAGAAATCTGCATTCTGAAATGTAGAATAACTTTGCCCCATTTGTCAGGAGGGTCACAACAACGTTCTCCCTGGAACATAATGTCCTCTTTCTTCTCTCATTTGTCCTCTGGAGCAGGTAGAGGCGAAGTGCTTTCTGACAAAGCACTAACATCGAGGGGGTGTGGTGGTTAACATTACATCTCGCCTTCAAAAACTCACAGTGTGATGGGGAAGTAAACTCAGAAATTTCTAATTCAGTTCAACATCTCCCGTAACACAGATTAAACAAGATCAAGTTTTCCTTCTTGTAGATACCTCTAAATATTATGAAGCTCCTCTGATCACCCTTGCTTGGCTTTGGGGAAAGCAACAGGAGAAAAGAGAGCTTCTCCTCATGAAGGCTGCAATCCCGCAGGAGATGAGCTTTCCTTATTAAGTGTGTTGTGATGGGGCAGAGTGACAGGAGATGCAGTTTGGGAAGAGGCAGATGTACGGTTAAGCACATGACTTTCAGGGCAAAAGAGCCTTATTTGGGGCTGGAATCCTGGACCTAACACTTGATTTTTCTATAATGTTGAGTTTTATCTCCCTGCACTTCGGCTTTGTATTTTGTAAAGTGGGCATAATAAAAAATGCCCACATCGTACATAGTACACGTCAAAGAAGTTAAAATGTGTGCTTGTGACAATATGTGGCCTGTAACAAATGTACCCAATATTTAATGGACACCGTCAATGGACTAAAGATAAGAAAAATGCACAAGCAACACGTGGCTTACACCACACTCTCCAGGGGCCCTACGAGAGGGCATGAGCAATGGTCCCCAGCCTCTACATTTGAAGGGATGCCACAGTCCAGAGCCCCCTCCACCTGTGCCTTCCACTACTTCCTCTAAATTGGCAATACCCGATCTCAGGTCCAGACCATTGTCATGGTCTCCTGTCCCATGCACCCATCTCTCACTTATCAATCCCCCGTGGAGACACAATAGAAACATCAAAAACAGGACTCGGAGTCCAGGACTTTGAGGTTGCAGTGAGGCATGAGGATGCTACTGTACTCTAGCCTGGGCAACAGAGTAAGAGGATCTGTCAGAAAGAAAGAAAGAAAGAAGGAAAGAAAGAAAGAAAGAAAGAAAGAAAGAAAGGAAGGAAGGAAGGAAGGAAGGAAGGAAGGAAGGAAGGAAGGAAGGAAGAAAGGAAGACAGACAAAGCCTGCACCTGTCCCATGACCCTTCCTTTTTTCAAGAATTACAAATATTTCACATTGATTCAGTAAAGTTTGGCCTTCTAGTTCCAGTGAATGACTTTCTCGTCTGCCCCAGTCCCACATGCCAAGGCTCTGCATGAGGTGGTCATGCGATCCCACATGCAATCGTTCTTTATTTTTCTGGGCATAACACCCTCCTCTCTTTCCCTGTGCTTCTTTCTCAGCCAGCAGGACCTCACCAGGCCCCTAAGCTGACCTGCAGTGTCTGCTGTCAGATTTCTTGTATACAAGCCAACCACATCCTCACTTTCCTGGCCAGTAGAGAAAATGGTACATGGCTCAGGCTCACTCAGTGAAGATGCCTACCCTGGACTTCACATCAAGAGAGTGATATGGAGAAGGTGGCTCATGAAGCCCAGCTGGACAGAAAGACAGGAACAAAGGTAGTCCAATATCGTGTATGTGAAAATGTTTCAGGCTGGTTCCGGGTGCAGAGGAACGCTGTTCATGTGACTTAGAAAGCATCAAGGGTGGGGGTGCTGCCCCAGGTGCTGCTCCACGGGAGGCTGCATTACTGAGAGCCATGAGCCTGCGTAGACACGTAAACCATCTAAGGGAAATTGTTCAATAACAGGGAGATGGCATCACTAGGAGTTGACACTTCATCTACAAACACAGAGATTTTTGCCTGTACAGTTTTTGAGACTCATCTAATGGTGTCAGGTGAAACCTCATAAAACTGTATTAGAAACCAGCTGTGTGAGAACTCCCAGCACGTACACGTGCTTATCTGGCCAAGTAGATAGGGGAGGATAGGGTTTGGGGGTGGAGAGCTGCTAGCACGTGGACACCTGGGCTCCCACCAGGAAGTGAAGCCTGGAGAAAGGCGGGGCGGTGCAGGACTGGGAACCAGCCTCCCAGGGTTCAGGCACAGTTCAGTTTGAGTTTAAAGTGAATACTTGGGACATTTATTATCTTATCTGAGCAAGTTATCTGCTTCTTAAGAGTGATGACCTCACTTTTATGGTCTTGCTTTTGACTTTCAGGCTTCCCATGAGAACTTAATAAAGAGCCCATAAATAAGTGATTATGTGTGTCTCTAGCATAATCCAAGTTTTGTTAAGCTAGAAGTTACATTAAAAATTAATTTCTATATGTCTGCTTAAATTAAAATATACTGCCACTCATGCAAGTAACATACACATAAGAAAGACATGTTCTGCAACAGGGTTTGATTGATAAGCCCGTAACACACACATCCACACTCAACAGACATCTGTATGTGCTATTGTGCAAGCAGGGGGTAGAAAGTGCAAACAGACACTCTCTCCTTGAAATAAAATTGAAGCATAATAATATCACTATCTATATAACATGAAATATCTTGCAGTTTCTTTAATCTCCAATCCTCCCTTGAACTTTTTTTTGAGACAATCTCACTCATTTGCCCTGGGGTTGAATGTCGTGGCATAATAGCTCACACTGACCTTAAACTCTTGGGCTCAAGCAATCCTCTTGCCTCAGCCTCCCAAGTAGCCAGGACTACAGGCACCCACCACAATACCTATCTATTTTTAGAGACGAGGTCTCATTCTTCCTATGGCTGGTCTCAAACTCCTGAGCTCAAGCAATCCACCCACCTCAGCCTCCCAGAGTGCCAAGATTACAGGTGTGAGTCCCCATGCCTGGCCTTCATTTGAACATTTTTATGAACATTATTTAATAATAGAATTTAGAAAAAGAATGAATAAGTGTTTTAATAGTTGCTCAGTAATTACCCTACTACTGATTTCTAAGTTTTAAGCCAGAGCTTTTATTAAAGATGATATAATAAGAATTATACATGCAGGCTATTCCAATATCACTTTTCTAGTTTTAATATTCCACTGTGGTTATGTGAGGGTAACCAGTGAGGAAACTGGCTGAAGGGTAGATGGGGTCTCTTCACACTAGCCTTGAAACTTCCGATAGGAAAAAAATTTGTAATTATTTTGAATTAAAGTTTTTAAAAAAGGAGTATCCTTGCATTTTTGAACTGACCCCAGTTAGTCAGGGTATGTTAAACTTTTCAGATATTGCTGGCATTAATGGTTAATTCCTTAAGAGATTTTAAGAGATATAGTTCTATATATTTTAAATTATTGGTTTTCACTTGGTTTTGGATTCAGATCAATAATGGCCTCATAAAATGAATTGTCAGAATCTGCTTCTGACACTTGTCAGGACTCAGGACTGGCCAGGTCTCAGGCCCAGCTTAGGCAGGTTCTGGATGCAGACCGCTAAGCTACCTTGCTCAGGAACAGTTTCTCTTAGGTACTTGAGGGCTATCTACTTTGGCTGGGGGGCGGGGGAGAGAGAGAGAGAGAGTAAGTCTTAGAGAGAGTAAAGCAGTCTTCTTAGAACAGATAGATCTTAGTCTTTAGCAGAGCTTGGTAATCTTCAGCAGACAGACGCCGAGCTGGCGTTCTGCAGGCAGGAGAGGAGACAGAGTCAGAGTAAGCACGTCCATGCTAGAATGCGCATGCTCCCGACTGCCTTCTCCTCCAGCCTAATATAAGGCTGAGCTTGTACCTCTCAACACCACAGGTGTAGAGACTGCCAACTCACCAATGCTCTCATCTCACGAGCTCTCTCATGCTTGTTAGAACTAAATCTCTCTCTATGCCCTGTTCACCAAGGTGTTCCATTACAGGTATTTCCTATAACTCTCACTCCTCCTAGCCATAGACTGTACAGGGTGCTACAATGAATTGCAATGTGTTTACTTCTCTGTTTCCTAAAAGAGTTGGTGTGACAATGGTGTAGTTTCTTTCATAAGCATTTAATAGAATTTCCAGTGAGGCCGGGTGTACCTGGGATGGTATCTGTGGGAAACTGTTTAACAAAGTATTCAATTTTTAAAAAATAAATGTAAGGATATTCAGATTAAACTTTTTTTAAAAATCATTTTTGCTAATTTGTGTCTTTTAAAGAATTTGTTATTTCATTTAAGTTATTGAATTTATTGACCTAAAGGTGTTAATAATATCACCTTATCATTTTAAGGTTAGTGTGATCTGCAATTATGTCTTCTCCTTCAATCCTAATAGTGTGATTTGTCTTTTCATTCTTCATTGGTCTAGTTAGAAGTATGTCAATTTTATTTATTTTGAGATAGAGTCTTACTCTGTCACCCTGGATTGAGTGCCATGGCATCATCATAGTTCACAGTAACCTCAAACTCCTGGGATCAAGTGAATCTCTTGTCTCTGCCTCTAAAGTAGCTAGGACAACAGATGCCCATCATGGCACTGGCTAGTTTTTCTATTTTTAGTAGAGACAGGGTCTCATTCTTACTCTGGCTGGCCTTGAACTCCTGAGCTCAAGCAATCCACCCACCTTGGCCTCCCAGAGTGCTAAGATTATAGGAGTGAGCCATTGTCTCCTGCCTTTATTGTTATTGTCAATGAAATAACTTTCCCTTATGTTGATTTTACTAATTGTGTTATTTTTTCCTATTAAACAAGAGAGGATAGGGAATAGAGACAGATAAACTAGAGAAATAAATAATAGAAAAATATTTTTTCTGTGAATTGTTTTTTCTTTTTATATCATTATTCTTTCCTTCTACTTAATTTGGAGATATTTATTCTTTGTCATTTTAAGATAGAAACTTAAATGACTAATTCTTTTCTAGTGTAGTTGTTTAAAGCTATACATTTCTTTTGAAAACTGTATAAGGTGTAACTTTTATTCTTTTTTAAAATTTTCCATCCATTAAAAACAATTTTTTTAAAGAGAGCTCAAAAATAAAACCAGATAGTACAACCTACTGATTTTCAACAAAGTAGGCAAAAATATAAACTGGGGAAAGAAGCTCCACTCAAGGCGGTGCCTGTGGCTCAAAGGAGTAGGGCACTGGCCCCATATGCTGGAGGTGGTATGTTCAAACCCTGGCCAAAAACTGCAAAAAAAAAAAAAAAAAATGAAGCTCCAGTCAATAGATGTTCTGGGAAAACTGGATAGCCACATGCTGAAGAATGGACTGGATCCTTTCTATCACCATACACAAAAAATAACTAAGATGGATTAAAGACTTATATGTAAGACCCAAAACCAAAAAAAAAAAAAAAATCTAGAAAAAAATGTAAAAAAAAAAAACAAAAAAAACTCTTTCAGACATTGACCCAAGCAAATAATTTATGACTAAGACTCCCAAAGCAAATATAGAAAAAACAAAAATAAATAAATGAGACTTAGTTAAACAAAAAAGTTTCTTCACAGCAAAGGAAATAACAGAATAGACAATCCACAGAAAAGGAGAGAATATTTCAAACTATACATCTGACAAAAGATTAAGATCCAGAATCTAAAAGAACTCAAACAAATTTGCAAGAATACAAAAGAAACAAATAACCCCATCAAAAAGTGAGGAAAAGAATGAAAACCTTGAACAGATTTTTTTTCAAAAGAATACATACCAATGGCCAACAAACCTATGAAAATATGCTCAACATCAGTAATCATCAGGGAAATATTAATTAAAACCACAATGAGATTCCAACTTAACTCTGTCAGATTGGCCACTACTTATAAGTAAAAAACAACAGAGGTTGTCATGGATGAAGTGAAAAAGAAACACTTATACAGGATTGGGGAGAAGGTAAATCAGTACCTTTATAAAAAACAGTGTGAAGATTCCGCAAAGAACTAAAAGTGGACGTACCATTTGATCCACCAATGCCGGTATTGGGTCTGCCCAAAAGAAAGTAAGTCATCAAAAAGGCACTTGCATTCTAATGTCTATCATAGAACAATTCACAATTGAAATATTAATATATTAGATCAACTTAAGTGCCCATTTATGGGAAAGTGGATAAAGAAAACTACTCATTTTTAAAAAGGAATGAAATAATGTCCGTTGCAGCAACTCAGCAATGTGGGTAGAACTGAGACCATTATCTTAAGTGAAGTATCTCAGGAATGGAACAACGAATACCACGTGTTCTTCCCGATAGGTGGGAGCTAAACAATGGGTGTAAATGGCATAAAGTGGTGTAAGAGACATTGGAAACAAAGGGGGTGGGAAGGAAGGGAAAGAGGTGAGAGATCAAAAATCATATGAAGAGCACAACGTCCACTATCCTGGTGACAGGTCCACTAAAGGCCCTGACTTCAGAGTCATATTATACATCCCAAAACCAAAAAACACTTGTAAGTCCCAAATCTATTGAAACAACAACAATAATAAATATATATATGTATATATATTCTTTTGACTGTGATTTGCCTTTTTGACTAACATTTATTTAATTTTTAATTATTTGAGGTCTTTTTAGTTATCATTTTATTATATATGATTAATACTTCTGTGATCAGAAAATACACTTTACATTATTTGAAGATTTTAATTTTTATTTTACTCTTGTGCAAGACCAAAATATTTCCCATTTTAGGAAATTTTTGCAAACATTTGAAAAGACTGTATATCCTGTTATTATTGAGTGTAAAGTTCCATGAATGTCAGTTAGGTGAACTCATCAGTAATGTGGTCTAAGGCATCTACATCTATTCTGATGCCCTCCTCCTATTCATCCCATTGGTAAGAAAGGGATATTTCACCCTGCGTGGTATGAGACAGCTAAACATAAGAGAAATGAGATGAGCAGCAGATTCTTAGTCACGTGTGCTCCCAGAAAGGTAAAGGGGACCTCACACACCATTAGGGCCACAGGGGATTGTGCTGTGTGAGAGAAGGAGTAGCCAGCAGCTGGAGGTGGTGACCCTTCATTCCTGTGGGCAACTGTGGTCAGCTTGTGTGGGTTTTGAGGTCACATCCAATAGGTTCAGGGGTTGATGGGTAGCTGGGGGGCAAACTTACAGCGGAGCTGGCTGGGTGGGAAGCTTTTCCTGGTGGGAGAGAGCTCGTGTCTGCAGAGAGCAGGAGAACTCATGGTTAAGGTTTTGCAGACCTGTGATGCTCAAAGATGAAAGACAGCTCATGAAATTTTTGGCTTTACGATATCTTTGTAAATCGGTAAATTATTTTATCAATTGCTGAAGGAAGATTTTTGAAATTTCCAATTTTAATTTTAGATTTCTCTATTCCTCTGATCTTCATTGATCTATATTCCATGTCAAGCTTCTTTATTGATTTCATACATAGTTAGGATTGTTATATCTTCCTGTCTATACTATTAGCAGAGAGACCCGGAAACCAAAGGAACAGAATACAGAATGGAGAAATAGATGGACACGAATACATCCAAAGGTTGTTAGACAAAGGCACAAAAGTAATTCAATGGTAGACTATTCAGGAGATGGTGCTGGGGCAACTGGACATTCACAGGCAAAAGAGAAAAGAAGAATAAGAAGCACCTCAATATTAACTTTATATTTCACACCAAAGTTAAATGAATCACAAACTTAAAATATAAAACTACATTTACATTAACCATCTATATATGAGGGCATAAATCTGCCATATCATTTGTTTTCCATTCATTATCACTGTTTCTCATTCTTCTGTTCATCTTTTCTTACCTTTTTCTGGGTTACTCATACATATTGTAAAATTCCATTTTGATTTACTAATAGTGTATTGAGTACCATATTTCAAAAACTTTTCTTGGTGACTTTTTTAGTGATTATGATATATATACAAAACTCATCACCATCTAATGGTTTACAAATTTTGTGACCTTGAGTGAAGGGCCTTTGCTTTCATTGAGGTCTCTTCCCCCTCCCATGTTATAAACACAATTGCCGTAAGCATCCCCTGAACATACAATGAGCACCACATCAGATGGTGTCTTAATTTTTTCTTCAGCCATCAAGCATGATTTAAGAAACTTATGGGAAGTAAGATGATCTTTTTTATTTACCCGTTTCACACATTCCACCTCCAATCTACCACTGAGCTTATTCTGTGAGAGGTTTTTATTTCCATGACTTAATGTTTCAGTTCTAAATTGCATTTGGTTCTTTTTTTATGACTTATATTTCATTGTTGAGATTTTCTACTCCTTTCTTGTTTCAAGGGAATTCACGATTGCTTGTTTAAACTATTTCCATTTAGGCTGCTTTAAGATCCTTGTCAGATAATTCCAGCGTCTGATTCATCTTTGTGTTGGCCCCTTCTTTCACTTAAATGGTAATATTCCTGGTTCTTCATATGACAAGTGACTTTTAATTTTATCCTGAAATTTGGCTGCCTCTTTTTCTTTTCACTTTGAAACTTTAGATCCTATTGAACCTTTCTGGTTTAGCAGACTATCTCTTGGCATGAGGGCTGGGTGCATGCATGTCCAGTTTCCTTTGGGGCCCTACCAACATCAGGGCAGCACAGGGCAGCACAGGGGACACTGATGCACACTCCCCCGGCTGGAGACAGGTGAAGGGAATAGTCAGTTCTACCCTGGTTCTGCTGATATTTTCCTGGTGAAAGTGTAACATTGACTCACACTACCTCATTTCCTTTGAATAAGGGTGTGAAATCCATGCTACTATGGTCTACTGATACCAGGAAGAGAGGTGGGACATGGAGTGCCAACTAGCTCTACCTCTCACCATCCTGTCTGCTTTGTTTGCTCTGGGTGGGAATTACGACACAGTTACTCATCATGTCCTGCTCACACTAGAGGGGAGCTACCTTATCTCACAGCACTTCACTCTGACTCACTGATGCCTGGTGGGAGCGGAGTTATTATAGATTTTATACACAGTCTTGGAAATACAGCCAGAAAATATGGCAAGACAATAGTAGTGTTAATAAATAATTCTTCAGGAAAATTAATTTGTCAGTGGACATCAATGCCATCTAAATAGTTATCTATTTTTTGTTCATTGTATGTCTCAAAATGTACCCTAACAAATAATCTAAACTATTTAACAACTAGATATTCCAAAAGATGGCCATTATCAGATAAGTTGCAATAAAAATTGAGTCCTATAAATGACTTACCTTTACAGATAATGTTTGGGTAAATTAATTGATCTATAAAAGAATTATGAAGTCTAATTAAATTCTATGAAAAATAATCATAATAGAATATTAATTAAAGAAATCAATGTAAAATTTTTGAGAAGTTTTGATTTCTGGCAGATAAAATTATGTATGCTCTTATTTAACTGGTATTGGCTTAAAAATAGCCATTTTCACCAGCTTTATTATTCTAATTGACAACTTAGAATTGTATTTATTAAAACATGACATTTTGCTATGTGTACACATTGTGAAATGATTATCATAATCAAGCTGATTAACATATTCATTACCTCACACAATTGTCATTTTTCAAGTCAGCAATTTCATAGAATTCAACCTAATATGTTATCAATTCTATGTAGAAACAAATTAAGAAATCAACTGGCATAAGTAGAAATATCAGCCAGGAGAAGATAGGTTATACCATGTACTAACAAACTCTCTGTGGATTACAAAATAAAAGGTTTATTTCTCGTTCTTCCCACATACCCATTTTGGGCTAGGTGAGAATTTCTTCTCCACACTGGTCACACACAGGGATACAGATGGAAGGCAGCTTTATTTCTCTGCCTCCATGAGTTTGCAGGAAAAAGACAGAGGCCACAGTACACCACAGCTTTTCCCCTTTCAGCTGGGAGGTCCCCAGCTGAACATCAACATAGTTCTTTTTCCTCCCCAAATCAGCAAGTGGAATGATTTTGAAGCAGGTGTTCTGAAGAAAACCTCTTGGTTCTTGTTTCTGGTAACATCTTCAGTTTTCTATGTAAAGTAGGCTAAAAAACACAGCCTCTAACTACAGATAATTCCTGCTTTTTTATTATATCAAATGTCCTTACATGAACCTCAGGAACGCTATTACAAATTTATAATGCGTTCCTTAGAAACAAACAGTTATCAGGCCAAACCCACGGTTTGATCTCTGAAAGGCTAACCATTCAGGGCCCTCTAAGTAGCATTAACAATTTCAACTGAAATTCTTCCTGATCTTCACAAGCTTTTAACACTCTTGAGAAATAGTAGGGTGTATGAATAATGTCCCCATTCCCAGCAATTTAAATTTATTATATAAAGGTGAAAATATGGTTGGTAAACCCATGTGCTTTGTACCTCGTTTAAACTTGTACCAATTTACTCTGATAATGGTGGTGAGAAAGCTGAGTCTATGTTAGTATTTTGGATCAGTGGAAAGTTTCTTTTTTCTTTTTTTTTTTTCCCTGGGCAAGAGAATATTAACTTAGCTGTTGAGAAATGACATGCTCAGACATTGCCTAACTGAAGGGGTTCAAACTTGTTGAGACTTCTTTTATTGTATGTTTGAGTGCCTTTTGGAACCAAAAGTGAGGTGAATAATACTTTTGGCAATTATTTGAGCTGTGAGGTGGGTACCAACCTGACCTCTGCTTGTTGGAATTTCATATCAGAAGCCTCAGCGTACATCTCATTTTCTTGAGTCAGCATAATAATTTCAGGTTAAAGAGAAAATAAATTGGCTGAATCTTTTTTTATCTTTTTGGAATGAAGTAAATCTCAGAATTTGTCTTTAGTTACCTATATTACTGAAGGGTGGGGGGAACAGGAAAGGCCTAAGGAGAGAAAAATAGAGAATTATCCAGAAACTTCGGGGGGCCAATGTGTGTCTGCATTAGGAGGTTGTCTTGGTCAGTGTGACGCCAAAGGCAAAAAAAGAAGAAGATGCCTGGAAGTAGAAGGAGAACCTCTCAAAAGCAAAATTCTAATGACATGAAGAAAGGGACAAATATCACAGACACTTTGTAAGTAGTCGGCTGTCTAGGGCAAGTGAACTGATTTTTGTTGGCTGTAAACTATGTGCCAAAATCTATTAAAATTTATCTATAGCATATTATTTAACACAATATTGAACACCATGTGATAGAAGCATTATAATCCCTCTGTACAGTTGAAAAAACTAGTTTGGAAGCCTTAAATAACTTGTCCTGGTTCATACAAGGAAATAACAGATCTGGAATTTTGAATCGAAGGTTCTCTGACTGGCACCAAATTATATATATATTATACAGATGCATACATACACATTACCTATTTCCCTGAGATACATGGTTTATAGATTATAAAGGGAAATGATAAGCTGAAGAGATATCTGATAAGTTAGTTTTGTACATAGTGGGAGGTAGGCTATTTCCCTCTTAATGAAAATCCAATTAAGTCCTGCAATATTTTATATTTTCATATTTAGTTTATGCTTATATGCTTATTTTTAGCCATTCTGTGTTTATAGACATGTTGATAGGCATTCTACTTCATATCTACGGACATGTCAATACCATCCTGTACTCCTTGATTACTTTGTATTTATAATATATTTTAGTAACTGTAAAGGCAAGACCTTCCATTATGCTTCATGTTGTTCATATTTATTTTATTGTCTATTTGTATACTATCAGAAATTTGCTATTCTTTGTAGAGATTAATATAATTTTACTTAATTTTAAAAATGATTGCTAATTAAAATCGCAAATCTATTCTAAATTATACAACGTTTAATTTATGTATGTATTTTGAAATAAAAATTACTAAATTTTCTTTTACAAGAAAATAATATTAAAAAAATATTAATTTTCATGTATTCTCAGTTTTTATCATCTGACAAAGTTGTATGTTTTTTTAAATTGTTTATTTCCTATTAAAATTATTCCTAAGAATTTTATGGCTTTTTAAAGTTTTATTGCCATTGAGAGAAGAAAAAATGATTTCATTCTTATCTCAGGATGTTGGACTAAATAATTCTAATAAAAATAAAATAATTAAAGCCATAGGATGGTCAAAACGCATCACATTATATCGTATGCAGTTTATCATACATCAAATGTACCTTAATAACTTGTGTAACAAGAAAAGTTCAGTCACAGTATTTTAGCCTAAGTGTCTGTGAAAATATTTCAAACCAACACAAGATACTTTAAAACCACTATGCTAAAAAATACACACATATTTTACTGTATAGCATTTAAAATATCACGATAAATTATGCCATGGCAAAATAAATAACAAATCACGGAGTTTAGAAAACATTTGTAATACATGGGTTAATAAAAGTTTAATTTGCAAAGTATACAAAGATAATATACAAATTAATTCTACAAAGATAAAAACTAAATAGAATTATGTAGACATAATAAAGTTCAGAAAATAATACAGTAGTAGATTTAATGCCCATTGTATATAAAAGTATGTTGCTAAATCATTGATTTCTAACTTATTGCAGATTAAAGTTGTGATAGAATATTACTTTATGTCCTTCTGTTTGCAAAACATTTTTGAGGTGGTACCATTTGAGGATATAAATTAGAAGTATACTTCCTTATATTATCAGAGAAAAGATGGATGGTGACAGACTTTTGGAAACATGATGTAGCATACCACAGAAATTTAAAAAAGAAACATATTATCTTGGTAATCTATTCCTCAGAATTAAAATGTTGATTGTATAAAGAGTACTATATAGTATAAATAAGTAATATTTTCATAGCTGTTATTCATGTGCACATATGTGTGTATATGTAGCTATTATGTGTGTGTGTGTGTATGTATATGTGTATGTATGTAATCATTAGTGTGGTGGTAAAAACCTGGAAACATATAAATATACATCAGTAGAAAAATATGTAAAAAATGGCTTGGCGCCTATAGCTCAACCGGCTAAGGCGCCAGCCACGCACACCTAAGGTGGGGGTTTGAATCCCCAGCCCGGATCCGCCAAACAACAATGATGGCTGCAACCAAAAAATAGCCAGGCATTGTGGCAAGCGCCTGTAGTCCCAGCTACTTGGGAGGCGGAGGCAGGAGACTTGCTTGAGCCTAGGAGTTGGAGGCTGCTGTGAGCTGTGATGCCACGACACTTTACCCAGGGGGACAGCTTGAGGCTCTGTTTCAAAAAAAAAAAAACAAAACAATAAAACATTCATGAATTAAATATTATGTGATAATTAAAAGAAGGTATTATCTATGTAAACTGACAATAGTGTATTTGAAGAAAACTGCACATAATAAAGGTTGCCATAAATCTGATAACCTTTGAGATATATATGCACTCGTTAAACAAGTAACACTCAGGATAATGAACATATCCTCTACTCCTAAAAATGTCCTCATGAACTTTTGCAATTTCTCCATCTAGCCCTTCCTCACCCCCACTCCTGTCCTTGGGTAAACACTGCTTTCTGTGCCTAGATCAGTGCTGATTTAATTGGCTTTTACACAAATTGAATCACACAGTATTTACTCTTTTCATCTTGTTTCTTGTACGCATCATAATTATTT
The DNA here is from genome assembly GCF_000181295.1 of Otolemur garnettii. Classification (NCBI taxonomy): domain Eukaryota; kingdom Metazoa; phylum Chordata; class Mammalia; order Primates; family Galagidae; genus Otolemur; species Otolemur garnettii. Next base: position 5,079,665 of record NW_003852518.1, read on the forward strand.
TGAGGTTCACTCATGTGGCTTGTGTCAGAGTTAATTTCTTTTATTACAACATAATATTCCATTGTACAGACACAATCCAATTTGTTTATCCATAACTTATTGGTGAACATTTGGTTATTTTCATATGCGACTGTTAAAAAAAAAAAAGAGCTATGACATTGTTGGTGGGACTTCAAACTACTACAGCCTCTATGGGAAGAAGTATGGAAATTTCTCAACAAAACCTAAAAGGAGACTTATCATTTGATCCTGCAGTCCCATTAGTAGGTATCTACTCAGAAGAATAAAAGACATTTCCCTTAAAGACATTTGCACTTGAATGTTAATAGCAGCACAATTCACAACGGCAAACATGTGGAAAGAACACAAGTGCCCTTGAATATATGAATGGATTAATAAGGTGTGGTATATGCATACTGTGAAATACTATTCAGCCATAAGAAAGATGGAGACGTTTGTGTTTTATCTGAATGGATTTGGAGATCATTCTCCTAAGTGAAGTATCACAGCAATCGAAAAATAAACATCACATGTATTCAGTATTAAATTGGAACTAGCAGTTTAACATTTACAGGGTCACATGTTGAGAGATAAACTCAGTGAAATTCAAGGGCAGAAGGGAAGGAGATGGGTAAGTTTCTGCCATTGGATACATAGCATGGATAAACTGGACATGTCCCCGGGGGGGGAGGGGGAAGGAAGAGAGATATAGAGAAAGTTTTATATGAATATAGTTCTATAAATTTATAAATAGGGGCATGACTAAAGTATCACCAAAATGCTTGACATTTATTTCAAGAAATGCAATTTTAGGTGATTTTTACCTCCTTACACTTTAGCTATGACATTATTTTAGAATTTGTATAATTTAAAAATCAATTTTCAGTGTTAACAGAATATCAAGGAAATTAAAAGTCTCAGTCATTGAGAGGATAGTGGTGATTTGAAATACCACAAATTTTGTTTGGGACACCTGGAAGATTGAAAACTTTACAGGGCAGCTTGAGTATTACCTGGAGAGCTTGAGGTCCCAAGAAAGCTTAATAACAAAATGATCATAAAAGCACTAAATGTTGGCTTAATTTTCCTACTTATGCAGTGAGCCCTCCACTTTTAGAATATTGGTGACCATTCCATACGTCCAAAAAGTGTCACCTCAGTGAACTCTGGGACTTACATTTTGGATTTACCTCTGTAATCAGATCTTTTATTTCCATAACTGGCATAAGTGCTTGCATTCAGGTGATTCATTCACCAGCCTCTTTAGTGAATCATTTGTTTGATTAATTAAAAAGCTTAAGAAAGATTTTCTTAGACACCATGGTGATAAGTTTTAAGAAGTTAAATAAATACCAAAATGCAACTATGGTTGTTGGGCGTTTTCCTAATTTTAACTGTATGATAGAAAACTTTGTAATGAATATAACATCCAAAAATTCCAGAAAGTTGTCACTGAAACTTAGAAGTCAACTCTCCTGAGAATACATAGATATTTACTTATCCAGAATCTACATGTTCCTGGCACTATATTTTTAAACCTTTAGAAAAAAGATAAAACAAAATTTAGGAGGACATTTATAGATTTTTGTTCATATAAAAACTAATAAAACATAAAAACAAATAACTTCAGCTCTACAGTAGACATCAAGGGATAACTCTAACAAAATAAAAATAAGATCTACAGAAACAATACAGAAAACATTGAAATGAATTAAAGAATATCTAAAACACAATATTTATACTTATGATAACACAACATTAAAATATGTTGATTCTCTTCAAATTAATGTGTGAAGTCACAATCAATGTCCCTGCAGGGTGTGTGTGTGTGTGTGTGTGTGTGAGAAAGGGAGAGAGAGAGAAACAGAGAGAGAGAGAGAGGGAAGAAGAGAAAATTAGCTGATTCTATAATTGATAGGATACTGTATTGCTTAGGGTCAAGAATAATGAAGATCCTTTTGTAGAGGAAGCAGGTTATCCATCAGCTAATATTAAGAATTATTTGATAGTTTCACTTCTTAAGATTCCATGGTTTTGGTAAACAGATGTAAATTGCCAATATAATAAATGGGGAACTCAGAGACAGACCACATGTAAATTGTGACTTATGACAACACTTTTACAATAAGTGGTGACTTATTACACCACTTTTTCAACATATGGTAATGGGGCAATTGTACATTTCTACAGAGTGGAAAGCATGATTTATTGAAATCAATTTCTAGTGGAGAAATCAATCAGTCATGGATTTTATTTCTAAATTGAATGTCTAGATAAACAATGGTGTATGCTACATAATAGCATTCATCAATAAAAAGGAAGAGCTACTGGCCATGCAAAAGTGTGGATGGATTTAAACATACCATTCCAAATTGTATAAAAAAAAATCAACACATTGTACCCTACAAAAGCATAAATGTATTCATGATCTATGTGCATATGACTTAATAAAAGGAAAAAAAATAAACATACATTGCTGAGTGAAAAATGCCAGTCTGAAAAGGCTCCATACATGATGGCTAATTCCCTCTGTGACATTTAGGGAGAGGGAAATGTATAGAAATGGTAAACAGATCAGTGGTTGCCAGATATTGAGGCAGGAATGAGCAGCAGACCTCAACTATCTGGTACTACAACAGTGGGTGCCCAGCGCTGTGATCTGTCAGAATCCAGAGCTCCGCCGCACTAATAGTGAACTTAAAAAAAGGGAGGGGCAGTTAAGAGGTGGAGGATTCCAGAAGGGACTGATGCTGCCTATGGCAAAAGAATTCAGCTATTACACAACTGTGTTAAACCACTTCCCTGAATGGGATGGGGAAAAGTTGCTGACTAAGTAACATTAGAAATAAATAGCTTTCATACAACAGAATGCGAAATGAACTGCACACATGCACCATACTCTAGTTGGTAAGGTTTTTTTCATGGGAACATAGATGAAGAATTCTGAAGCACAGTATGTATGCACTGTAATTGAGCAAGTAGGGGCATGAAGTCCTAATGCTGGAGGTCTGGAAAGAGGGGCTTATGTACGCAAAGGGAGCAGACTAGAAGGGTCCAGATGGTAATTTATCATAGCTGGATATGTTAATATAAACTTATGTGTTGCAATATATAATGATGTATATATGTAGAAATATTTATAGACATGTATATATACATAGGTTCATTAATACATAGCATCTTTCTGAGCTCTATCAGAGAGTTTTAGAGGGCCTGCAGCAGTGATACCCCAGAACAGTGGGCACTCCCTTGCTAAGACTGTGGTTCCTAATATCATCCTCACATAAAAAGTGCCAGGGCTCCATGGAGACATGTCTGATTCTAGGCCTGGCCCGGGAAACACACAAGATGTTCCAGGAGCATATTATAACACCAGAAAGGAAAGACTTCCAAAAACCACCAAGGTGGGGGTGTGCCCAAGAGACGCAAGACCAAAATTCTGTGTTGTTCATTTCCAAAATTCATAACTCCAGAAAAATTGTGGAAAAAACATCAGAAAAACCTCACTGAGGAACATTGTACAAAAGACTTAACCAGTATTCCTCAAAACTATCAAGGTAATCAAAAATGAGCAAAGTCTGAGAAAGTGCCAGACACCAGGTGAGCTTAAGGAGACCTGAAAACTAAATGTAATGTGGGCTCCTGGAGAGGGTCCTGGGACAGAAACTGTATGTTAGGTAAAAAGTGAGGAAATATGAATGAAGCCTTACGAGCTTTGGTTTATGATAACCTATTAGTAGTGGCCATTAGTTGTGACATAAGGTATTAACGGTAAGGGAATCTGGCTGTGGGGGAATAGGAGAAATCTCCAAACCATCTCAACAATTCCATAAATTAGAAACCACTCTAAAATTAAAAGTTAATTTAAAATAACATGAAAGGAAAAAATAAAGCTTTGGGGCTAAGGAAATTTTTTTTTTTTAAGCAGGAGAAAAAAACACTTTTGCTGAAGCAAAAATTTGATACAATGACCTTAAAATTAGCATTTGTGTTTATTAAAATCTACCAGTAATAAACTAAAAACCAAGTCACAGAGTGAAGGAAGATATGTGCAAATGTATAGGCAGCAAAGGGGCATATATTGTGAATATATGAAGAATTCCATTTGATGGAGATGGAAAAATAATTTTTCTTGATGAAATAGGAAATGGAAACTGCCTTATCTGACATTAGCAAACATGAGTGTCACATATCATATTCACTGATGAGATGTTAACATCATTCCTGTCAATTAAATAAACTGAAAAAATTGTATAAAAGATATATAATTGGTAATTAGAATTAAAAAAATGTAAAGAATCATTGCAAATCAATAAAAATGTCAAATTACAAGGAAATAGTCAAGAGGTACATAAGATAGTCTCAAAAGAGGACATGCAAATGATCAAGACACACATAAACAGACGTGCATCACTAAACATCAGATAAACGGACCCTGAGACAGTCAGAGGTGACTTCACACTAGATGGGCAAAAGTGAAATACATGTTGTAATTAACATGGGCCAGCACACAGAGGGATGGCGAGTCTCACATTTGCTGCGGAGAAAATAGATGGATATAAAGATTTTGGAGGGCGATTGGGCAATATCTAGTAAAACTAAATCTGTGAAACGTTATAAACATATGAGAACTTTGGAGAAATTCTTACTCAAGTTCCTAAAGAATCTTGTTCTTCGTAACACAGTTTTAGGGGAAAGGGAGGAGAATGAAAACAACCCTGGTGTACTGAGGTCAGACATTGAAACCTATCCACGGGCAGTGTGGCTGAGAGGTGGCTGGACTCTGGGTTCAAACCCAGAACTGCTCCTTGTCAGCCAGATTCCCAGACCATGAGCTCTTCTGTAACATGCAGGGGTGATAAAACCTGCCTAATAAGATTACTATGAGGTTACAGTAGGTGGTACATTGACCTCACTTAGAATTGAGCATAGCATATAATAATACTGATAAGTTTGCTTAAGAATAGTATGATTTTTGTGAATGTGAATTATCAGAATAGGAATCTTCTTGCACTATGAGCCTTTTTTCTGTACAGGGCCAGATCATAAATATTTTAGGTTTTGATAACCATTACGGTCGAACTACTCAAAGTGGCATGAGGCACATTTCACACAGAGAAGGTTCCATTTACGTGCCTCTTCTTGCATTTTTCCCCCAGATCATTCATTTTATTCCTTTTCTTCAATAATATCTGCTTGCTTTTGCCTCCCAGCTTTCTTCTCTTTGAGACCAATATGTCTGAGGACACTGGTCTCTCCTGAGAACTAAGAGAGGTAATTCACATAGGCGCCTAGCCCTGCACACAGTGCACAGTAGTTGCTAGGCACCTGCCAGCCCTGTAACCACAGAACCAGACCAATCGAGTTCAACATTTATGTAAGAGAGTTCTGAGTTGTTTTCCAGTTGCCATGGACTCCATATTGCAGGACATGTAACCTGAGCATGCCCAGATAAACCAAGCATGCAACCACAGGTGGAACCTGGGCACTGCATCAAGGAGCAGGAACTGAATTAAGAAGAGGACGTGGACACTTCATTACATGATCCATGATCCAAGCAGATCAAACCCTGGCATCACCCTATGGGGAGGTCCAATCAGATCATGCTGCTCAGCATCACCTCACTGCATGATCCAATCACATCACACTTCATTACCCTCTGCCTATAGAGCCCACCACAGCCCATAGCTGGAAGACGCAAATTTGAGTATTTTCTCCCTTCTCCTTGCCAGTCAACTTGCAGTAAAGGTTTTTCTTCTCTCAAAAGCTGGTGCCATGTTATTGGGCTCTCTATGGGTTAAGCAGGATGCTTTAGCTTCCTTGCTTGGTAACAGTTTCTGTCTCTCTTGCTTCATTTGGAATAACTGCAAAAAGAGCCTAGAGTATTCTGTGAAAGCTTCTTATTTATTTATTTATTTATTTACTTAAGATGGCACAGAAACATGCTTTTAGTCTTAGAAAGATTTTCACCAAAAGTGATTACATGCAGTTTGGGCATTTGAAGAGTCAGGCTTCAGTCCCCAGGAAGTTGAGCTGTAGGGTCGAGTTTTCCCTCTCTCTGCCTCTAAGCAAATGAGCTGTTTGACTCCAGAGCTGGGAATGTCTGCAGGCCTGTGGCATTCATCTTCCTGAGTGTCCTCCCAGGTGAATGTTCTCAAGCCACCTCAAAACATATCATGCAAGTTCTTGTTGTCCTTTCTAGGTAAAGAAACAGGCTACCCAGTTCCACAGAGACCAGCCATGTCTTTTCAACATTTCCTGCCCTAGTCACAGCCTGGTTCTTGCTTGAATGCTGGGTATGCCAAGAACCATCCAGAGAAATTGATGACACTAGATAACCCTGTTTCCTCTACCTGATTGGCTTCCTTGTATTTCAGGGATAGCAAGAAGCCTCAGCTTAAATAACAAATGAGGCCCCTCCTTCTTGCTCCCCTTTGCTTCCCTAACCCTTTTTTACAAATGTTTTTAGAAGTGAAGCTGAGCTTTTCTTCCAGAAACCTGGAGAAGGTTAGATAGCCTCTGGTCATGGTTTTCCCATGGCCCCAGCTGGGATGCAACTTCCTTCCTCTGTATTCTCTGACTTTTGGCTTATTCTTCCTTTACCTCCCTCTCTCGCCTCAGTGGTCCCCTGGCCTGGATGGGCTGGTAGTGTTACTGGTAGGTCCCTCAGAGAAGGATGTTCTCCAGTCTTGGCTCCCAGTGCCAAGAAGGAGCCGACGATGAGGTGATCACAAACACAAAGTGATCACTGTCAACATACATCTGTTACAGAACAAAACCACACAGTGTAAGGAGACCACCTCTCAAGAGCAATTCTCTCTAGGAGTGGAGAAAAGTCTGAATACGCAGTGCCGTTTATAGGCTAACTAAGCTAATTGGTTTGCCCCCCCCCCGTACCCCCCTCCCAACTCCTTCTCTCTCTGCAGGATTAGCTATGGCCTCCTGCCTTCAGGGTAACTGACAGATTGGGGTTGTATAACAAATTTCTTAACTCGCATGGGCTTTTCCCACAAATCTTCCTGAAGAACCCATGTGGGTCAAAATTTGCAAGTTTAGCTATATGATAATGAGTTCAACGGGTCAGGTCAGTGTAGGGTCACCAGGGCTCCTGAGCAAAGTCCCCAGCCTTAACTTGGTTCCTACTCTCCACCCCTAGCCACATCCCTTAGTCTTCTGTCCTATTAGGGAGAGAGTCTGGGGCCAGGGTGGTGTTGTGTCTCCTCCCAGGCCTAGCCACTCCCACCCTGTCAGGGACAGAAGCTGGGGGCCGAGGTGCCTGTTTCCCCCGGCCAGGAAGGAGGAGAGAAGCCACAGGCTGAAGCTGTACATCGCCCCTTCAGGCACAGCAGCCCAGGAGGGCGGCACAGGCTGTGACTGGCTGTGGTCTACAACTGTCTAGACCTCTCTATGGCAGGATCTTCCCATTCAAAAGCAACAGTTCCTTTACACTGGCTGAGTGTAAAGGCACTGAGGAGAAAGCTCCTTCAAATCTAAAATTAAAAGTAAGCTGATTCAGGTGGAATTTGAGTAATGATTGTAAATTCCCTGTTGCCCTTCTGGGGACAATGAATACTGCCCTTTATGGGGAAAGGGAATTCCTAGTTTGAGAGTCACCTTTACTGGTGGAACTCTCACCAGAGTCCCTGGTTTCCCATCTGCCCAGCCCATAGTATCTACATCCTCGTGGCCTAAAGCTAACTGGGTAATTGTTGTTCCCTGTTAGAGCTGTCTTGAGGGCTGCCCATCCACAGGATAGTATGGGGTTGCAATTGCACTTGGAGGTGATTTGACTAAAAAGTCTAATAATGAAATTAGAACCTCTGGGATAAGCAGAAATTGGTGGGTTATTAATAATCCCTCTCAACAACTCAATAAAGCGGGGACATAATATCTTCTGGTGGGGCATCCATCAATGCTCTCAGCTACAGAGGTCCGCCAAAGGTTTGTATATCCTCAGTGTAGTCCACACACAGCAAACAAATAATTCTCAGAATCCTTCCAGTACATGTAAGCACTGGCATGCAGCAGTAACTACTAGCGTGGGTTGGAATGTGTCCAACTCCTCGCTTTCAGTGAGGTTGACAAATCCCTCTCCTGACCTCGCTGAGAAAGGTAGACCAGCAAGTCAGCCTTCTATTCAGGATCTGGGTCCTTGAGGCTGAGACTGCCTGAGGCTGAGGTGCCCAGGAAAGCACAGTTCCCAGGCTGGTCTGTCTCTCCTCCAAAACCTTGAGCAGAACAGAGCAAAGTACCCTGACTGATGGGGGAAGCACTCTCCACTCTCAGATTCTTTCTCTCCTGCTCTGGCTTTCCTGGCTTCTCTGTCCCTTCTCCATCTTCTTTCCAGAGTCATTCTTGGTCTACATCACCCTCGTTTTCCTCCCCACTGCTCCTCTTCTGGGAGCTGATGCCCATGGGGCTGGACTCTGGCCGGAGCTCCCAAAGCCAGACTGGGCAGGTGCAGGCCAAGCTGTGAGTGTGTTCTCTTTCAAGTGGCAGGATATTCCTTGCCATAGTATCATGCAGTATGTAGCTAATTCAATTAAATAAACTTGTACTGAACACCTCCCTCCCATAATGATTTTTATTTAAAACTATTTGAATATCGTCAAAATTTTAATTATTTGTTTAGGTGCATCTCTAATTTCCTTACATGGATTTGAAATAGCTTTTGACAAAAACAAACTATAATTTTTTAGATGATTACAGAGACTTAAAAGGGAATGAAAAGTAACTAATGGCTATTAGTCTTTTTTGTTTGTTTGTTTGTTTGTTGGCAGTTTTTGGCCGGGGTCAGGTTTGAATCCACCACCTCCAAGTATATGGGGCCAGTGCCCTACTCCTTTGAGCCATAGGCACCACCCATGGCTATTAGTCTTTGCATGGACATGACATCTATAGCATTACCATTGCAATTTTACATTTTCAAGGAACACTGCAAGACAGATATTTTACTTCTAATTTATACTGCCCCAAACTTGAACTTATCAGGCTTCCCATCCACTAATTCCAAGTGGCCGAGTGCTTCAGCATCTAATCCCTTTCCAGTACAGACAGTTCCTCCCAGTATTGCAAAAAATTGACACCACAAGCTAGATGTGACCACAAAATTTCAACAAGCTTCATAACAGCCAAGGAAAAGAGGGGAAAAAAGCAGTGCTCATCACATAATATTTCTCTAAGATGATTTAAAAGAACTGTAAACCTGAAAAGTTGTTTTTTAATGAAAAAACAAACACACACCACATGTTCTCACTACTAAATTGGTCAACACATATGTGCACATATGGAAGCAAAGCTCAGTCGGAAGGAGAGTGGAGTTGGGTAAATTCACAGCCCATGGGTACAAAGCACATACTCTGGGTGAAGAGTACACTTACAACTGACTAAAATGCATGGAAGCAAATCATGTAACAAATATGTATATATCCTCATAATGTTCTGAAATTTAAAAGAAAAAATGAAAAAGAAAAAGAATTCTCTTGTCCAAAAATTTCGAGAGAACCTGCACTTTCCAGGAGAACAGGGCAGTGTTGGAGCTTTGGCACAGCTTTCCAATTACATCAGAATTAACCGTGTTTATCCAGGATTTCCCAAATGGATGTAAAAGATTTTTTTTAAAGTAATATCTTAAATCTCCCACAGAACTAATAATAAACTGAACACATTTAAATGCTGGCTGAGGAGAAGCAGTCACACCAGGTCACTAGGGGAAAACCTGCCCCTGGCCATGAGTTCTGAGTAGATGATTTTGGATGGTGGTTCTAGACATAAAGTGGTGTTAGATAATGGATCTAGTAGTGATCTAAGAGAATGCAGAAATGTGCTGTGTGACTTGTTGTTACATATGCATGTGATAATCATACATCAGTGAGGCAGCTTTAAGAAGGTCGAAATACTATAAGAGCTGTAGTTGTTTTAGAGTATGCTGACTGTTTAACTTGGTCTGTCAGGTAGAGAACAATCTCTCTACCCAAACTACAGAGTGTGATGTGTTTGGCATACTTGAGTTCCCAGTCAAACAGAACCCGCTGAGCTTTTGTGAATTTACTTTGGTTTAATGCCACTTTGCTGATTCAAAGGAGAAAGAGTTTAAGAAAATATTCCCTTCTTAGCATCTTTCAGCAAAGTTCACTCAACTCTAGAACACGCTGCCATCCAAAAACTTCTGAAACAGAGAAGTGCTGTGCCTTGCTTGAACTTGGTTCAGAAACATGATGATGACACTGTTTATCAAGTTTATATGAAGTTGCCAGTTAAGTTGAGATGAGTTTGGCAGAGAATGTTTCTGGATTATATAGTCTTAAACATCTTCAAAAATATTTTAGTTATTTCATTAGATTCAAAATACTTTCAGCATTTTTTTTACTTCTAATCTGTACCAGTTCTCTGACTCAGCTCTTCCAGCAGATTCTGGGCAATTGTTTTGATATAAGCGAGAAAGTGAAGGTGTCGCCTGGTGAATTGTCCCTATTAGTCTAAAAGAATAGGAAATATGAACCCCAAAGCAGGTGACATTCCATTGGTACAATATCAACCATTTCTGAACAATCAATGAGGTATAACAATGATAAATTGTGGGTGAGCAGTATTTTGAAATATTAAAATTCAGAAGAGGCTGTGGAAATACAACTGATGGATGAGTGCTGGCCCTTATTTTAGAAGAGTTAATAAGCTACTGAAAATACAGTTAAGTATACTAGTCCAGCAGGTTACGCCTTAGTCTCTGGACAAGAATGTGGACACTTAACCTGGGACCTCATCTAGCCTTGTGTAGGTCCAAGGTGGCCTTTAAGAGGGAAAAAAAATTAAGGTGGCAATCTGAAACTGGAGGAATGAGCAGAAGAAAGCCTGGAAAAAGAAACCAGGTGAGAGGGTGGATGGTGCAGGGAGGAGAGGAAGTGTGGGGAACAGCATGTCAAGCTGACGGCACAGATCAGAGTGACACTCCTTCAAGGACATGAAAGCCTGCCAGAGAACCACCAGGAGCAGGAGAGAGGCCTGGAACCCATGCTTCCTTCACACGGCCTCAGAAGGGAATGAATTCTGCTGACACTCTGACTCCATCCTTCCATTTCCAGAACCGTGAGAGAATAACTTTCTGTTGCCTAGGTCAGTCAGGCTGAGGTGCTAGGTCATGGCAGCCATTCACACTGAAAGAAGTGTCAGGAGCATGTTATTCTCATTCTTGCCTCTACATCTTTTACACTGTGTGTGTGTGTGTGTATGCAATGGCCACCCTTCCTTAATCTTCTGGAAAATTCCTCTTCATCTCCAAGACCTAGCCCAGGCCTGTCTTCTCTGCAGCCCTCCCCAGCCTGCCCCGCACAGATATAGGCTGTCTTTCTCCTATGTCCCCAGGGGACCTGAAACAGCAAACACCCACACACTCAGCAAACCTTATGCTGTCATTACTGATGTCTTTGCCACTGAAGCGGCCTGCTGGGGGTAAGAGGTGGAGCTCTCTCTTCGCGCTCTTCTGAAGTGTGTTAAGTAAATGACTTGAAATCCGTGAGTGTTGCCTCTTCTCCCTGCCTAACTTAATGGCCAATACGTTTTCAAAGTGCACAAAGAGTATCTCCTATAACGGGCCATAAAACACACACTTGTTCCCTCTGGAGGTCACCGGAGGGCCACGGCTCCTCCCTCGAGGCCTTATTATCTCAGCTGAGCGCAGACGTCACTGGTGAGCAGTGAGCTGGGGGACCTTGTTGCTTCTGGTCTGCTGCCACTGTCTTACTCCCTGCTCTCTTGAAGCTTCATCATGTATCTTTCCTCCCTCAGCTTTAATGAAAGAAGAAGACAAACACAAGCCTTCACAGGAGGGACGTTTTAGTGGCAATATAATCACTGACGAAAAGAAAAATTTGACTTTTCTTGGCAAAGGACATATATGAAGGAGATTTTGCAGAAAAATTAGTACAATGTGGTAAATAATTGGACATAGAGCCTAGATAAAGTCAAATTTATCTCAGTGTTTTCACTTGCTGGGCAGCCTTGACAACACTGGTACCACACCAGATACAGAGAACACCACGGCAGGTGCGCCTTTTCCCGTGGAGTCCCCGTTCGCTTCCTGTGCGGTCAACCTAGACGTCCTTCACGCTTCAGCCGTGTGAGACCACCAGATGCCGGGAGCTTTGTCTTCTACCACAGGCTCCTAATCCCCCTTGCCCTCGAGGCTGCCTGGGAAACACCTGCTTGTCACACACAATCTCACCCCATCCAAGTGTCACTTCCTTTAACTACATTTCCCCTCCCGCCTCCCGTGCTCACACATCACTGCAGACACCAGGTTACATGAGGGCTGTTCACCCACGTCCACTGGGAGGTCCTGAACAAATGGACAATATGCATAAGAGACAAATAGAAAATTTATTTAAAACATCAGCTTGTTAGAGACAAAGCTGGATGAGCAGAACCATTAGTTTTCTTGCTCTCTTCCCGCTACATGGAATGTCTGCAGTCAGTCCTCAGAACAGCTCCCTCCGAGTGGCTGAGGCGGCAAGGGCATCCAGAGCAGCCAGCAGGTGCACCCTGAAATGAGGACAGCAGCCAGCAGGTGCACCCTGAAATGAGGACAGCCAGATAAGCCATTTCCCAACCTTCTCCCACATGAATGAGACTGGGTGAGTGACAGAAGGAGAGGGTTCTGTCTCGGCACTTTGAGAGGTCAGAGTTCTGGTTTTACAGTCAAGGACAGACGACCCGGGTGAGAGTGGAAAACCCCTGAATGCGTCTGTTACTTTCCATAACAGCGCCCTGGACACCACCTTCAGAGACACGACCACAGTTGAAATTCAGCCCTTGGTTATCACTTAGTTGCTGTTATCGATCTCTCTCAAGATTGTAAACTCCCCAAGGGTGGAGGGACAATATTTTGTTAAATGGACATGTGAACAAGTGCCAATGGTCAAATGTGGAAAGAGAATCTTCCAGAAAGAGAGTGTGAAGCAATGAGTTCAGAGAGGCAGGGAAGATTCCATGCAGGAATCAAAACTATTTACCACTCAGCCATGGAGGCAAGAGGACAAACTAGGGGAGTCTTGAGGCTGCCCAGGGTTGTGCCTGATTCTGGGGTGTGTTGAAGAACTAAGTGAGAGGGGAAGGACTTGGAATGGAGCTGTCTCCAATGTGTCTGTTCAGTTACACACCTTCACCTGCATAGGGGTGCAGCTCCTGTGCCACCGAGGGTCTAGTGCGACAGCTTGTTCTGGTCATCATCCCCTGGCTTCCTGCAAGAATACCAACAAAGGTGAGCTCTCCCAGACTCCTCAGCTGGGATGGGCACCAGGAACCTCTGAGTCCACCACGTGGAGTCCACCATGTCTCAGGCAGGTTCTGCAGATAAAGATCTTGGGGCCACTAGGAGGAAGTCCTGCTCTCAGACTTCCCAAATTGTGTCCCACCCAGGGGAGAGCTGTCCCCACCTCCCTTCCTGGGGCAAAGACACTTACAGATGACAAGACTCTTTCTTTCAGGGATCCATTGTCTTTTCTCTTAGGGGCTCATTGTCAACATAAGTTGCTGTCCTCCTGCCTCTCCCTACAACCCTAAACATCCTCTAACACAGGGGATATTTGCCTTCCTGATTGCAAGACTTGAAGATCAGGTATCATTAAATTACTATGGTGGGGTAAGTGGTTATTGACAAAAACCACATTTCTAGAAAGTGGAAAAAGCGAGCCCATGATAGAATCATATAGTTCTATTCCACACAATTTCTCATCAAAATCACCTAGACATGAGACCCATGTTGCTGTTTTGTGCCATGGTGAAAGCGTGTTTTCCCTGAAAAGGTCTCAGTGACTACAAATCGAGGGTAGTCAAGCGGAGAAAAGGCAGAACACTCACCCCTGAGATGCAGGTGAAGAGCAGGGAGGAGGTGGACTCGGGTCTCACCGCCAGCCGTCCTGCTGGCAGTGAGGTCCCAGAGAGCTCAGGCCTCTAGGCTTCTCTACTCCTTTACCTCTCAGGGAAGAGGCAAAGGCAGTCACAGCAGGCTGGGATGGCATTTGTCAGGGAGGTGTCAGGAAACCTGGACTGGCTGGAGAAACCTGGAAGCAGAGGAAGCACTTTAGTGGACCCCCCGGCCAACCCCTGAACCAGCCCCAGAAGCTCTGCTCTTACCTGCTCTGCGTGTTTGCTGTCTATAGAGGTTCTGTTTGCACCACTGTTCTGGTGCCAATCAATAGTTTCAAGCCATTCAGGTAGAGGCAGATTGTCCCCAAGGTGTGCATCGGGAAGGCTTGTACATGCAACAGAAGCCCAATTCAAATCAGCCCAGGCAGAAAAGCTGATTTATCATCTCAAAGTTTCCAGGGGTCAGAAATTGAGGCACAGCATGGCTCACTGCCTTTCCACACAGATCCAAATCAAGGTGTTGCCTGGATCTCAGTCCCCTTCGGAGGCTCTGGCAAGAATCCATTTGCAAGTTCATTTAGGTTGTTGCCAGTTTCAGCCACCTGTGTGTACAGGGTTGAGGGTCCTGTGTAGAGGCCTTTTCATGATGAAACTCTCTCTCACTTCCCCTGCCAAAGTAGTTGGCCTCCAGCCAGAGAAAGGTCCCACGTGGAAGGGCACAGGTGATAAGACTGGGTCCATTTGGGTCATCCTGGATGGTCTCCCTATTTTAAGGTCCATGACATTAGTGACTTCTACAAAATCCTTTAATCTTTTCTGCCACTTAACATATTCATGGTTCCACAGACCAGGGTGTGGACATCTCTGGGGAGTTATTCTGCCTGCAACAAGGTAATATAAAACTTATACTCAGCACTTGGGATGGGGTAGTGCCTTGGATCTAGAATAACTCAGCTTGATGGAACTATTGGCAACATCCATTCCCAGGCCAGTTGTTCCCAATACAACTTTTAGTTGCTTTGTTTTATTCTGATTAGGATAATAAGCAGAGCCTTCCAAATATGGAAAGAAGCTGATGAAGAGCTCCTCTGTTGGAGCAGTGCGGCTACAGGAGCTGCAACTTCTCACTCCAAAGGTGGGATGACAGGGGAGAAGTCACAGTTGATGAACAAGACTCCTGGCCACACAGTAGCATATCAGAAATACAGAACCTATATAAAATAAGATAAATAATCAAGCACAGTCAGGCCCGAAAGAAAGATAGGGAGCTCCCCAGGTAGTGGAAATTTAAAATTTAACAAAAAGCCTTCAAACCTGAGGGGTGAGCCCCAACTAATGCCACAGAGGAACAGGGGCAAGACGTGAAAGGATTTAATATTGAGAGTCCAACACGATCGACCATCTGAAGAGCCACCAAGCACCCTGGAGGGTACATAAGAAAGGTTCTTCTCCATGAACAAGAGAGAAGAGAAACTCCCTCTGCAGCCAGCAGGAACAGCAAGCAAAGAAACAGAAATCTTTCTGGAGTTTCTGCTTGGAAAATAATCTCAGAAGCCAGGCACAGACACCTGGCTGTGTCCTCCCTACACAAACGCTCCCTTCACCTGGCTTCCAGACTCATTCCTTACCTCCTGGTTCCCTGCTTAGTTCCCGAGCCAGGTGTGCAGGATTACTGATGGCTTCACCTGGTTCCTGCACTGTGAACCATAACGGAGGTCCAGGGCTCAGCCGCCTCCTGTCTTTCCTTTCCCTGCTCCTTTGATAGCATCACAGAGCCACAGGGCTTTACATGTTAGCTATCTGCTGGTTATTCCCTACTTCGTGTCTCAACCACAGATCTCTCCTAGTGAACTCCCTGTCCTTACACCTAACTCCCCAGGTCACTGTTCCATTGCTTCTCACATGTGACCTCCCAAAGTTGAAGCCCCGTTTATTCTGTGCATACCTGCTCCCCTTGTCTGCCTTTCACTGTAAAGGTCACCTTAATTGGGAAAACATTGCTCTTAAACCTCATTCCAAATCCTCCAGCAAATCGCAGGGGACCATCACTCAAGCAGTGCTGAGGTTTTGATAAACTCTCACCACCTCCACCACCACTTGTCCAAGCCATTCCCAGGATCAGCGAAGAGAGCTTTAGCCCTCTGCAGGTCTGTAAATGCAGGCTGGCTCTTCTGTGTAAGCTGCACCATGTCCTACATCTCGGGCTCCTCTACAGCCTCCCAAACTAGCATAAGAGCCAGTCTATCCTCGCTCACCGTCCATCCCCTTCCCGGATCACACCTGTTTAACCTCCTGGTGTCCTGTCTTCCTCCAAGTCCTTCACTCTGGCTACATCTTCCTGGCACCACAAGCTGTGGGCTGTTTCCTGTGTCTGGAATGTTCTCTCCCATCCCCATCCCCTGTTTTTCTTTAGGGTCTTGTTGAGGATTTACCTTATATCCTATTTTAAATTTGGCATGATAACTTCGAACATAAATAAATAAATAAAACCTCCTCCCTGCCTTCACTTCTGTATTTGCCCGTATCACTTATCTCATAGACCACGTAATTTATTGACTTCTTTTGTTCCCGCCACCAATAGAATAATAGTGTACACTTTATAACATCAGAAAAGTTTCCATGTTTCAGTCACTGCCCAATTCTCCACACTTAGAATAGGGTCTAATGTTTAATAAACATTTGCTGAATGAATACATGAAATCAAGCACTACACCCAACAAAGAAATGGTGAGAGTTTCTTAAAAGTGATTAAAGACATAAATCCTGACAACAAAGAATACAAAATAAAACTACATAAATGCACATCCAGACATATCCTAGTAAGACTGCAGAATGTTGAAAAAGAGAGGATGTTTTTTAGTAGGAGCTGGAGATACCAAAGAAATTTAAACATTAAATCATTTATAATAATAAAATGTTAGAGTTTCTAGCTATAGAATATATAACTGAAAAAGTTCAAGAGTAAGAGTAACGAAAACTTGATCTTTCAGTTAAAGTCTGAAAAAGAGAAAAAAACTAACAAAGCAAAGTATAGTAAAAGTAAAATGAAATGAAAAAAGAAAGGTAAAAATAAATTCAAATGTAATAAGATTCAGAATAGGTGTTATGAGACTAAGTGTGATTCTAAATTTCAAGAATTTGCAGCGTGGATTGTAAAATACTGCCGTGAATATTAAAACACATGTTTACTAACTAAGAGTATAAGAAAATTGTCACAGGAAACGCTAATCAGAAAGTCATCCGGAAGTGATACTAATAACTATGCCTGGAAAAGCCTGGAAAGACAAAGAATCAGCACGTTCAGAGGAAGAACCACTCAGGGAAAATATTATAATCCTGAAACTATCTGTAACTAAGACATTTAAAATACAAAAAGCAAAATTTAATACTAAAAAGGCTAAACTGACAAGCACCCAGTCAAATGTCTCTATCAGTTACGGGTAAAGCAAAAACAAAAACAAACAACAACAACAAAAAAATTGATAGAACGTGAAATTAACAATTAGAAAAAAAAAAGGGCAACAGCATATATTTAGGAAAACTGACAAAATAGGGATCCACAGAGCAAGTTTCAACGAACATCTTACAGGTAATAGTGAAATTGTTAGAAACTATTGAAGAAAAATACCACAAAAAGCAAAAATAACATGTTTAGAATAAGTATGAAACATTTACAACTGTTAGTAAATAAATGCATCAGAAACATCAATCTGGGGGGAAACTGCTAAAGCAGAATAAGAATAAAATCTATAGCTTAAAAAATTATGTTTAAGAAGTTCAAAATTTAATGAACTAGAAATTCTAATAACGTATTTCAGAACTCTAAACAGTAAAAGTAAAAAAACTTTGCTTTAAAAGTAAAGAAAACAAAATAAACAAGACAATAATTAGAGAGGATAGCAACAAGACTATTGAAAAAACTTGAGTCAAAGCATAATTCAATAGGATTAAATGTAGGATTAGACAAGTATCATGACCATAAATAACCCAAGATTTTTTAAAGAGCAGGAACATACCATGAACAGCTATACCAATGAATTAAGAAATAAAACAACAAGTTAGAAAAAATAATTTTATAACAATAAAACTCATAACAAAAGAATCAAAAACTAAAGAAGACTTATAATCAATAAAAATCGAGTATGTAGTCCATACAGATATATGCAAACTTACTCTCAATGAGGGATCAAAATCTCTGCTGATCTGAATACTTAGGAAAGTTTTCTCACTTTTGAGGACTCAAGCCGTATTTTATACCAAGTGTCCTAGGGCACAAAATAAAGAAAACCTTTCTAATCCAATTTATGATGATTGTATAACATTAATATCACCAACAGGGGAATAATACACAAGTACTCTAAATAAGTATTAGTTTGTCTAATACTTTATGTAAAGTCAATAAATTACTACCACTGAGGTTTGACATTTATAATGATTTGATATTTATAAATATTTTAGTGTAATTCTCCATTGACTGCAGGAAGGGGGATAACCATATGATCATCTCAACTGAGGCAGAAAAAATATTTGATTAAATCCCATATTTATTCCCATCCAATGAGGAAGGAGGAAATTTCTACCTTTTCTGTGGAAACCTTGATAAACTTCAGACATAATGCTGGATTTGTTTCCACAGTCAGGAAGCAGAGACGTGACCTGGTGCCATGCTGTCTGCTGCCCTGCACAGGACATCCGGCGGACCAAATTAAGACATACAAACAAGAAGAAATGCAAGGAAACTTGTCATTTTCTGTCAATAATGTTCACATAGAAAATCCAAGGAAGTCTACGACAATCCGTCAGTTCTAATGAGAATGCTCAGCCACTTTCCTGGCTGTCAGTGCGGGAACTGGAGAGCAGGCTGCTCACCAGCCACACCAGGGATTGAAGAAAGCCTTAAATGTATCCATTTTGTCATCTTCGCGCTCATCTGTCCCAGTTTTGTGCCTTATTATTGTTTATTTGTAAATTTTTAAAAATTATTATAGTATTATTTGTAATTTACAAAAAAGTTTTTTTTTTCCTCTCTTCTGCTCTGATCATTTTTCTCCTGAATACCCACTGTGATTTAAAACTTTAACTTAGAGTTAGGAGACAGATATGAAAGTGACTGGCCTGTGGCCAGATTAAGGCAAAAATATATGTTCATGCCACATTTTCTGCTTGATTTTCCAGACTCAGTCTGGAGTAAAGAATTACTTTGTTGACAGTCCTTGGGGAATCCTCTTAGTTTTAGTGTTGCCTTCTTTCCTATGGGAAATGTAACAGAGAAGGCATTGCCACTGGTGAGAGACAGTTATAACTCACAGCACAGGGAAGAGACAGAATTACCGATGAGGGGGCCAAGGAGGAGTTCCTTATACAAGAGCTGGCCTCTGATGGAGGAGTGGGATTGGACCAGGTGGAGGAGCATCCGTGTGCTTCAGACAGATGGGGTGATGGCAGCAGGAGACGGGAGTGCTCAGGTCATGTGCCATGACAGTGGGGACTGAAGATGGAGAGGATGCTGTATGGCTCACTGGGAAGGGAGAGAGAAAACACAGCTGAACATCTGGCAGGAATTAGGAAATTGATCCCTTGGACACCAGACAGTAAGCAAAGGCTCTTTAAATGCAACAAGACACAGTCATGCCAAAAGGCAAGCAAGTGGAGTGCAGGAAGGGTGAGAACAAATGGAACTGAGTGGAGGCAATGACAGCACGGACATGGAGGAATCAGGGTCTGTGACTGCTGCTGTCACGAGGGTCTGAGGCACGGAGAAGAAGCAGTGTGAGGTGTAAGTTCCTGAGTGGCATCTGTGATCTGTCTGAGCTCTCACCTTGGGTCTGTGGCTGTTCTCATCCCATCTGTACCAGAATTCAGTTACATTTGCTGAAGTGACCTGTATGCAACCCTGGAATTCTCAAGTAAACACTCATAAATTAAAATTTGTCCTTTTCTTCAACTCTCAACATCAGGCAGTTTCCAGAATAATTAAAACAAGGAGTGTAGAATGACTAAGAAAAATAAATCTGGCAGACCCCAGGGTGCTAATGAGGTTAGCACCTAGGTGGGGACTGAGAGGAGAGGAGGAACCCTTTGAAGTCAAATGAGATAATGTGCATGGGTGGGAAAGTAAATTATCCTGGGAATCCCGGATTATCTAATCTTTATTTAGTGGACAAAGCTCAGATAAGCAAGCCTTTTATTTCCCCCACCAAGTGTGTAAAGTTGACTTAAGCTTACAAGCCACACCCAGTTTCATCTGCTGCTGCCGCTGCTGCTCCTCTACTCTTGGGACACTCTGGGCCCTGTTCTTTCTCTAGGCAAATGCAGGTGATCCCGTCTCGTCCACATGGCCTTACATGTCCTTCTATTGGTTTTGTGGGTTTACCGACAGCATGTATTTTTTAATGTGTGTGAATTTTTTTATAAATATGTTGTGAAACACAGTATGTTTGGAGTCTGAAATCTGAGACCCAGAAATTTCAAAAAGAAAGAAGTAGGAAGCTAGCAGTAGGAAGCTAGCTAGGGTAGGGAAGGGTTACTCAAAGAAAAAATAAAAAAGCAGCAACTTTATGGATTGGGGGTAATATTTATAGTATCTGCTTATGTTGTCTTCAATAGAATAAACAAACAATAGCAATGAAGCCACCATATCAACGTCATCTATCTATGTATGTGGAGCCGATGACATTAGCACTTCAGGAAACTGAAGCTGGAGGAGGTTGATACTATGTCTTATGAATTTTTCTGTGGTCCCTTCTGCCATCTGACCATGTAGTTCTACTTTTGGTAAGTAGTGACCTTTCATATTCAGCTTTCTGTTTTATCCTCACAACCATCACTTACATTTCTAGGAAAATAATTATGAATCCCATTTTGAAGATGGAGAAACCAAGCCTATAAGCACTAAAATAAATTTTCCAAAGACACAAAGGCCTAGTCTCTTATTACGTTTTTTCATTGTTATTTCCAAATGTTCCTTTAAACCTCATGAGAAGAAAAGACTTCAAAGTTAGAAACTTGGCGTTTCAGTTTCCCAGGACAGGAGTCACACGGACTCCAATGAGAGCCCCAGCTTTGCTCATACACCACGGAAACCTTTGTTTTTTCTCCTAGTTACATAATTTATTTCACCATCTGCCATTAGGGCCAGTTACATGCGACATAATTCCTGCTTGATGATAATGAAGTCTTAACAAAATTAACAAAAGCCTAAAGATGGAGGGAGGGAGTGGTAGTTGGACCGCTGGCCAACCCCCTAGACCAGACTCAGCTTACACCACAGATATCCGATCTTATTTTCTTTTGCCTACCAATGGGTTCTGAGATGCACATAAGAAATCATTTAGTCCACCATAAGGAGGCTCTCTGCACTGTGTAGCTAAGGTGGGGTAGTCCCATAAAGGCAGGAAGAAATTGATCCCATTTTGGATCCTTATTTGCAATCTTCTGCCCAATCAGTGCTGCTCTCCTCACATAAGTGCGTTTCTCCAGATGTTTGTGACCCCATATTCTCTGTAGTCCACAGGCTTCACATCCATCACTGTGGCCTTAATTCGAGACTCGTCATTGTAGTTCTCTAGTTTGACCCTGATTCTAAATGTGAAAGATCAAAAGTTGGCATTCTGAAAAACTTCCTCAAATGCCTGTTCATTCTTCTCTTTTAATTCCTTGAGATAAGCAGTGTTTTGGCCAAGGATACCTTCACCAGACTCCTGGAAACAAGTCACCCATAGATTGTCCTGAAAATCTGCAATATTTACTGACAGAATCATGTGGTACTTGAAATTGGGAAATTCACTATCACACTTCTCACAGTGGTACAATCCATTCAGTTGGTTGATCACTTTCTTATTGCAGTCCTGAGTTGGGCAGGCCTGGAATATAGAGTTCTCTTTGTGAAGATACACCACTGTCGCCACAGAGCTAAAACCTTGTCGCCTCAGCCCAGGTTCTCTGATTTAACCTCACATAAAGTCTTCCAGTTGGTGTTACTCCCCCCTACTCCTCCACTCTTGAGATCAGAGATGGAAACACCATCTAAGGCTTGTCCTTCTGAGTCAAACCATCCACGAAGCTTATAGGCCTCTGGGATGTCTGGATTCATAATGATGGTGCTTGAAGATAGAACAGAGAGGCTCCATCCACCAAAATCAGAAACTCTGGCTCCTTTGGTAGCCATCACGGACTGTCTAGAACCATCAAATTTATCAGCATCCTCTCCCCACAGAGTAGCAGTCATCACCTTCCCTGATGTGTCCATCAGATAGACACCATTTCTCTTAGCAACCTCTCTGTTGGTAGACTTCACTGATTTTGGTGGCATCTTCATAGCTCTTGCAGATCCCGAGGATGTCTATAAGGGAGTCTTTGGGCTTGTTCTCTAGGTCACCAATCCCTGTGAAGTCAAACTGAACTGTGGGCAAATGATGATCATCTTCACAGGGCATAACAGAAGTATCATAATTGAAGGTCATCTCATAGTGGTTTTTAACAGCTGAGAATTATTTGTTAGCAATCTTCAGCGTACCTTTCATGAAATAATAAACCTTGTTCACTTCAATAAGGGGAAAGAACTTGTCCACTTGATCATTGAAAGCTGTAGCTCTAATTTCACGACTTTCATCACTAATTTCACCTAGTTCTAAAGAGAAAAAGCTTCCTTTCCACTTGGGAATTGCTCCACATATGGATTTGACTTTTGTTGGTAAGGAGTAAGGCTGGCAATGGGTACCACCTTGGCCTGTGTTCCCCCAGAAGTGTTTGGGAGGCTCATACTTCTGGGTTTTCCAAATGTCTTAGAGGCACCATAAGACTTAGAAACAGCAGAACCCATTCCTGAGCTCCCATTCTGTGGCTGGGGCCAGCTGGTTGATGGACTGGCTGCTGTAGCTGGAGAAGGAACTACTTGCTGCTGTCCATGCCCTTCATTATAGGGCACTGGATTGCCAATCTTTAATCCAACTGCTTCAGCTGATTTCAAAACTTCTAACTCCATCAAAATAACTACTCTCCTTCCATCTTTCAGGGTGTTAACAATAAATTGGTTAATCTGGCCAACACAGTTGCTGGACAAACATTCTTGCTCAACTAGAGGGTTCAACTGTGTCACCAACATGAAAGAGGATAGAGTGTTCAATCCATCACTCATAAGTAATCGATAGTGGGGTAGACTATTCCCTGTGGTAACGGTATGGATGTTAATGACTTGGAGGATGGGTTTTATGGATGTGTCCCCCTGTTGCATTATGGCTGCAATGGCCCCTTCACTTAGCTGGCCAACCGTGGCTCTGCAGCACTAACTCCCGCGCTCTGGCACCTTGGCAGCCCGGGCTTCACTACCGGAGTCTCCACCACAGAAACCTTGATTGAGTTATGTAGTTTCTTTGTGACTTTGTTTCCTCATCTGAAATGAAGTCACAAAGAAACATGAAACATGGATAACACTAGTCCACACATCATAGTGTTGTAATGATGCTGGAAGGAAAACATATACTACACCCTACTGCACTCAGCACTCAGCAACCCCCCCAACTGGTGTTTAGGACAGGTTAACAACAGCAGACCTGCTGTCCCAGAGGACAGGAGCCAGCCAGAACCAGGCACTAACTTCCCAAAGGATGCAGAAATTCCAAGGAAAATCCTTGCAACCAAAGGAGGCTCGAAGATGAATAAGCCCTTGCTGCCTGGTTGGAAGAACCAACCACACATTCATGGTTCATGTGGAAATGAGAGTGGGATAATTTGTGCTGACAAATAGGTGGAAATGTCATAGCCAAGACTTCAAAAGCTCATGAGCTAGGCACGAGAAAGAAAAAAAATAGGTTCAAGCTGAGGAAGGAGATCCTTCCTCAGAATTTAGTTCCTAGAGGTGGCCCCTTGGAGTGGGAGGAGAGGGAGAATAATGGCAGCAAAGCAGAGTCAGGAGCCTCTATGGGGGCCCCGGTGTGGTGGCTGCTCAGCTCTCAGAGGCACAGCCAGGCAGAGCCCCTATTTGGACACGGAGGGAGATGGGAGGATGCCCACAGGTTCCCACAGGACTAGGAGGTATCTCGGTCCTGAGCCATCCACATCCCACCCTGAAATCTGGCAGAGACCCCACCTTATGCAGAGTGAGGAGCCATTAGCAGCCTCTCCCACAGCTCCTGATAGCTGAGTGCCGAAGCTCCACTCCTAACCCTGATCAGAAAGAACTCACATAGAGAAAGGCTTCCAGACTCAGGGGGCAGCTCAGCAGTCCAGAAGGAGCCTCAGAAAATCTCCAAATCTTCTCCCCTGAAACAAACTTGCACAAGGACACAGTGGAGAAAATGCAAACGCAAAGCTAATTTAGATTTTCAAGAAGGTTTAAGAGGGCATTGGAGCTTTCAAAAGCAAACAGTCTATGTCTTTTTAAAAAAACAGATGAAAAGCTACAAACATAAGAATTTAAGCAATGTACTAAGTGCCAGGAAGAGTCAAAACAATAAGAAAAACTAAAAATGTGGTAAACAAACCCTGTGAATGGATATGTCTGTGTGAATATATATTTAGAACCTTGAAAAAGGTGACATTTCAAATAAGTAAGGATAACTCAACAATACCTTTGGAGGGACAATAAATTATATCACTTCCTTATACCTTATACTGGAATGTATTCTGATTAATTCAATATTTAAATATAAAAGTGTAACAAGAAATTCCAGGTAAATGCTGATATAAACCTGTGTGGGGAAAGCTTATCTAAAGTTGGCCCCAAAGGCAAATAGAAGAGAAGGCAGACTTATTTGACCTCATGATATTCTTAGGTCACTTCTCTTCAAAAATAAAAGAAAGAATAATAATAAAGTAAATAAAAATTCAATGAAATAAGTAACTGATGACACTTCTTAATACATGAAGTTCTCAAAAATTGATGGAGCAAAATAGTTAACTGAACAAGAGAAATAATTTGAAGGAAATAAACTTGCAATTACAAAAGAGAATGAAGTAAGTAACACATGTGAGGAAAATTTAACCTCATAATAAATTTATATAAAATAAAACCATCTGTAGAAATCTCTGCTTCACAGATTTTAGATCTGTGACACAAATGATCATATGCAGTGCAGCCAGGCAAGTATAGAGAGAAACAGACACACACATGGGACCATGGGTCTGTGAAGTCACGTGAGGATGGCGTACGTCATGTGAGGATAGTGTCATGTCACGTGAGGGTGGCGTCAGTGGTGCCTGGATTGGCTGCTCTCTCCTCCATTAATTTTCACTCTGGTTCCTGCCAAGGGAATAGGAAAGAACAGAAAGGATTTTTACTTTCCTGCAATTTTCTATAATTTAAAAAACACTAGAATGACAAATATTAAGTTTTTTGACTTTACAGATCAGAAACATGGTTTATATTAAATTACTTTTCATATTTTTTGTACATTTTTTTAAATAAAAACTTTTGCCTAAATATTGCAACTAGAAGTTGATCTTAAATTTTGGTAAAGTGCACAAAATATAGAGATAAGGAAGTTCAATTTAGTGATATTGATATTAGCAAAATTATGGAAATGATGAATCCATACCTAAAGGTCTATCAGCAGAATTTGGTACGGGGTATTAGCCAGCCTATGCCCATCAGACACGGATCATGAAGATGGCCAACTAGACACATTCACTTATTTTTGATCTCTCCTAAAATCCTGTTGAGGCAATAGTAGAAATATTTTTACAGGCATCATTTCAGTCATTGCTTGAAACAATCTTGCTGTGTACTAACCATTACTTTTTGATAAATAAATATTTATTTCTCACTCAAGCATGTGCTGGTCAGCAGGACCAGAGAGCAGCTATGGCTAACTGTGGGCTTCAGCCTGCATCTTCTCCATTTGCCTTGCATCTACTGGGAGAAACAGCCACCTGAGGGAAATTTTCCTTCTGATAAAAGCCAGGAGTTCCAACCGGCAGCCCCAGTATGGGATTATACTCAGGGCCTCTACTGGCATGTCCCTGGCCAAGCCCGTGAAAAACTGCCCACAGTGTGGAGGGAGGCATCAATAGGTGGGAAACCACAGTCCAGGTGATGGTGAGTTAAAGCCTTCAAAGGCAATGAGAATCAGGGAAGCATTACAAATGTTGGAGACTGAAAATCTCATTGGCAAAAGTGGAAAAATGGAAAACCTTAGCCAGCAGGAGGAAAGAGTAGAAGCCACTGAGGCAGCAACTCAGAACTCCTCAGGCAAAAACAAGTATCAGTGGCAACTCTGGAATTCACAGCACTGTACATAGCCAGAAAGTATCCCCTCAATCCAGGGACAACCATGGCTTTGTCATCCAGGGAGGGTAATACAGGGGGTCGTTGGTGTGATGGACTTTAGGCCCAGTTCAGGGTGGGGTAAGTCTAGGGTATCATGGAAAAGAAGTGTTCAAGTTAAAAATTTCTGCATGTTGGCATCCTCAGACTTCTTTTTTCACCCAATTCCAAGAACATTGGCGCATCTGAACTCTTTAGGTAGTAAATTAGAAAGCATTTCTTTGTTAAATCTTAACAAATTTAAGAGGAAGAAAGAATACAAAGATATGTTGGAGAATAACCAGTGAAATGGCTCATCTATGGCACATGCAGGGAAGATCTAAACATTGCCCACGGGCTCCCAACTTCCAGTCATCTTCGTAGCTACCATTTTCAATGTCAGTTAAATATATTAAAATTACTTGACATAAAAGATGGACATAAAACCTATGAAAATCAATTCATAGAAAGCAAATGCTAATTAAGAATAAGAAAACTTTAAACCTAAGTCATCAATATCCTTTGATCAATATGAACATGTAATACGTTATATAAAAAAGTCGTTTTGCCTTTTTGTGAAAGGGATACTCAGAGCAAAAAAGAGGCACTATCTGTGATTTAAAAAATATGAGAAAGACAAAATGAAAGACTTTTTCTAAAAGTATAACAAAGAAAAAAATGACCTAAAGAACAAAAATTAAAAAAAGAAAGAAAGAAATAGAAACAAAGGACTCGTCAGTAATGTCCCCCAAGGTAAGGGGTGTCCTAGTGAGGCCGTGTACTATGGCCTTAGTATATGTAGAGACATCTGTTATCTTGACCTGTATTTTGAGTATCTTGATATAAATCTTGATATAAGTGCTTCTCAGAATTCTTTCCTGAAATGACGGAAGTTTTACCTGAGAGGAGACAATGACTCAAGAGTTTATCTATATGGGCACACGGGGCCAATTATTGGCCAGAGCAGCTATGCTAAGTGACTGCCTGAGGTCTAGGCAATCATGCTGACTCTGAGTCCAGTCCTTGGTCAGGGACATCCTGGTTAAGGGACAAAAAGCAGTCACATTCCACTGAGTTCCATCGCATAAGATGGTGATGATGTGACCCATAAAGTATGCTGACTCCGATTACTCAGTTGACATAATTCACTCAAGTGATCTCAAGAATCTCTCCAAGTAGCCACAGTGTCTGGGAGGAGTGACCACCTCCAGCACCACCCTGTCTGGCAATGGACGTGAAGCAAATGATGCCAACCCCATCTGCAGTGGGATAGGCCACAGGGCCCTGGTCTGGATCCATCTTATATTAAGGAGACCTTAGTTATTGTGGTGAGCTTGTGAGATGTTGCTTATCCATTTCATAATGGATATTTTCAGCCACTCAGGCTGGTATAACAAACTATGATAGACTAGATGGCTTCTAAACAGCCAAAATCTATTTCTCCAGTTCTGAAAGATAGAAGTCCAAGATAAAGGTGAGGGAATACCCATGTTCCAGTGTGTTCTTATGTGGTGGGGGGGGGGGCGGCAAGGGAGTTCTCTGGGGTCCTTTTTACAGGGGCAATGATCTAATTCATGAAGAGCTCCAACTTTGTGATCTAATCACATCCCAAAGGCTACACCTCCCAGTATAACCACCTGGTGGATAAAGTTTCAGCATATAAATGGGGAGTGGGGGCACATTCAGTCCATAGCACTGGGCAGCTGGATGTGTAGGGTCACAGGAAGGCAAATGAAAATTTCTATTTATCCTTGTATGTAGCCAGGATGGCCACTGTAATGGCACATAGTACAGGGCCGAGGAGGGTAGTATTCAGGATTAGAGAACCACAGAACACTTATGGCCTCCAGATTCCAGGAAGCATAAAAGGAAGTTGCTAAAGCCTCCCCAGTGAAGGATTCCCTGAGGGCACCAACAGGAGTGTCTCTGTTTAGGGAGTATCTCTGTTGCAATTTAGACAGATTCTAGCCCCTTTTCTCCCATTGAAGACCTATTCAACAGGGGTCAATTCACGATTAACAGTATAAGTGGGCTTAAGTAAAATTTGTAATGAGGAATATTTTGGCTCCAGGACCCACCAAAACTAAAAGATGTGGACCTTGTACTTAACATTGTGGGTAGTGGGAGGGTCAATAGCTGTTTCCCAAGGGTCAAGAATGGGGAAGCCTTCAGGAATTCAGCACAGTTGGTGGCTTGCACTATGTGGGTGGCAAAAGCCTGTTGTAGGCTACTTTGCAAGTCTTTGTATGTGCTCTATGAGTGAGTACATGAATCTCCTCAAAAGAGGATGCTATCAATATTGTGCCAGGCCTGTGCTCCTAGAGGAAGGTACATACAGGTGAGGTCTTGAAGAAACTGTGTTCAAGGGCAAGGCTACCTGAGGTACCCGTGAGTAGAATGGCAAGATTGAATTGTGTCCCTTCAGAGGGGAAAACCAATAGCAGCTGAGAGGCTGTTGACATAAGAACTGACCAGAAAACAGTTACAGGTTGATCATGGGAGGGCATTAGTGACCTCAATAAAGTCAGTAACTTTCTTGCATATGGGAGCCCTTAATGTAAAGAATTATAGAATTAAGGTTATAGGATTCCTCTGAGACAGTTTATTCTTTCCAGGTTTAAGAACAGGGCAAATCGGGCTGTTCTCACTGAAGAAACAGTGAAACTAACCACCGCTTCACTCATTTAAGTCCCTGTTTCAATTTGTATTAAGCCACTTTGACTATTATAACTGGAGGGAGGATTGTAGGGGTCACATTTTGTCAAACAAATTCGTAAGTGTTGAAGACTGAATTTAATTTTAATTTACTACTCACTAGGTTAGGGTGTCCATGCCCACTGCAGAAACTTTTAGGACAGCAGTTCTCAACCTGTGGGTTGCTACCCCTTTTTAATAATGAAAATACACTGAGGTATTAGGAAGGTTGAGAACCACTGTTTTAGGATAATGAGTGGTATGAGTATAGGTTATAGGCAAAGTGGCACTGTAGTCCAGACTGGTTGAGCTGGAGCACTCCGATCCTCTTGTACTTTGCATTAAGCAACTTCTCTAAGACCACAGGAGGTGCCATGTTTAAATTTAACAAGATCTTCAGAGGTAACTGATTTGAGCCCCAGTGTTGACTAATTCCATGGTGGTTATCCAGTTGGTGCATTTGAGCATCTGAGTGTGTATAGATGTTTATTCAGAATCTGTGTTGCAGAGATGCAAAAGCCAATCAGTGCCCCCCCCTTTTTTTGCTCTGTAAATTCATGCAGTAAATTTAGAATTCGTAATTATGTGAAAATGTGGATCTTTGTATCAGTTTTGTTTGTTTCCTTCACCATATCTAGCCCTTCCCTACCCTTCCCTGCCCTTCTTCTTCTCTCTTTTCTTTTTCTATCTATCTATCTCTATTTCTGTCTCCACTTTTTTGCCACTGGATATACTTCAGAGTGAGTAGGGAGTTTTTCCCTATCTTACATATATAGGGAAAGTATATAAGTATATATACTTATCTAGGAGCCTCAGATCAGTACAGTGTGGGTTAGAAGCCTCTCACACAGCAGTGTTTGCTTTATAGGGCCGAAGGATCCTGAGCTTAAGTCAGTTTTCAGTTCACTACTCTGCTTGCTTGGAGGTGCTGTGGGTGCTTTCCTCTGTACTCTTGAGGATCAGGATCTTTCTGCAGTAGAGCAAAGACCATGGCAGCAATAAGGGGCTCCTGTGAGAAGTGTGGACCTCAGCAAACCTTCTAATGATTATGCTTTCTCTTTCTCTCTTCCTCTGTACAAATTCTCTCAGAATATTTTGGATTTCTATACAGGTAAAGTTGCCACTTTCAGTTTCTGTCTCTGTCTAGCCAAGTCTGGGTCGTCTGGGAAGTTATGTGGAAAAATTCAGGAGGCAAGTGGTTGCCTTCTTATCCAGGAATTGACACTAACCATTTCAGAGCTGACTCTACATTGACTACGGTCTTTTGTCTGTGGCTGAAGTTGATGTTAGCCCTCTGGCATGATAGTAGACAGCAGTACTAAGCAAAGTCTGGGCACAGTGGCTAAGGGCTTTGCATATGGAAAGAAGTTTTCTTCTGCAATGTTTGCAGCTATTAACAAATGCTTCTTCCCCCTTTTTCTGGTCCTAGTCTGATCTGTGCTGTGGGATTTCATGGACATGAACCTTGATACCCCGGGGGTCAGGAAAGCCCTGGGACAACAGTAAGAGCAGAGCGTAGACTAGTCAGGTTGCCACACTCCCTGAACACCACCCATATTGCTAGGTAATTAAATTGCCATGCTTAATTGTCTTGGAGTGTAGCCTTATTCCTTTCTATAAATCTCACAAAGGACTGACACTGATACATCCCAGGAAAGCACAGTGTCTACGTGACTTCCCTATGTATCTTCTGATAATCCCCAGGCTGATACAGTGACCAGAGAGCTCTCACTGGCCCTTGGCTAACTGGTAAAGGTGTGTGTTACCTTTACACATGGGGAGTCAGAAAACACCTGCCAAGCATAGGCTGATATTGATGGCAAATTTCACAGGGATATGGTCAATGAACAAGAATTTTCATCTTAGGGAATCATTTTAGCATGGAAAGAGATGGCAGCACCTGAAACAGACAAAACGATTCCATCCAGGCCAAGGTAGGGACCCAGCACCAATGGCTTTTCCATTGAAAGTAAGTTTTCCCATATGTTGAAGCTGGTTAGTTAAAGCTGTCCAGGTATTCTCAGTTTGGGTTAGAACATCTGGTTTCTGAAGCCAATTCTTTTAATTACCTATTATTTATCCTTTTTCTGAGGAAGAGATTCCTGTCCTAGGGTTGTATGTGAACACACAACACCCTACACTGGACAGATGAGATGGACGGTAGTTTATAGTCACATATATTCACAGCCTTAAGGAGAGGAATACTGGGTGTCATGCGGGACCGCAGAATGGCACTTAGCAAAGGAATTAAGAAACAGGGGTGGGGGAGTCAGGCTTCACAGTACCAAGAGGGTGAGGTGCCTCTAGTTTCTGTGGCACGATATTATTGGGTTGTTATAGAGAAAGAAAGTAATTCTGCAATGTGTCTGGAAACTGAAACCTGTTGTTGAGCAGGAACTATGCCTGGTCACTGTGATAAAGAGGTTTGTCTGAAGGGAGCATTACAGAATGAGGAAGAGAGAAGAATGAGGAAGAGGAAGAGAATGAGGATGAGAGAAGCCTAGGAACAGAATGAGGAAGAGAGAAGCCTAGAGTTAGAACATCAAGGTCCTTCTGGTTTCACCAGATATTAAGGCACATGTAATACCAAGCCTTAAATTTAGATCTTATGCCACAGTAGAACAAGAAATGAATTCCCATCTGAATCTAAGGTATATGCTCAAATTTCAGATTATAAAAGAAAATATCAGATCCTATGAAATATTATTCAATTATGAAGAATTAAAATGGCTTTCGACTTTTTAATGACATTATTATAATCTGGAAAATTAATCAGAGGTATCCAACCTGTGGTACACGGGCCACATACAGATTATGTGAGGCCCATTTGGTTAATCTGTCATGTTGGATGTGGCAAAAATCATGCACAGACCTTTTCTTTTGCTCATCAGCTTTCGTTAGTGATTGTGTATTTAATATGTGGCCCAAGACAACTTATTCTCCAGTGTATGACAGAAAAGAAAAAAGGTTGGATACTCCAATGTAGATAAATACTTTCAAAGTTATAAAATAAATTGACTCTTATGTTTTAAATTTCAGAATATTACTGGGGTACACATGTTTTGGTTACATAATTTGCTTTTGTACATTTTAAGTCTAAGCTACAAGTATGCCCTTCCCTCAGACAGTGTGCATTGCACGACTTAGGTTAAGTTAACCCAACCACTTCTCTTTCCCACCTGCCACCTACTTGATTCTCAATGAGTTTTGCTTCCACATGTGCACATAAGTGTTGATCAACTAATTCCAACTTAGTATTGAGGACATGAGGTGTTTGTTATTCTATTCTTACAATATTTCACTTAAAAGAATGGCTTCTAGTTTTATCTAGGTTATTATAAAAAATACCAGATTGCTATTATTTTTATGAGTAGTACTCCATGGTATACATATACCACATTTTATTAATCCACTCATATATTGGTGGGCACTTGAGTTGTTTCCACATCTTTGCAATAGTGAATTGTGCTGCTATAAACATTCAAGTTCAAATGTCTTTATGATAACATGCCCTTTTTTTCTTTGAGTAAATACTTAGTAGTGGGATTGCTGGATCAAATGGCCTACTTTTAGTTCTTTGAGGAATCTCCATACCACTTTCTGTAGAGGTTGTGCTAGTTTGCAGTTACACTAACAGTGTATAAGTGTTCCTTGCTCTCTGCATTCATGCCAGCACTTACTGTTTTGGGATTTTTTGAATAAGAGCCATTCTCACTGGAGTTAGGTAATATCTCATTGTAGTTTTGATTTACATTTTCCTAATGAGATATTGAACATTTTTTCATGAGTTCCATTAGACTATCTTTATTTGAAAAGTTTCTGTTTATGTCTTTTGACCACTTTTTAATGGAATTGTTTGATTTCTTTTTGCTGATTTGCTTGAGTTCTTTATAGATTCTGATTATCAGCCCTTTATTGGATATATCATGCAAATATATTCTCCCATTCCGTGGGTTGTCTATTTATTCTATTGATTGTGTCCTTGGCTGTTCAGAAACTTTTTAATTTTATCAGGTCTCATTTGTTTATTTATGTTAGCAGTGTGATTGCTTTTTGGGTGTTCTTCATAAATTCTTTCCCTAGGCTGGTATCTAGAAGTGTTTTTCTAACATTTTCTTCTAAAACTCTTATAGTTAATGCCTTACATTTAAGTCTGCTAACCATTGTGAATTAATTTTTGTGACAAGTGAGAGACATGGATCCTGTTTAGTCTTTTACACATGCCTCTCCAGTTTTACCAGCGCCACTGATTGAATAGGGATTATTTTCCCCAGTGTATATTTTTATCTGCTTTGCCAAAAATCAGATGGGAATATGAAGATGGTTTCCTCTCTGGTTTCTGTGTTGTGATCCACAGATCTATGTCTGTTTTTGTGCCAGTGTCATGCTGTTTGATTACTGTAATCTTATAATACAGTTTGAATTCTGGTAAGATCATGCTTCCCACTTAGTTCTTATTAAGTAAGGTTGCCTTGGATATTCAGTATCTTTTCTGGTTTCATACATGATTTTTTTTTTTTTTTTGCAATTTTTGGCTGGGGCCAGGTTTGAACCCAGCACCTCTTGTATATGGGGCCAGCGCCCTACTCCTTGAGCCACATGTGCCACCCTTCTGGTTCCATACAAACACAGAACTATTTTTTCTAGATGTGCAATAAAATGGGCATTGAATTAAATATGTAAATCACTTTGGGTAGTATAACTTGATATAGAGGTCTACACACAGTGAAACTGACAAGTAAAAATATAAAGACATTTGAATATGTAGAAATCTTCAGAAATATGCCTTTCATACATTCTTTCTTAGGAAGCTTCTAGAGGATGTCCTTTACCAAAGACATTATTAGAGCAAATAATAAGAACATGTGAAATAAAGAAAGCCGGTGATCTTCCAGCAGGAAAGATAGGAATTGTAGAGGAAGGTAAAATAATTGTTAAAGGTGAACATGCTGAGAGAATGTGTAAGTAATTCTGGGAGTGTTTGGATTAAATAAGTGATAATTCTATAAAAAATAATCAACTAAACAACAATAAAACAACTCAAATAGATAATAACATCCAAAGTATAGTGAGACTTCTGCTTCCAAAATGTCAGTGTGGAAGCACACTGGCTTTTTTCTCTCCCACTAAAAACCAAAAACAAATATACAGTTCTGAGACCTTCTCCAGCAACAACTTGTAGCTCAAGAATGAGAATGAGACAGATCCTGGGTACACAGAGAATAGGGCAAATTCCAAGTAGATGGTAAGAGAACCAGACATCTACATCCCTGATGCCCTCCACCACCACCACCCCCACACACATGCATCCTGCTTGATACTAACTTCATGGAAAATCTCCTCTTAATCCCTGGTTTCTACAATGAAAAAAGTGAAATTAGTGTATTCAACCAGCTTCTTCACTTCCTTGGGCTTCCTGGGAAAAGATCCATCTTTCCTTAAACTATGGGTAGCATTGTGATTGCCTGAAAGAAGAAATAGCCCAGTGGACAAGCAAAAACAAAGGAGTGAGGACTACAATCTGGAATCTCTGCTCTGAATCTTGGCCAAAGGAAATGTCACGTAAGATTGGCTATAGGAGGTATGTTCCTCAGGTCCCCGGGTATAAGTCCCTAGCAACTACTCTGTCATCCCACACTGCTTAATAATTTCTTTACAATCATCTCCTTTTGAAACAGGAAGTGCTCTGACAATTTACTGGAGCCTCAAGGTGAACATGGATTTAAGGGGCCCATCGAGTTAAAAAGGAGGCAGCAACCTACAACTGAAGGTTCACTAAGCAAATATTAAACATATTCAATCAACAACAAAATAAGATGGATAGAAAAAAAACAGAATAAATAAATAATCCATCAATGAAAGAACATAGGTATATACCCACAAATAAAAACAATAAACAGCTATGACCTCCTTGAAAGGTTGAAGCAAAAATACAGTAATTAACCCTAATGAGACTGCAATTTGTGAGCTCTCTGACCAAGAATTCAAAGCTGCAGTTTGAAGAAAACATTGATATCCAAGATAATGCAGAAAAATAGGTAAGAAATTTATCAGAGTAATTTAATAGAAGTTAAAATGATTTAAAAAACCATAAATTTTGGAACTGGGAACTGTATTTACTGAACTGAGAAATTCTTTGGAGGCTCTTAGCAGCAGAAAGAAATGAGCAAAGAAAAGAATAAATAAGCATGAAGATTGGTCATTTGAAAGTACGTGGTCAAGGGAGAAAAAGAGAAAGAAAGAAAAGGAAGAAGATCATCTAAAGTGGAGAATATATTTGTAAAGCAATTAACTTTCCTCAACCAAGGCCCAAGAGCCCACAAGCACTTTTGGAACTCACTGAGAGAGTGCACCTGTGTCCTAGTGTCACGGTGGACCTTCCAGTTCTAGTTTTCTGACACTTTCAAATATTGCTAAACTTATGAAAATTGGTGTTAATCGTAATATGAACCAGGTATGATTATCACCCTGCCAATATTTTTTCTTGACCAATAATATGTATTTGATAATTCACATAAGATCACTGCATTCCTTCATGGCTTTTCTTTTTTTAATTGAATGAGAAAGAACCATTAATCCTGAAATGTTCTGATCTCTTTGTTCCAAAGACATTTATCTTCCTCAAGACATTCGTAATATAATCATTGTTTTCCTGGAGGTGCTGTCCATGTAACAGAATCATTGTATGTTCTTTTGAGTCTGTTGCCCTAGGCCTCAAGACAGTAATTTGAAGTGCATTGTGGAAAGATGAGGAAAGGGTACAGGGGAAGTAACACTATGTACTGAGGAAGTGACCACTGGAATTTTCTGTATGAAGTGTGTGCTCTTTCTTGGCTCAGTCACTGAGCATAGTAAGAAAAGCTGCTGCAATTCAGCTATAACAGAGTGAAATTGTGTCAGAGCTATTTAGAGAGCAGCTGAAGCATGATTGCCTTTTTTCCTCCTCCTCTGTGTCTATTGACATTTTATGCATGAGTCTAAAAGAGTTTGTATATAGCTTTGTACATTAAAAAAACGATAAAAATATTAAAACTACCACAGGATATAGTGTCCTGAGTTGTGCAATCTTAGGCAATTTGTCTTTTGAATATAAATTTCCAGATATTTAAGAAAAACAAAATAAAAAATAGATATTATTTTGTCCTTAAATAATAGAAATATTTGTTATATTCTTCCAATTCTGCCTGTTTTGGAATCAGAATAAGAACTCAAGCCAATCTTTCCCTTTGTGCATATGCCAGGCAATTCATCTGATCTTATTCAATCCTCTTAATTTGAAGAATGTGTAGAATAGCGCATGTTAGAGGCATTACTGTGAGAATAGAATTGTATGATGCATACATATGTATATACTGTGTGTCATTAGTATTAATTAAGAAACAGCTGAGGAATTTCAAAAAGTGAGACTTGTTTACTTCCTAATTTTGCTTAAAAAGAGAAAATTTGATTGTCATGCCAGATACACATAAGCATTTTTTCCCAATCTTTTCAGGTTTATCTCAGTCAAATTCCAGATTTTAAATTCAGTCCAGTTAGGATTTTCTCTCTTTAGTTCATCTCCATAGTAACATTTACTCACACATCAAGTAGTTGAATGTCTGGTCTGGGTCACGTGCATTTTTTCGTCACCCGACCTCTGACTTATTCTGCCATTTCTCTGATCATTTGTATTCATCCTTATTTTTATCTAATGAAATGCTCAGTCTCTTACTTCTCTTCTGAAAATCTATGCTTGTGTATTTTTTAGTGGATTTGGGTTGTCCAAGGGTTTATACTTACCATGTGTTCAGATATTACTCTATTTTGTCTTTGTGTGCAGTGATTTCAATATATTCTCAAACACTAGACCACATGGTAACAGAAACTTGAAAAGAAAATAATTTCATATGATGAAAATCACTCATGGTTATTTGTGTAAATAGCACCAATATTCAGTCATCTTGCACAGAGGACCTAGCCACCTATTTGTGACTACTTTGGAAATATCTCACTTAAATTAGTTATTTGCTTAGCAAGCACATTTGCAAAAATATCAATTATAAAATGTTCAAAGATTCCACAAAGATGTCCAGACTTACCACTTGTCTTAAAAAATAAGTTTTCTTAATTCAAGTTTATTCAAAAAAAATTTTTTTACCAGGAATAATATGGAGAGAATGTTATTTGAAGATTATGGATCAAAAATAAGAGTATCAGAATAAAAATTTTATGTCATAATACTTCCTTAATATTACATCTAAATCAATATTGCTACCATAACATTTCATAAAGCAAGGTTGGTCTCTTATCTCCTGATTAGTTGTTAAGTACTTCTTTTAGATTTTTTAAATTTTATTTCAGACCACTCAGAATCACATATATAAAAATATATTTGTATTTTTGGTCAATGCTTCTCCTAACCTGTATTTCTACTTCTCTTCCTTGATACCACTTTTTAGTTTTATGTTCTTGCTTCTCCACTTTCTCTCTATTCACTCTCAGATGTTGTTAGAGCAGTGGCTTTGTTAGAATGATCAATATCATGGTCACCATGCCCATAGTGGCACAGAATCAATTGTCTTCAAAGAATCAGGTAAGAACCAAAGTTTGCTTTTGCTATTTGTGACACTTGCTCATTCATTGCAGATAATTTCATTGTGTGCTTTATAATTGTGGATTGTGAGCTCATCTTCAAGAAAGATTTATCTGTGGAAATACTCCGTTTGAAGCCATTTCTCTCTAGGGATCTTTTGCATATACTTTGGAAAGATTTCCCTAAGATATATCATAGTTCTTAGAGGAATTTTATATTAATTACTTAGTTTAGGGTTCCTGGAACATGGATGTGTTATTTTATTAAAAAAGCTTTATCAAGATATAATTTACAATATACTTTAAACTTTGCTTTTTATGCAAAGTTTTTATGCTTTTTATGATTTTTATGCTATGAGTATAATTTAATGTTTTTGGTATATTTTCAGAGTTGTGCATCCATCATCATAATCTATTTTTAGAACATATTTATCATATGAAAAACAAATTTAGTACTCATTAGCAGTATGTTAGCTCATGTTGGATGCTATAACAATGTACCATAAACCATATGTGCCTTGGAAACAACAGAAATTTATTTGTCACAGTTCTGGAGCCTGGAAAGTGCAAGAAAGATGTACCAACAGATTAGATTTCAGTTTAGGGCCTGCTCTAGAGTTCATAGATGGCACCTTCTTGCTGTGTTTTTGCATAGTGAAAGGCATGAATGAGTTCTCTCTGGCCTCTTCATAAGGGTAGCAACCCATTCATGAGGATAGAATCACTTCCCAAAGATTTGACCTTCTAATACTGTCACCTTAGGAGTTAGGATTTCAGCATGTAAATTTAGTGGGGACATGAACATTCAGACCATAGCATATTCCTTACCCAGTTTTTGCAACACTCCCAAGCCCAACGAAAACTAATCACTGGTATTCACTCTCACTGTTACAATCTACTTTTGTTTCTACAGATTTAACTATCCTAGACATTTCGTATAAAGTGAATCACAATGTGCCAATCAATTGTGATTGGATTTTTGTAATAAGTATAATTTTTGAAGTTCATGTGGAAAAAATGTTAGTATTTTATTTTAAAATATTTCATTGTACAAATATACCACTTTTTAAATTATTCCATCAGTTGATAAACATTTGACTTTTTAGCTATTATGAATAATGCTTCTATGAACATTCATGTGCATGTTTTTGAGTGAATATATGTTTTCCTTTTATTTGAATATGTACATAAGAGTAGAATTTTGGGCTCATGTGATAACACTATGATAAACTTTACCCTAGAAGTGAGAACAATGTAATCTAATATCCTCATACCAATTTTAAATAAAACAATAAAATCAAAGTAAATAAATAAATAAATAAATATTATTTTCCTATCCATCAAAAAAAAAAAAAAATTTAGACACTGCCAATTGATTTCCAAAGAGGCTGTACCATTTTCCATTCCAAGCAGGACTATATAAGTGCTCCAATAATTCCACATTTTCTTTAATACTTGTCCTGTCTCTTTTAAAAGAGACATTCTTTTTAAAAACAATGATATATTATAACAATGATATATATGAAAACATTCTGTCATTCTTTTTAAAAACAATGATATATTTTAGAGCAGTTTTAAGTTAATAGCCAAATTAAGAGGCAGGTACAGATATATCACTTACCCCTTCCCCCATACACGTATAGCCTCCTTTTTTATTGACACTCCCTCACCAGAATGGCACATTTGTTACAATGATGAACCTACATTGACACATCATTATCACCCACAGTCCAGAACTTACATTAGGATGCACTCTTGATACTGTAAATTCTATGGGTTTGGACCAATGTGATGACAAGTATTCATCATGCAGTATTATGAAGAATAGTTTCATTGCCCTAAACATTCTCTGCACTCCTGTGTTCACCCCATTCTCCACCCAAATCCTGACAATCAGTGATCTTTATACTACCTCCATAGTTGTATAACTATGTATTGTATGGAAAAGTCCAAAATGCCATGCAGTTAGAATCAAACAGATGGAATTATTCCACTTAGCAAACTGCATTTGAGCTTCTTCCATGTCTTTTCATGACTTGAAAGCTCATTTCTTTTTAGTGTTGAATAATACTTAATGATTTGGATATATCAAAGTTCATTTATCCACTCACCTGCTGAAGAACATCTCAGTAACTTTCAAGTCTTGGCAATTATGAATAAACCTGCTATATACATTGTGTGCAGCTTCGGGTATGGACATAATTTTCCAATTGCTTTTTTAAAAAGCAATTCCTGGATCATATGATAAAAGTATGTTTAGTTTTGTTAAGAAACTGCAAACTTGGTACTTTACTATTTTACTTTCACACCAGCAATGAATGACAATTCCTCTTACTCCTCATCCTGGCCAGCATTTGGTATTGTTGTGTCAAGTTGTATTTCTCTTTTGTCTATCTTTTTTTTGTGATATCCATCTTCCAGGGATATAAAATGACATATCGTTGTGGTCATAATTTGCACTTAGCTCAAGTCCAATGATGGAATGTTAAACATCTTTTTATGTGCTTATCCACCATCTGCATATCTTATTTGATAAATATTTATTCAGATTATTTTCCCATTTTTTAATTGGATTGTTTGTTTATTACTGAGTTATAAGTATTATCTGTATATTATGGATACATGTTCCTTATCAGAAATATGATTTGCAAATAGCATCTACCCTTTTGTGGATTGATTTTTTTACTGGCTTGATGGCATATTTTGAAGCAAAATTGTTTTGAAATTTAAAGTCCAATTTCTCTATTTTTAAAAATTCTTTATGCTTTTGCTATCATACATAAAAAATCATTATCTAATTTAAGAAAATAAAGATTTACTCCTGTTATTTGTCCTAAAAATATCATAGTATTATCTTTTACATTTATGTCTTTGATATATTTTGTATAATTTCATATAATGACATTTTATTTATTTTTTATTTTTTTGCAGTTTTGGCCAGGGTTGGGCTTGAACCCAGCACCCCTGGTATACAGGGCTGGTGCCCTACTCCTTGAGCCACAGGTGCCACCCATAATGATATTTTAAAAGTATCCAAATTCATTCTCTTGCATCCACTTGTTTCAACATCATTTGCTAAAAATTTGAATCTTTTCTTCATTCAATTTCCCTGCTACCTTTGTGGAAAATCAATTCATCATAAATATAA
Source organism: Otolemur garnettii (assembly GCF_000181295.1). Taxonomy (NCBI): domain Eukaryota; kingdom Metazoa; phylum Chordata; class Mammalia; order Primates; family Galagidae; genus Otolemur; species Otolemur garnettii. The sequence continues at coordinate 5,120,182 of NW_003852518.1, forward strand.
GAGTCTTTCTTTTTATTTGGGGAAATTTTGATTCTATTTCACTGATCTATGTATTTATTCCTATGCTAACACCATTTCCTAATTACTATAGCTTTGAAACAAGTTTTGAAAATAGATACTGTGAGTCCTCCAATGTGTTATTATTTTTTAAATTTTTTGTATATTCTGAGTTCCTTCTTTTTCTATATGTACTTTAGAATTAGCCTGTCAATTTAGAAAAAAGCCATCAGGGGTTTTGTAGGGGCTTGTTCAATCTGTACATTAATTTAAAAAGTATTGCCTTCTAGACAACATTAAATCTGCTGATACAGGAACATGGGATGTCTTTTCACATTACTTATATTTTTTTAATTTATTTTTTATTAGATCATAATTGTGTACATTGATTCTATCATAGGATACAGTGTGTTGCTTCCATATGCAGTTTGGAAAACTCTCATCCAACTGGCTAACATAGCCATCATGTCTTTCTCATAATTGTTGTGTTAAGACATTTATATTCAACCTTTAGACAAATTCACATGTACCCTAATAGGATAAATTATAGGCGTGATCCCCACAATATCATTCTCTTCACCCATCCTCCCCCCTCCCCTCCCCCTCTCCCCTTTCCTCATAGTCTAGGGCTCCATTTGGATTGTAGCTTTCCTAAGATAGCTAACAATTAGTTTCATAATAGTGTTGGGTACATTGGATACTTTTTCTTCCATTCTTGAGACACTTTGCTAAGGAGGACATTTTCCAGCTCCATCCATGTAAACATGAAGGAGGCAAAGTCTCCATCTTTCTTTGTGGCTGTATAGTATTCCATGGTGTACATATACCACAATTTATTGATCCATACATGGGTAGATGGGCACTTGGGCTTCTTCCATGACCTAGTGATTGTGAATTGGGCTGCAATGAACATTCTGGTACAGATATCTGTATTATAGCGTGATTTATGGTCTTCTCGATATATACCTAACAGAGGAATTACAGGATCAAATGGTAGATCAATATTTAGATCTCTGAGTGTTCTCCATATAATTTTCCAAAAGGGACGTATTAGTTTGCATTCCCACCAGCACCAGTACTGGAACCTCCTCAAATTAAAAAGCTTCTGCACAGCTAAGAACACAGTAAGAAAAGTAAGTAGACAACCCTCAGAATGGGAAAAGATATTTGCTGGTTATGCTTCTGACAAAGGTCTTATAACCAGGATCCACAGAGAACTCAAGCGTAGTACCAAGAAGAGAACAAGTGATCCCATCGCAGGGTGGGCAAGAGACTTAAAGAG